>NC_086445.1:984993772-985311272 GCF_028390025.1 Pseudophryne corroboree
CCCCGCTACCCGCAAAGTTCCCACCATTGAAAGTAATGGAGCGGCTTTGCGATGCGCTGTCACAGCACAGACAGCGCACAGCCAATCAGGTGAGCGCCACGGAAGTAGCGCTTCCTGATTGGCTGAAGGGACTTCAGTGACAGGAGTCACGTGATGTCCCGGCATTCGGGAGAAAGGGGTCTGATGTGAAAGCATGGGACCCCTTTCTTAGTCCGGTGGATCGGTGTTCGTTTTTTTTTTTTGCCAAGTACGTGGATTATCTCTGGACCTGGATTTACCTCTGGACGCTGGAAGGTGAGTATAATTTTTTCACAGGTACCTCGGATCGTCGGAGACCGTGGCAGTCGGCGTGTCAACATAGGTAAGTATGTGTGTGTCGGTAGTGTGTAATAAAGTTTTACTATCAAGGTGTGTGTGTACTGTTTTTATTTGGGTATTTTTTTTCCAGTAGTACTACAGGTACCAGCGGGCCCGTTTTTCTCCCGCATGCTGGTACTTGTGGTTCTCCAAGTACCAGCTTGCGGGGGAGGCTTGCTGGGACTTGTAGTACTACTGGAAAAAACAATATCTTTTTATTATCACAAAAGGCTATCAGCCCCCCCATCCGCAGCCCATTGGATGGGGGGGGACAGCCTCGGGCTTCACCCCTGGCCCTTGGGTGGCTGGGGGGGGGGGGGACCCCTTGATTGAAGGGGTCCCCACTCCCCCAGGGTACCCCGGCCAGGGGTGACTAGTTGGATATTTAATGCCACGGCCGCAGGGCACGGCATAAAAGTGACCCCCGGCTGTGGCATTATCTGTCCAGCTAGTGGAGCCCGATGCTGGTGTTAAAAATACGGGGGACCCCTACTCTTTTTGTCCCCCGTATTTTTGGCACCAGCACCAGGCGCAGAGCCCGGTGCTGGTTTTAAAAATACGGGGGATCCCTGCCCAATTTTTCCCCTGCATTTTTAGAACCAGGACCAGCTCGAAGAGCCCGAGGCTGGTTATGCTTTGGAGGGGGGACCCCACGCCATTTTTTTTTCCGGGTTTTTCCCGTTTTTTAAAATTGCGGCAAAATCCGCCAAATCGGTCGATTTTCGCCCGCGATTCTGGCGAACCCGTTTTTCATTGAATATGGTGAATTCCGGCGGCCACCTGCCGGAATTCACCTGGCGAATTGAGTCGAATTAAAAAACGGCGAAAAATTGCCGCGATTCGCCGTGAATTGCATATACCCCTTTGTCTCTTGTTGTAAAAGATGTTTCTATGGGGAAAAAAAAGTGGGGAAGGTAAAAATAACAAAACGTGAAAAAAACAAAAACCCTTCTACAGTTATTTGTTATGGACACAACATGGCGTATCCTTGCATTCCTTTCATGTATGTTTTAAGAACCTTGAAACGCACGTCAGGCTATAATATAACTAACATTTATATGGCAGTCTGTAGATCTTTATCTAATATTTGTGTTCCAGTGTGATCAGCTCTGAGTAACTACAGATGTAGCCTTCTTCATTTTGCCGCCATACGTTATGAGAATCGTCAGCTTCTGTGCGTCTTGGCCAGCGCAGAAATTCCCCCCCCCCCCGACCCACATTGTTATGTGAATAAGATGCACAAGCAGACTTTGCAAATTAAAATGATATGCGGCATGCCTGTATTCTGGGTGTGACCGTGTCTGTATCTGCATACGAAATGCTGATACATTACTTAATCGCTCTACTATCACGTATTTAAAGTGCAGTTCCTGCGTGTTACATCTAAGAACGCGTATGCAGCCCAGAAAGTGAGTATCTGCATGCACTCTACTAGAGGTTTATGGCTGCTTCATGGGCACAGACAGAGTCTAAGACCATTAAAGAAATTTTATGGTCTATATACACGCTTCAGTAGTGGTGGAGTTTGGAAGTAATATAATGAGTGCAGTTATATTAAGCTTAGGTTCATTATTAGTTTATTTAGTTGAAGTAGATAAGGGGCCTACACTATGCAGAGACCTGCTTTGCATCACCCCACTGTGTATGCTCCACGGAGGAGATTACACACACATCTGGGTTCCTGGACTCTGGCACAGAAGCGCAGGCTGCCCTCCCTAAACTCAGCCCTCCCTAAACTCAGTTGTTACCGTTGCGCATGGATGGCCATCAATGATTTGAAATCATCGATGGTTTATGACCGATGTTGAATAATTTTACCATCGATGGCGGAGAACCATGTGGTTTTCCACCATCGATGGTGGGTAAGGAGCCGATGGTAATGTTTTTTTGTGTGTGTCTCCACAACACAAATAGTCTCTACTGCTGCCGCTGCCTGAGACTGCTTCGCTGAGTGAGGCAGTGTCGTCTTCAGAGAGTCACAGGCCAGCAGCAGCACCAGCAGACATTAGCTGCTCATCTCACCGAGCAGCCCCGCCCCTCCCCGTCCATTTTGTATCTTCACAGACAGTGAAGGTGGCTACTTGCGCCTTGCCCTGCCTATGTGGGCGTGTGCTATCAGCCTTCAGGGAGGAGTCAGACTGTCTCCTCCCTGCCTACTCCATGACCCATCGTGGCTGCACACTGAGACCAGCCAGAGCCATACGCCGGAGGAGCCGCGCATGTGCAGAGGAAACTTTTTGCTGGCTGACTTTCTCCAACAAAAGTCTCTTCTGCGCATGCACAGCTATTCGATAGCCGTAACCATCGATGGTATAGATTAACATAGTTTCTAACCATCGATGGTCACAACTAAAACATCCATCAATGGCAACCAGCGATGGGTGTGGCGCTGATGGCCATCCCTACCGATACGTTGTGGTCAGACATTTGACATCTTGGGGAGAACCAGAAGAGACAGGATGCAGGGAGGTGTGAGCCTATATACCCTGCAGGTGGTTCTGTCCTGACTGGAGGAGGGGTGGGTGAACTTCGTTGTGTATGCACCGTGGAAGAGTCAAGGAGACCGGTAATAGACTCCGGTTTATCCCAAAACCTTTGTATGACCAAGCTAAAGGATATACCGGAACGTCTCACCTCCCAAAGGATAAAGTGGTTTGGTAATTTTTTTCTGCTGCCTACTTTTTAAACATCTGCCCATGTCTGCTGGAGAATCCGTGTGACCTATGTGATGTTGGTTTGGAAGAGAATTGCTAGTTATGGTTTCACGTTCCCCCTCTGTTCTCTGCTCTCTGCAGCGGACCTCGGTCTGTCACATTTGTAAGCAATTATAGGGGAGATGTTCCTAGCAGTGAAAGGAGTGGAGAAGTCGCCCATGGCGGCCAATCAGCTGCTCTGTATAATTGTATAGTATGCAAATTATAAATATTAGTTCAATGCTGATTGGTTGCCATGTGCAACTTCTCCACTGGCTCACTTCTCCACTCTTATCACTGCTTACTACATCTCGCTGTAGGTCTTTGATCCAGTGAAGTGTAAGCTTAATAATCCTTTTTTCCTTCTACCATCCATCAGCACAATGTAATGCAATGAGTGGAACTATCCGATACCTATACTTGTACTTGTTGTTTATACTATACCCTTTCAAAGCTGCTTACGGACGTGGATATTTTTTATATATTGCGTTACTCTGCTTGGATGAGTAAATGTGGTGGTCTCTCAGCCAGGGGTGTGGCCAGCGTCACAACAAACCTAACTGACATGCTGTGCTTTCTGTTCGAAGCTGTTTGACTTTAATTAGGGAATGTGTTTGGTACTGGGAGGGAATAACCAGTTATAGTGGAAACATTAATATTTAGGGTTTAGTTGTTCTTTAAAGATAGAATTGTACATGTAGTGCCACAGCATTGCAGCCATGCCATACACCAGTGTACTGTGTGCCTCTAGCTACAGAAACCATGTCGTCCATAATCTGCCATGTAGTGCCCCCCATTCCTTTTGTTTGCATAACTTTAGCACCTCTTATCCTGATATACTGTGATCTACATCTGTGGTGTTTCACCCTCCTTTTAAATTGTGACACAAAAAACATATTCTGTATTATTTTTGAAGGACCGGTAAGCTATACCTTTATGGAGTTTTTGTGTTCCTTGTTAACTTGTAATATCCTTCTAATAGCCATGTATGCTTATTTCCTATGTTGTGTCAGTGATTGTGTCTGTCCATCCTCTATAGAGCTGGTTGTGGACTGCATGAAGTTTGTGGAAGTGAACGCGTTGGGGCTGACATTGGCTGCGCTTAGCAGTTACGATTACAGCATGCGAGCCGCCGCCAATCACGTCCTCGGATCCTTTGTCTCTCACATGGAGGGAGCTCGTTTCAGGCACAAGGATGAGGTGGGCACCAAGCATCATGAATAGCACTCCAGCCCTATCCCATCTACTGTACTTTATCGCTTTACTTTATCTTCAGTTTTCCTCATTTTAACGGTCGCCCTTTTCTTCCTCCTTCCATTGTTTCCCCATATCTCTTTTGCTAAACTTTTTCTGCCCTGATTTTTGTTTTAAATGAATCTTTCTCTTCCCATGTGAAGAAATAACGTGTACTTCTTATCTGCCACACCAGCTGCAGTATGTTCTAGACGTCCTGAAAAACGGAATCGGGCAGGAGAATTTCCGGCTGACGTTCTCATTGGCTCTGTATAGCGCTAGAGCTGTCCAGCAAATCCTCAGGCCAGGTAACGTCCCGTAACGCTATTCTTATTGTAAAGGGACTGCAGAGCACTACATATAGAGCTGACAAAAATGCTATCGCTACCAACCAAGGATACAATACGTATAATAATCACCGATTGCATCTGCCTGCAGTTAAAGATACGTGAGAGTAAGGTACTTGTAGATGATATTAGTATGTAGATACGGAAGACTCACATTCTGATCGAGCGAGATGCTTAATGCTGCAGAGTAACCCGGCACCTGACGCACAGAGGGGGGCTGTTTGACGCAACTTTAGCGACAGTGTATGAGTGCACATCTGTATGTATGCAGGCTAGCCCATCCGCATCTCGCCAGTCTCTCTGGGTCTCTAGGTTTTCAAAATGATTTTGAATTTTGACCGGTGTCTTAAGAAACGTTTACAACCTTTCCAAACTGAAGGAACGAGCACACACAGTCATGGAGAAGTGGAGACCTTGCCCAAAGCAACCAATCACCAATCTGTCATTTTAAAGGGTATGCTAAATAAATGACAGAAGATTATTGGTTGCCTTGGGCAACTTCTCCAACTTCTCTCCGAGGCTTGATGATACAGCTCCCCCAATGTTTGAATATAAGGGCGTACTACCTAAACGTTCTATATTCCACAAGTCTTGGCCCATAGGGTAACATTAGAGGGATATCAGTCTTGTCCGCTGTAAGTGCAGAAAGTTTCATATTGTTTCTTGTCTGTTGTTGAACAGAAGAACATATGTACATTAAGATAACCAAGTTCTTGCTGTCTCATGACTACTTGGACCTGAACAAAGTTCCTGACTTCTACAGACTGTTCTTCAGCTCTGACATAGAGGTAGGTGGATGCCCGGTCCTCTGTCTTTGTCTCATGCGGTAGACAGGTCAGCTTTATAGTGTAACGATGTCTTTATGTTGTATGTATGAACAGCACAAGACAGAGCGCAGGTGGATTCTCGCACTATTGGGTGATGGAATGAGGGACAAGTATTGCTACGAGCTGTACGATTACCAGAGGATTTTCATGGTCATTATGACGTTTTACAACAGTCCTCTGTGTGATGAAACACTGCAGGTAATAATATTGGCTTTTCTTCTTTCTGTCTCTAACACCATCTGATTCTTAGCTGTTTCCCTTTTGTTGGCCGGGTGTGTGCCAAATGGGCATCTCAGAATGCCCCATCATTCTTCTCTTTCCCGCAAAGCATTGGGCTTCCCAGGAAAATCTTCCGTTCCTGTTTATTTATTACTACTAACCAAGCAGAGTTTATATGCCGTAGCTTACTTTTTCATGTCATTCTTTTTTTTTTTTTTTTTGCGACTGCTAACATTTACAGTGTTGCAGTATATGTGTACCTTATTGGAAGCTTGGTCTCTGTCATGTGACTGGATAGAATTCCAGGTCTTTAGTAGAGCATGCAAACTCATAGGGATATAGGGGTCTATTTACTAAGCCATAGATGGAGATAAAGTACCAGCTATCAGCTCCTAACTACCATGTTACAGGCTGGGTTTGAAGAATGACAGGAGCTGATTGGCTGGTACTTAATCTCCATCTGCTTTATCTCCGTCCAAGGCTTAGTAAATAGACCTCATATATACTAGGGTGCTATGGGCAGCATCTCCACTTCTAAAAACCCACACTTTAGTAAATATACCCCATAGTAGGGGGCAGACGTATCAAACCTACTAAAGAGGACATGTAGAGAAGTTGCCCATAGCAACCAATCGGTTCTGGCTAGCATTTTATAGAATCTACTAGATGAATGATAGCTAGAAGCTGGGTGCTTCCATTTTGTAAGTTTCTCATAGGCAGGATGACATTGCTGTCACTGAGGGCCTATGCTGTGGACTAAAGGCCAGGTAACTAAAAATCTATTATGACTAGGCTTACCATGCTGTCCCTTTTAAACCGGGACACTCATGAACTACACAGGTTCTGGGGCTGGTTGACTTCAAGCCTGCATTTCAGTTGGTTTTAACCAGCCACAGAACCTGTGTAATTCATAAGTGTCCCAGTTTAAAGGGATAGTATGGTAAGCCTATTTACAGTATGACTCACCTGAGTGGATTCTGTGTTGTTGGCAGTGGATGGATTATAGATGACCATCGTATGAACGTTACATAAACACTTATGTTCTCTCTGTCTCCCTTCCTCTCTGCCCTTTCCTCTCTATCAAGACATGCCATATTACATGTACATGCTTAATTATAGCCCCTATTATGACTTGTGTCGTGATCCATCAGCCTCTCTATTAAGAACATTGAAAAGTTTTCCTGAGTGCAGTTAAGGTCATTGTGTCACTTTGCCTGTTACCTTTCCAGAATCAGATCATGGATATATTTATGAAAGCCTCAAAAGTTCCAAAAGCCGCTTATGAACTGATCCGAGACCACAGCCTGCTGACCTGGATACTGAATATCCTGGGCAAGTGGTAGGTAAAGCGTGGCATCCCCTCCGACCCCTTCCAGACCCAGCAATGTGGTGTAACCCAGCCATGTGCAGCGTCTCACATAACTGGTTCAGGGGAGGGAAGCGTTCTAGTGCAAATGTAGTTCTGTAAAGTGGGACGCTCATTGACATGTCATCCTATTGTCTGAGGTTTTGTAAAGTTTATACACCAAATGCACAAAGGTGATGTCTGAGTGACATATCAACACTTTATTTACATGATTTTTAATAAAAAAAGAAAATACATAGTTTTATCAAATTACTGATAATTTGTTTTATTTTGGTACCACCATATTCACAGAAAGCTATGTACCTAGGTTTCTAAACTGTACAAATAATTTCCGTGGCGTTATAAGGTCCTGACCCGTGGACAGAACGATACTGGAGCCATTGATCAGGCATTGATGCTCTGTTTTAGGAAATTGGTTTCTTCTTCTTTACTCCTTTCCAGGTATATTGACAATAAAGCACTGGGTAGTGTAATATCATTAATTAGTAACTTATGGTTTACTAACCTCGGAAAGAAAGAGAAGGCTAAATCCAGAGGCAGCCTGAGCCAGGAGGGAGCCACAGACCAAGAAAAGTTCCTTCCCCTCCATCTGGTGAATGAGTATCTTGGAATAGTGATGGCTCTACTCAGACACATCAGGTGAGACGCTCTCTACTTTTCATTGTGCTCACAAAGACTGTAAGACTTTCTATAGCTTGATAAGTGTTGGTGTTTGCAGTCAGGGAACATCAGGCGGTGCAGCCACCCGAGACCCCTTCTCCCCCTGATGCCCCCACTCTGCAGAGAACGGTAAAGAGTCTTCTTTGGAACGACACATGCTCGGAGCAGAGATTGGGGCCTGGGAGGCGATATTGGCTTCACCTGGCCCCTGCCCACATTTCACTAAGGGGCCCAGCAATGTTCAGTTCTGACCATACTTCTGTTTGGTTCAGGGCTGCTGATTAACAATGTAAATGTTCTGTATGGAGGTTGTTCAACTTTAAATGAATATCAAAATATGTCCTATTAAATAATCCCACTCCAAATTTTATTTTTCCCCCCGAATGTCCGTAGAAACTGAAAAACTGCGGTTCTCATACCAGGGGGCTGGTGCTCTTTGGCCAGACTCACAGTGGCTGCATCTATTGAATAGCGGTGGCCGGTGCTATTTGAGCACAATAGGGATGTCAAGAGAAACAAATGTTTTGGTGGCATTTTCTGATTAGAACCCTGAGACTGTGCTCTTTATGCATCAGTGACCTAGAACAGTGTGCGACGGTCTCTGCATTCTTCCTGTTCTTGCCACGTTACTTGTTATCTGTTGCTGGCGATGTAGGTAATTTCAGCCTCTGGCCATTACTAGCCTAATGACTGTTGTACTTTACTACTTGCTTTATTACAGGGCAAACTTAGATGGTGTCCTCTGTAACCAGTATTTCAGCACCTTCAGCTCCGTTCTGAGATACCGCACAAGGGTTTTGGAGGCATTTAAAGAAATGGGCCGGTTTGCCATTAATGAGCAGGTGTTTTCCAGCACGCAGGCACTGTTACTGCTGCAGAAGTGGAGTATTATTGAGAAGGACCTGGGCCTGCAGGAGAATCTGACTGCCTTGGCCAAGGAGCACAGAGTGAAAGAGCTTATAAGTAAGTGCGCAGGATTCTGTGTTCAAGTTTCTCTTTGCTGACCCGTGGGAGAAGCTTCTTAAGACACTCATTAACCTGATTTCAGGATCCTGTAAACACATTTCAGTTGGTTGCTAGGTAATGGCGGAGGACTTTATTCCTCTGCACACCATACTTCCTGTCCATCTCTCAGCGATGTCACTGAGGTGGGCTGCGTTCTCAAGCAGCAATAAATGGGTGCCTCAGCTGTATGTAGCTGAGGGGTATACGATAGGTGTTCATTATCCATTATGTGAGATGTAATTATCAGCTGGGACGCTGGTTTTGCACAGCGGAGAATATGGCTCATTGGCACAAACAGCCTCTACAGTTATTTAAGGCGCAACATATAAAACAGGATGAGGAGACTGGGAAACATGAGCGTGGGGGTTTACAGATATTATTTTTTTTTATTTTTTTTCCCCCTTTTCTGAAAAGATGAAATATGAGCTAAAAAAAAAGCCCATTTCTATTCTCAGTGGACCGATCAGGAGTGTGTTTTCCTGTCACTGCAGGAGACATCTTTACACTTCATTGAATCTTCAGTTCCTGCTGCAGTGTAAAGTGCTGGCTTTGTTTGTCCCTTCAATATCCTTAATTTATTTTAATTTTTTTACATTTGTGTACTTTTGTAGTTTTAAATCTAGTAATGGCCTCTCCTAATATCTAGTGTAGAATGATCTGATACTGGCTGTCTTGATTTGGGGTGCAGAGTGATCTAGTCCTGGCTGCCTTGATGTTGGGTGCATAGTGATCTGGTCCTGGCTGCCTAGACATAGTGTGCAGAGTGATCTACTCCTTGCTGTCTTGGTTTGTAGTATACTGTGATCTAGTACTGACTGCCTTGGTGTGTAGTCTACAGTGTGTATACAGGGTGTAGAGGGATCTAGTCCTCGATGCCATGTCTTGGGGTGCACATTGTAGGGTGTGTATATTACAAACCAAGAAAGCCAGGACTAGATCACTATGCATCCCACATCAAGGCTGCAGAGTGATCTAGTCCTTTCTTCCTTGAAGTGTGTTGCAGAGTGATCTAGTCCTGGCTGCCTTGGTGTGTACTATACAGTGTGTATACAGGGTTTAGTATGATCTAGTCCTGGATGCCTTGTCTTGGGGTACAGAGTATTCTAGTCCTGGTTGCCTTGGTAGGTACTATACAGTGATCTAGTCATGGCTGCCTTGGTGTGGGGTGTAGTGATCTAGTCCTGGCTGTCTTGATGTATGGTGCATAGTGATCTAGTCCTGGCTGCCTTGCTGTTTAGTATACAGTGATCTAGTCCTGTCTGCCTTGATGTATAGAGTGATCTAGTCCTGTCTGCCTTGGTTAATTGTTCTTTGTACAGTGGGCATTGTTGGTACAAATCCGTAAAGCTAATTTGTATATTACATGTACAGCGGATGGAACAGGTTGTGTTATTTGGTGTAAGCGGAGTTGTGTATACCTACACACCAGGAGATTGTTCAGGTCTAGGAGATACAAATTTGTAAAACAGACAATGATTTTCATTGTTTACAAATCTCTGCATCCACCTGTGAGACCACCAACACATCTTCCTAGTATGTATGCTACATGCTATCACCTTCTCTCATGAATCTGCTCTCCAGCCTCTGCACCGTGCATGCAGTCTTTGCTCTCTCCACCAACTCCCTGCTGAGCCCACTATTGCCTTTCCTTGGACAAATGCTGGGCCTTGCATTCGCCCATCCCCCAGAAACATAGAACTGCTGCTTCTAGAAGATCTCTCCTCCCAGCTTCCTGTGTTGCCTCCAGAACACGCTTTGTCCTGACTGCTGCGGATATTCAGTCCTTGTTCTGCCACCTCTTCTTCCGCCAAGCTGCACCGCAGCCACTTTAGCCACATATACCCGGTGTCCACAGTTACATAAAGCCCCCAGCTGGCCTTATTCTATGCTGTACCCCACTGCATCCTCCTCCAGTCCCTGCTGCTTACGAAGAACCAATTACATCTGCTCCATGCTCATTTCCCCTTCACTAGCCGCTATTTAATCTGGTCTCAGCTCCCGCTTTCTTTTCTGTGCCTGCACTGGTCTCGGGGCCACTGGTCTCCAGTCTCTCTGGCTCCTGAAACACCTAAGAATAGTCCTGCTAGTGTACCACGCCTAGTTCTTACTGCCTCCATCTTCCATTCTTGCTGTTCTTATGACTCCCCCTTCACACCCCATTTCACAAATGCAGAAAGATGTACTATAGCGGCACTTAACCTCTTGTCAATGGAGAAGCAGGGAGCAATAATGAGTTAACTTACTCCTCTGACGATTCCTGCCAGACCGACAGCGCCTCCGCCCTAGTCTTATCTCCCAGTTGGCCTGTCTACTCCTGCGTGAGCTCCCTCACGTGCAGCCAGAGGCACAGATGCCGACACAAGTTATTACACCATGCCGAGGTTTGTTGTATGTGTCACTTGGAGTATTTGGCACATACCACTCTTACATCTACCCCACGGTTTCATATTTACCCTGCTCCAGGTGATATACAGCTTCCTGCGCGTTCCTTACCCCATGCTCCTTCATATGTAGGGATTCCCATATTTTGTATATGAAAAATGGTGATACCCAGGTGATTTATGGTACGGTCTGGTTATAAAAGCAGGTCAAGCATGGCGTAGCAGTGTCTTATTAGCCATAGTGTAGCAGATGCTATAAATCAGGCATGTCCAACCTGCGGCCTTCCAGCTGTTGTGAAACTACATATCCCAGCATGTCCTGACACAGTTTTGCTGTCAGAGAATGCTAAAGCTGTGTCAGGGTATGCTTCGATATGTAGTTTCTCAACAGCTGGAGGGCCATAGATTGGACAGGACTGCTTTAAATCATAGGTTCCCAAACACTTATGGTGTGTACACACGGGGAGACTTTTTCTTACGATTTTGACTATATAGTCAAAATCGTAAGAAAAGTTAGTGCAGATAGCACAGCTACGATCAACTCGGAATGACCCCCAATGTCCCGGGTTGCTGCGCACTCATGTGCAATAACCCGGGATGTTTATGGCCGTGTATTAGGGGAACTGAGCGACCACTTGCGTCTACTTAAAAGTCAATCAAGATTGGAAGATAGAATAAAAATATGACATCCATTTATTAAGACAAATAACAATCTAATAAAAGTATAATAGTACAAAAGTATCTTATCTTTAAGTAAGGGCAAGAGTTTGGGAAGGCCAACGCGTTTCATCCTGCTGGACTAAAAATATATATATACAGGTTGAGTATCCCTTATCCAAAATGCTTGGGACCAGAGGTATTTTTGGATATCGGATTTTTCCGTATTTTGGAATAATTGCATACCATAATGAGATATCGTGGTGATGGGACCTAAGTCTAAGCACAGAATACATTTATGTTTCATATACACCTTATACACACAGCCTGAAGGTCATTTAATACAATATTTTTAATAACTTTGTGTATTAAACAAAGTTTGTGTACATTGAGCCATCAAAAAACAAAGGTTTCACTATCTCGCTCTCACTCAAAAAAGTTCGTATTTCGGAATATTCCGTATTTCGGAATATTTGGATATGGGATACTCAACCTGTATAGATATATATAATATCACTCACTTTCCTAAAGAGAAAAAATGCAAAAATCAGCACTCACGATTCAGTTGAAAGCAGAAGAGTATTTTTTAGTGATGCATCCAACAACTGTGGCCCGACTGCTGTTTCAACGCATACAGATTTTCTTCAGGGGCTGAAGAATATTGAAGAATAAATCCTCTTCTGCTTTCAACTGAATCATGAGTGCTGGTTTTTGAATTTTTATGAATGAAGGTCTGGTAAGGAAAAAGTTAATCTCAAACAAAGATAACTGTGTGTGTGTGTGTGTGTGTGTGTGTGTGTGTGTGTATATAGTGTTTATATTTAAATAACAAAGTACTGTTAGTACTGTATATCACAACAGTAAAAGCACCTTTTCTTTGCGATGTACCTTTTTTCCAGCCATAAACAGGACTTGAGACTGTGTACACGACTATGGGGCCAGGATAGGGGTTGGAATGGGTGTGCAGATGCTGTTAAAGTACAGCAAAGGCATGGTGCGGGTGTACAGTCGCAAACCACAACCAAAATGTCTGCCGAACAGACGCGACCACTTTGCCGGGTAGGGCTGGACTTGCAGGTTGTAAAACTGTGGTGTAAGTTGCATAGTAATGTAGATGACTGATGCAGCCTGCGTCTGATTGGACAAAAGTGCCTCAAGCACACCCAGTTACGTAATTGCAGCAAAACTGCTGCAACACAGTTTAATCACATACCTGGCAATGTGGCATCCCACTGGGCTTTCTCCTATGCAACATTGCCAGCCTCATCCATCCCCATCCCCACGCAGCTGTAACTGAGAACATCTGTCCTGTACATTTGCGGAATGGATTTTCTCTTGCTGGTCCCTGTGGCAGTGATGGATCAGTCTGTGACTGTCGACGTGACAGATAAAATTGCTTCTGCGTCTTATCACTAGATACTGTAATATCATTGGCTCCTGGCACTGTGTATGACTCCACCTATCCACTGTCTTTCTCTACTCCAAGCTGTCATACACTGCTTATTATATAGAGAAGCTCCTCCCTCCGAACATAACATATTGCTATAGCTCCGTTCAAGAATTCCAGTTATTTCTTGCATATTATTCAGCTAAATAATACAGCGACTTTGTATGTCACTTAGTAGTTTTACCTGCTCTATAAGTAACTTTTAGGTTATCAGCGTTACTAAAAAAGAAACGGATGTATGCAAGACATTGACTGAAGCATAAGTAGTATGTGACATCACTGGAATAATGTGATTCTATCCTAATACCATTTTGCAGACACCATTAAAGAGAAGTTCAGACAACAAGGCCCACGGCGGCTTAGGAAGAAAATTGAGGCTGAAGCAGAGGCAAATCTGGAACCGCAACCGGTCTCCAATCTTGAAGACTCCAAAAATCATGTGAAATCCATATTGATCCATTGGGTACCCACTTTTTTGAACTCTCCCTTCACCCCTGCAAAAGAAGGGAAAGAAAACGTGGATCAGCGTAAAGAGACAACAGCAGAGGACAACGAGACAAAGAGTGAAAGCGCTATCGATAATCTAGCCTGTGCCACCGCCAGCCTAGTTGCGAAGTGGATAATAAACGTAGAGGGGGATCTCACACTGAGCTCATGTGATCTACACAACTCTCTGCACTGGTTGGAAACCTGCATCTTACCGCACACCGCTGTAGTGCAGGAACTTGTCCGAGACCATAAGCTGAGAAGTACCCTCTATAAACTATACTACAGGGTCTGTGATAGCCCAGATTCCAGCCTGGAACTCTTGCACTTGTCTAACCAGGTTATGATGAAACTGATAGAGACTCAGAATCTGAGCACGGATGCCTTCCATAACGCTGTGAAGAAACTCTGCCTGCTGCTGGGTGACGGCGCCAGTGACCTGCAGAAAGGTAGGTGGCGCTAATTAACGCCTTAGTAGCGGACTCTCTGTGAGTAAAAGCAGGAGATACTATTCCTCTGAGTCTAGCTACTACTGGATCCTAGACTACTTGCGGAGTCCGCTTATGTGAAGGTAGGTCCACACCAATAGATTGGCTAGAAACTGAGCTGACGGCTCTGTGCCTCTGTTAGAGGAAGGCGTAGACCACATTGCCTTATGCTCCGGTAACGGGGCACTTTTTGTTTTTTAATTAAGATTTTATTTACAAATGAGGCAATTCATATTACATAGGAGATAAATCACACTAACATTGCATATGTATTTAGATATATTGAATTAAGGTGTTTTGTTTTTTTTACTCGTCACAGCTATTAAAAATAATTTATTGCTGGTATTTCCGAGAAAGGTGTGTCCTCATACATCCAGTCTCGATATGCCATGCAGAGCGAGATATCCGGCACAAGTGAGCCGCCAGATCCTGTGCAATTCTGCCTTTATTTGCAAAAAGTGTGTCTTTCTTGCAACGTGATGCAACTAGGACACACAAGGAGACTGTGATGATTCATTTAATGTGCAACACTTGTATATTGTTTGTGAATCTGTATACGGAGCAGAACAGTACTTACATTGGAAAAAAACCATGGCCGCTGCATGACAGCACTTTGTATGCAGAGTCGGAGAGATATACAAGTGTCACATATCAGATTAAGCGGCAGAGTCTCCTGGTGCATCCTAGTTGCATCACATTGTGACAACAGATGTTAAACCTACGTCCCAGGCTCGCAGAGTCTGACGGGACCTGGTGCACCGAGGCGGGCTGTTTGGCACAAGTTCAGCAAAGATGTATGAGGACACATCTGGTTGGCTTCGTTCTGCAATACTGATACAAAGCGAGAAAAGTGCACTGACTAATTCACTGGGCCAGCCTTTACCGATGTGTGCAGAGTAACTGCGTCTGAGCTTTTTGGTCCATTCCGTTATTATTTATTTAAACTGTTTACAAATGTTGATTGGTAAAAAAAAAAAAAGAATCGACATTTTAAAAGCTCAGTTGATCAAAAAATCAAGTGTTTTTTTTTTCTGTTAAATCCATTGCGTTATCACTGCAGTGCTTAAATAGGATTCCCCCATACAAATATTACCGCTCTTGTCTATTTCATGTATTAGGCGATGCAATGGTGAGCCCTAACACTGGTGAAAGCATCCTTTTTCATTCGCAATAGGGCTGTTCTCCCGCTTTGATAAATCTGCCCCTACATCTAGAAGTAATAGTCAATTCTAACAGCTGTCATAGGATTTTGGTAAATAAGATAATGGGAACATATCTAGAAAAGAGAAAGAGGGGCAGGGAGGGAGATGTAGCTAGGGACAGACACAGCAAAGCTGTACATTTTAGGACTACAGCATGCATAACCCTAGACATACTATATGTTGTGTTTTCATGCATCTCTGTACACTGCCGCTATATTTACACAGATTCATTTTAGTATTTGTCAGACTGCGCTAATTTTTACACCTCTTGCTCACAGCGCTCAGTGCTGTCCATTGCAGAGAACCCATCATTCTGTACACATACATAGTACAGTAATGTTTGCCGTATTGTATTACAGCTGCTGCCAATTTCCTAGTGTCCCTCTACGTCGGAGATATTTGGCTCGGTGCACAATCGCCAGTTATGTTTAAAGCTCACGTGAAGATGGTCTGTGAAGCCGCAGACGTGGACACTTCATGTTCGGAGGACAAGACCCCAAAACGAAAAAAGAGGAGAGAAGAGCAAGAGGCAATTGTGTCCATCTGTAGAGATCTTTCTGCTACTTTGCCAAAGAGTTAATTTCTCCTAGCAGATCCATTCAGGTCTTGGTGAACTATGAACCTGTCTGTTGTACCCAAAACCATACTTTTCACAGGGTCAGGTATGGTTCTGAGAGCTTGCAGAAACAGTTCTGCACAGTGTCAGTGTGTTCTCGCTACAGCTATAAATGCATCTGCAAAACTGCATTCCCTCAGAGCAATAATCTGCTTTCAGTTTAACCAGTCACTAAGTAATCTTCAGAGGTATACGGTGCTACAGTGCACATACAAGGATTGATGCCAATTAGGCCTCCCAGACAGAATTCGGTCATTGTGACACACCCCTACCAACTGAATTATAGTTGCATTGAAGACTTCAAAAGTGGCATTTATGTAATTTCTTTGCAACCCTGCTAATATGACGTGAAGAATGCTGTTTTGCTACCCTTGGTTCTAATACCTGACGTGTATATATGTGATCTTAGCATGTGCCTTTTTTGGTATGTACAGTGCCTTCTGGCTGCCTGCCAGTGATGGAACATCAATACACCATCTCATCTGTCTACAACTTTTATATGACCCCAATGTAAAGCTAAGATAATGTATACTTGTTTATGTATCTGGAATAAACTCTACAACTATTTTATATTTAGTATTTTGTTTTTCTGTTGCCTCTGTGCACAGTCCTCCTGTTATGTTACACTAGTCTATATATGGGGACAGTGCACCATCTGTAAGTAACCATAATGAGATCATTTTGCACTGGATGAAAGATGGACCTGTGCATTCCTTACTGTTAGAGGATAGGCAGATACACCTCACAAGGGGTCACGATTCGGGAAACCCAAGTCCTTCTGGCTATGTGGGATGTTTTAGGGCTATCGGGGTGTACAATTGGGATGCAGTCATGTGACCGACACTCGGGATCTCAGCAGTCACCATGTCGACGCCAGGATCCCGAGCTATCAAAATACTGACAGACAGAATGCCGACCCACCGGGACTATTCCCACTCGTGGGTGTCCACGACACCCATAGAGTGGGAATAGAACCTGTGGTGAGCGCAGCATAGGGCTTTTTGGCGCTCATTCCCCCCCCCCTTGCTGCCAGGATCCTGAGCGCCAGTCTCCCAGCCCCAACCACGGTTATTTTATGCCACTGCTGAGGTAATTACATTTACTCTTGTAGTCCTCTGATATTAGCTGGTGCATCGCTGATGTTCCTCAATTCCTTCCAGGGCTTCCACGTTGTCAGCCGCACTTGTCAAACGATTTCTTCTAGCCGTGTACCTGTAGATGTAGATAACAATGCCCGTGACATAAATTTTAGAGGATGCCATCTCCCCAAAATATTTCTCTCCCAGTCCTCTTCCTCTTTGGGACTCTGTATGATGGGGATGTCTTCCTGGTCTCTTGCCCTTGTGGAGATACAACAGTCCGTTCCACCATAGCTTTGTTCTTTCTAGACATTGCTGACTACAGAGAGTATAACGGTGACGGGACTGTGACAGACTGAAAGCACCTAAATGGACAATTGCAGCGTTTACTTGAAAACTTGGAGAAGATCTTTCTCTTCTAATTAGTCATTGAGAGGCACGCATATAATAATTATGACATTTAAATCCAGTTTTGGGGCTGCACCTGGAACACATGTACAGTAAACCATTGTTAAAAGCCAAATACATCCAAAATGGAGTGGAATTCGGGGCGTAGGTAATAAACTTTCTTACTGACTATTAATTGGATCACCTGATGTGTGCAAGACTCAGTGCAGGAGAGACTTCTCCAGTTGGCCCTGGAGAATTGTGAGGGTAATATAAAGATTTTGGAGACCTCTGTTTTTCAAGTTATTTGCCGAAGACCACTTGGGTGATCCTGAGGGCTATTGGAGGAAAGTCTACAGATTCCGTACTCCCAGGTATCTCTCATTTACAGTATGAGGGAAAGCATTAAACTCTCTATTCTACCAGTAGATTTGATCATATCTCTTAATGAGCCGACACTTTCTAAAGTGTAGATCTTATAGATTTACAATAAAAACATGTACATTTTAGTACACCAATCCTGTGAGGATATATCCTTAAAGAGCGCTAAATATTTCACTACATATTTAGACGACTTGCCTTTTCAATTAGAACTTCACATATTGTGCCTAAAAAGTGTGTGCAATATTTTGGAAGAAAGATGTCCTTCATTTATTAGAATAATGTAAAGCACAATAAATAAAGGGTCCCACTAGCAATACAGTGTATAGTATAATACAATGTTCTACATATGACTTTTTATTCTAACCTTTCTGTGGAAGGTAATATACATGCTCATTTATAACTGCACATGTAATTTATATCCGTCTCTTAATATAATGGTCAAGTGCACAAGATGTGTAAGTTCAGTATCGATAGTTTAGTTCACTAGAACCAGAGATCTACCTGTGTGCATTTAACGTCTTTATCAATGAATGACCTATAAATATATGTAGAAATGAACGTTCTATTGATAAAATCTGGAATTGCCTGAGGGAACATGTCACGACGGAACCTTGTGCTCCTGGTGTCTGTTCTAAATTAGTTCTGGGCAAAATCTATAATTCATCATCGTGAATTCTAAATACAGATCATTTGTCTGTTCAGTATGGTTGTATTTCATAGTGGTTACAATGCATTTCCTCTCGCTTATCTCAAGCTGTTGGCTGGATGAGTATTGATCTTAAAAACTATTTTCAAGACGACAACTTAAAAAATTAACTTGTGTAACTGAGGGGCAGATTTATCAACCTGGAGAAGGCATAAGGAAGTGATAAACGCAAGGTGGTAAACACACCAGCCAATCAGCTCCAATATGTAATTAACAGTTAGGAGCTGATTGGCTGGTGCCTTTATCACCTTTCGTTTATCACTTCCTTATGCCTTCTCCAGGTTAATACATCTGCCCCTGAAGCCTCTCACTTCTAATGTTGGACTAACGGGACTGCATTCAGAACTATTATTGTCTGGACACTTTGATCTGTGACCTTCTTTGTGACCATGTCAGCTGGTGCCATTATGACACATGGGGTAGCAATAATACTTGTTGTTTATTTATACAGCGCCACCAATTTACGCAGCAGCTTGTCGGCAATGTCATTCATATCCATCCCTACCCTATTGGAACTTAGGGGCAGATTTAACAACGAGTGGTATTCTTTCTATCGCTGGTTACAAATGATAAATCTCCAGCCAATCAGCTCCTGTCATGTGTTTGAAAAATAACAGGATCTGATTGGCTGGAGCACCATTTAACGAGTAACGAGTGATAACAAGAATATCACTTGTTAAATCTGCCCCCTAGTCTATATTCGCTCACATACAGGCACACACACTAGTATTCATTTTGTCAGAATCCAGTTAACCTACCAGTATGTTTTTGGAGTGTAGAAGGAAACTCACACAAACATGGGGAAAACATACAAGCTCCACACACAGGGGCAATGACACGCTGACATCACTAAGGGGACGTGATTTCATGGAATCCCCCGATGACTTTACTTCAAGGGCATGCAGACTGCCCCCAGGGACTCTTCCAGAACTGCCAGCACCTTCATAGTGACGGGCCGAGTGTTGCTGGATAATAGGATTTTGGTACTTACCAGATAAATCCTTTTCTTTGAATCCACAGGGGGCACTGGATTACTCCTGGGATGTGGACGGGGCGTTAGCACGGCTAGGCACATTTAAATTAGTAACCCTCCATACTCCCAAAGGTACCTCAGTGTTTTTTACTGAGCCGAACAGGAGCGATAGAGAGGATGAACAATGGAGAATTACATGTAACATTATAACATAACGGACCATAACAGACAACTAGAAAGTTGACACGACAATAGATAACAATCACCTTAACATTTCAACCAGTCAGTGAGAATGTGTTACCATAAGACCTTACCACAAGCCATGTGAACTTGCTCTGGGTGGGCATCCAGTGACCCCTGTGGATTCAAAGAAAAGGATTTATCTGGTAAGTACCAAAATCCTATTTTCTTTTTCATCCACTGGGATCACTGGAGTACTCTTGAGACGTACCAAAGTTTCCCCCTTGGGCGGGATATCTGTTTGGCACCTGTAACACTAGACGGCCAAAGCTAGATGCTGATGCCGCAAACGTATCAAACTTGTAAAAGCGCACAAATGTGTGCACTGATGACCATGTACCTGCACGGCAAAGCTGCGTCGTAGAAGCTCCACGACCTGCTGCCCATGATGTTCCCACAGAACGCGTGGAATGCGCTGAAACAAATGCAGGCGGTTGTAGACTAGCATGAAAGTAAGCTTGACGAATGGTCAGCTTAATCCATCTGGCCATGGTCTGTTTGGAAGCTGGCCAACCTATCTTGGCTGCATCATAGAGAACAAACAACGTATCCGTTTTACGTACTGTTGATGTTCGGGCTACATAAACGCGAAGTGTGCGTACCACATCCAAAGTAACTGGAGTTTCCTGAATCTTCTGAAAAAACAGGAACTACGATTGGTTGATTAGAAAGGAAGATACGATCTTTGATAGAAAAGCGGGATTCGTCCGAAGTTCCACTCTGTCATCATGAAATACCAGATACGGTGGCTTGCATGACAAGGCACCCAATTCTGAAACACTCCTTGCATAAGCTAAGGCTAGGAGAAACACTGTATTCCAAGTGAGAAACTTAACATCCACTTGCTGTAAGGGTTCAAAAATCGAAGACTGCAAAAAATCTAAAACCAGATTCAAGTCCCATGGCGGTGTAGGTGGTATAAATGGAGGTTGTACTCTGAGGACACCTTGCAGGAAAGTGTGTACAGTTGGCAAAAGCGCCTTTGAAAGAAAATTGACAAGGCAGAAACCTGCACTTTTAGTGTAGCTAAACGTAGTCCTCCATCTAACCCAGTCTGTAAAAATAGCATAAGACGGGATAACTTGAAAGAAGATGTCAGAAACTTCCGAGCTTCACACCAACCTATATAAGCTCGCCAAATCCTGTGATAATGAGCTGCTGTAACTGGCTTCCTAGCACGTAACATGGTTGGTATAACCGACTGGAATGCCCTCTTGTCTTAAGAGAGTGGTTTCAACAGCCACCCCGTCAAACGCAGCCGTGCTAAATCAGGGTAAAGGAAAGGACCCTGTTGTAGTAGGTCTGGAAGTGGCCATGGGTTGTCTGCGAGTAGACCACAGAGATCCGAGAACCACGCTCTCCATGATCAATGAGACGCCACTAGTATGAAGGTCGTGGATTCTCTTTTGATCCGCTTTAGCAACTGACGAAGCAGCGGAAATGGTGGAAAAAGATACACAAGGCCACGCGATTGTGATAGCATCCACTGCCACTGCTTTGGATCTCTTGTTCTGGACACATACTGGGGTGTTTGATGATTTTGACTTGATGCCATTAGATCCACCTGTGGGTAACCCTACTGCTGGACCAACATCTGGAACACTGCTAGATTTAATGCCCATTCTCCTGGATGAAAATCCAGACGGCTGAGATAATCTGCCTCCCAGTTGTCCACTCCTGGAATGAATACTGCCAACAATATCACCTGGTGATGCTCGGCCCAATTCAGGATTCAAGCAACTTCTCGCATGGCCATGCGACTTCGAGTTCCTCCTTGTTTGTTGATGTATGCGACTGCTGTCGTGTTGTCTGACTGTAACTGGACAGTGTGAGACTGGAGCATGTGCACTGCCTGTCGCAGCGCGTTGTCAATTTCCCTGAGTTCCAGGACATTTATTGACAGTAATCTTTCTCCGTCTGACCATAGACCCTGAAGCTGACGATCTAGGACCACTGCTCCCCAACCTCTGAGACTTGCATCCGTTGTCCGATTTATCCAGTTCCAGACTCCGAACCGACTTCCTGCGGTGATATTGTGTATGTGGAGCCACCAGAGTAGTTATACTCTGGCCCTTGGAGACAACCGCACCATCTGCTGAATTTGTAGATTCGAGCCTGACCACTGTGCGATAAGATCCAGTTGAAAAGGACGTGAGTGAAATCTTCTGAACTGGATAGCTTCGAAAGATGCCACCATCTTTCCTAACAGTCGAATGCACAAGTGCACTGAGACTGTCCGTGGCTTGAGCACTAACTGTACCGGATGACGAATACTTTGTGTTTTCTATTCTGGCAGGTAAATTCGTTGCTCCACCGTATCCAGAATCATTCCTAGGAACTGAATTCTTTGAGATGGGATTAGGCTTGATTTCTTTAGCATTAGCTTTAGCATAGCTTCCAGCTTACGCTCTGACGGGTCTTTAAGCGTCGTAGCAGCTGGGACTGGAATGGTTAACTTCTTGGAAAGTTTTGACACAGAGGAATCCACCTCAGTGGAGTTTCCCATTTCATAGACATAGACTCTGGGGACAGGTAGTTAGACAAAAACCGTCTAGGCATAGAAAACCATTTATCCGGATTCTTCCATGATTCCGTTAACTGCTTATTAATAGAATCTGAATAAGGAAAACACACAGGTGCTGTTTGTTTGTTTTTTGCAAATAAAATCTCATCATTTGAAAGAGGTTCCTCAGTCACAGTAAAATTCGAAACCTGATGTACTGCCCTGATGAGATTATCAATGGCCGGGCTATCAGTAACCTCACTATCTGACTCCTGGCCCAATTCACCTTCCTCATGTTCCTCCTGAGATAACAGGTCTGGCATGGAATTGTCAGAATGCAACACAGCTGACACCGGTAAGTTATGAGACCAAAGATGACTACTTTTCGAATTTACACTAGACCTGGGCTGTTGTAAACCCTGCAAAGTCCTTGACATGTCCTGAGCCCACTCTGGCAGCTCAGACGGTATCAACCTAGCCACAGATCTAGCCGTCTCATGCTCCTTACGCGCAGCAGCCAACTCTGATTGTAAGCCAGTCATCACACCTGCCATCCTTGCCCAAGGAGGATCAGGGTAAAGGTTCATTTTTGTGCATTAGCTTTACTCATTACGTACACAGACAAGACCCACGACACAGTAAAAAAAAATGTAACTAAAGTGTGTATAAGCCAGAAGTGCAGTGCACGGTGGGACACACTAAAATCAGTTAAATATGTGCTCTACTGAATTTCTACCCACACCCCTGCTCCTCCAGTGGCTGAGTGTTGTAGTACTGGCACCAAACTTCCTGCAAGAAGAACGGCGTCCAGCCATGTGTTTTAGCTTGTGATATGTATACACATTAACATGATAATAAAAGCAATCCTATATATGCTTATCATTAATCAACATCTGTTATAATTAAGGCATCTATTCCTTATATACAATAGATCCCCTATAGCTGACTTCAGACTTAATAGTCTGCTAGCAGGGACCTCCTAACAAAGCTGATGCAGTGTTAGGTCCTTGAGCCGCGGTGCTGTGGGCTGGGTACACCCCCACCCTCTCCCCGTTCCCGCGATCTCCCCCATCAGCGTTACAGAACCAGCAGACCGCGGCAGCAGTGAGAGCTGTCCGCATTCAGTGAATGAGGGGAAGCCGCAGCAGCTGGAAGCTGTCCACGGCAGAGCAGGAACCCACTGCAAGCGGTTAGCAGAAGCTAACCGTGGGAGAGGAGCTTACAGTGGAGGGAGGCGGCATGCGCCGGGTGTATGAGGGGAAACCCAGTGCACTCTGTTAGCGGAAGCTAACCGTGGGGGAGAGTCGGGGAGCGGCGGCGGCAGCCTCGCAGGCCGCAGCTGGGCTGGATGCACATAGTTAAATAAAAAAAAGTCCCCACACAGCACTCTGATTCTCTCAGCAATGTCACAGTAAGGGAGCGACAGCAGTGTGAGCTGCCTGATCGCTCATTACCTGTGTCCATAGGAGGCTATGACGGGGCTTCTCTTCTTAAGCTCTGTCCAGCTCCATTTTGCAGCCTCAGGCTGAAATCGGCTACAGCTGATTTTGGTCTATGGCGATTCTCCTCTCCTGAGCGCGATAAGCCAAGTGCTGCAGTCTGCAGCCTCCACAATCCCGGACCCAAGCTTCTTAATAAGCTGGGAAAGGATGGAGTGTAAAAAGTAAATAAATAAATTTAAATGTGCCTATCCCTGCTAATGCCCCGTCCAGACATCCCAAGAGTACTCTAGTGTCCCCTAGTGGATGAAAAAGAAAATATCACATTGCAGCATCTGGCTCTTGTCAATGCAGAAAAGTCTGTATTTTGGGGTCCCTCCCTGGAAGGGTGACACTCACCCCTCTCTCCCCCCCTTCCCCTCCTCATCCCCATCTTGTGACGCCACTGGCTGTAGAGATGAACTGTCATCCTCCTGATGATCAAAATAAACAGCGCTAGATTATTTGGTACACATCTGTAAAAGTGACCATGGTTTAGTGGAAGCGTAAAGCTGGGTACACACCTCAGCGACGGGCATTTGTTATGACAGCTGAATGGATGCCAGTACACACTGTAACGATGTCAGTGTAGGAGTTCGGTCCTTGGTTAGCATACTACAGGGTGTTAGCAATATTGTCAAGTTTGACATGCAGCACATCAAACCTGACAATGTCCCTAGTGAACGTGGGCACCCGCAAATCGGGCATACACTCTAACCGCTATGCGTTGATGTGAGCGATATGTTGGTCTGATCTGCTGGATAAGACGACCTATGGCACAGTGTGGTAGTTATGAGGGTAGAGAAGGACAATAGGACATCTTACCGAATGCTGTGCTCTGCTAATGGAATCAGTTTAATTTAAAATGCAATATATGTCACAGTGCACAGATTCTACTGCCCGATCTAAGCAGAGCTGCCACGTCTTAAGCTTGGTACACTATAAAATCTTTCAATCTGATTGGTTGGTATGGACTGGCAGCACCTCTGCTTGTTGTCTTTAGGAGGTTTATTAAATCTCCCCATAAGAAACATTATCTGTACATAATACTGGCCACCGGATTAATATTAAGTAGATGTATAAGCTTGGTGACCATTGTGGTTTGTTAATATTAGAGATATGTGCAGACTCCCGCCCCGTGTTCTGGTTCTAATTCATCGTGTTTTGGTTCAGATTTTGGCTGGTTAAAAAATCGATTTAAAGAAAAATCACAATTCATTGATAGAAATTGATGAAAACTGCTGTAATTTTTGCAATCCAAACCCCATAATTTGGATTTAAAATCCGAATTCTGAACCACGAGAAGATCCAAACTAGGACTCAGATCCTCAGGAGATCCAGAGCGGGTTTTGGTTCTGTTTGGATCCACAATATTTGGGTGGATTTGGATCTCTGGAGAACCTGAACCGCACCTCTCTAATGTTAATCTGTGGAGTGATGCGGTTTGTAATGTGTTAGTGCAGATGGCTCCTGCTAGTCAATAATGATAGTGTTCACTCTAGGCTGTTTTAGCAGGGCGCCGCGCCCTGCCCGTTTTTTAGCAGGCAAAACCCGCCCTGCCCCTTTTGCGGCGCCCTGCTAGAACAGCCGCCCGCTATCCTGCCCTCCCGGCGTGTATAGATGCCGTGCGCATGCGCGCGGCATCCATTCGCGCATTAGGAGAGGGCTGGGGGAAGCCCAGCACCGACGGAGGTGCTGGGCACGCCCCCAACAGTGACGTCGCCGGCCACAGACGCTCTCTATAGTAGTGTCTGTGGGCCGCACCGCCCCCTAAAATGACGTAGGTGTGGCCACGCCCCCTAATTTGCGTGGCCGCGCGCACATGTGCCCCCGGAGTCCGGCGCCCTGCCCCTTTTCACTCCTAGAGTGAACACTAAATGAGATGAACTTATGTGTATAAATGGTGGTTTTTTTTTTTATAGTTATAAAGTTAGTATTTGGCTTATCTGGTTGATACTTCTTCTAGGAGATGGAGTGTGAGATGTTTTTCTATGCTTGAGGGACTGTGGGGTAGATTTACTAAAGGTTCTAAAACAACAAGTGGGTGGTATTACTCATTGCAACCAATTAGATCCTGTCTATCATTTTCTAGGATACAACAGAGAAATGATAACTTGAATCTGATTGGTTGCCATGTCCAGCACTCCCACTATTCTTGACCTATATGGTAATTCCAGCCTGAAATCCACTTACTTTGTTCGGACGGAGTCTGTCCTGGACATGTACAGCAAAATGAGGAACAGAAATACAGAAAAGGCGGCCAGGCCGACCCACACGGCGATGATGATTGAATCTGCAAGTACATGACACGAGGTTTGAATTAGTTCTATATTGGTCGCTGACCAAATTCTCATTCTACTAAATTCAACATGTTTATGGCCATGTACCTTCTTTCCAAAAAGAACACGAGTGGAACATTGGGGCAGATGTATTAACCTGGAGAAGGCATAAGGAAGTGATAAACCAGTGATATGTGCAAGGTGATAAAGGCACCAGCCAATCAGATCCTAACTGATAATTTACATATTGGATCTGATTGGCTGGTGCCTTTATCACCTTGAACATATCACTGGTTTATCACTTCCTTATGCCTTCTCCAGGTTAATACATCTGCCCCATTGTCTGGTGGCTTGTATGTAAGTAACCGATACAGACGTGTGCACGTAATAAGTCCTTGCACAGGGATGGGAGTTATAGCTTCTTAACGATTTACATAAGAATTAGGCGTTCCTCACAAACTTCCTCACAAACTTCCATTTTGGAAGACTGCCCTATAGCCCCAATTTGTGACGGAAGGTAGGGTGTCCACCGCCGCAAGCCTTGCGTCACTCCCCAGCACTGATTTGGTAATATAGCGGGAATTGTTTTTAGATTGCAACATGGGCGTAATTTGGGCATTCCAGAATGGCACATCACATCAGGCAACCTTGGAAGTTTTCTCTAACGTCCTAGTGGATGCTGGGGACTCCGAAAGGACCATGGGGAATAGCGGCTCCGCAGGAGACTGGGCACAAAGTAAAAGCTTTAGGACTAGCTGGTGTGCACTGGCTCCTCCCCCTATGACCCTCCTCCAAGCCTCAGTTAAGATTTTGTGCCCGAACGAGAAGGGTGCACACTAGGGGCTCTCCTGAGCTGCTTAGAGTAAAAGTTTAAATAGGTTTTTTTATTTTCAGTGAGACCTGCTAGCAACAGGCTCACTGCATCGAGGGACTAAGGGGAGAAGAAGCGAACTCACCTGCGTGCAGAGTGGATTGGGCTTCTTAGGCTACTGGACATTAGCTCCAGAGGGACGATCACAGGCCCAGCCATGGATGGGTCCCGGAGCCGCGCCGCCGGCCCCCTTACAGAGCCAGAAGAGTGAAGAGGTCCGGAAAATCGGCGGCAGAAGACGTCCTGTCTTCAATAAGGTAGCGCACAGCACCGCAGCTGTGCGCCATTGCTCTCAGCACACTTCACACTCCGGTCACTGAGGGTGCAGGGCGCTGGGGGGGGGCGCCCTGGGACGCAATGAAAATACCTTAAATGGCTAAAAATACATCACATATAGCTCCTGGGCTATATGGATGTATTTAACCCCTGCCAGTTTTCCACAAAAAAGCGGGAGAAAGGCCGCCGAAAAAGGGGCGGAGCCTATCTCCTCAGCACACAAGCGCCATTTTTTCCTCACAGCTCTGTTGGAGGAAGGCTCCCTGACTCTCCCCTGCAGTCCTGCACAACAGAAACAGGGTAAAACAAGAGAGGGGGGGCACTAAATTGGCATATTAATATATACAGCAGCTATATTAGGGAAAAACACTTATATAAGGTTATCCCTGTATATATATATAGCGCTCTGGTGTGTGCTGGCAAACTCTCCCTCTGTCTCCCCAAAGGGCTAGTGGGGTCCTGTCCTCTATCAGAGCATTCCCTGTGTGTGTGCGGTGTGTCGGTACGCTGTGTCGACATGTATGAGGAGGAAAATGGTGTGGAGGCGGAGCAATTGCCTGTGTTAGTGATGTCACCCCCTAGGGAGTCGACACCTGACTGGATGGTCTTATGGAAAGAATTACGTGATAGTGTCGGCACTTTACAAAAGACTGTTGACGACATGAGACAGCCGGCAAATCAGTTAATACCTGTACAGGCGTCTCAAACACCGTCAGGGGCTATAAAACGCCCGTTACCTCAGGTCGATACAGACACTGACACGGACACTGACTCCAGTGTCGACGGTGAGGAAACAAACGTATTTTCCAGTAGGGCCACACGTTACATGATCACGGCAATGAAGGAGGTTTTGAACATTTCTGATACTACAAGTACCACAAAAAAGGGTATTATGTGGGGTGTGAAAAAACTACCCGTAGTTTTTCCTGAATCAGATGAATTAAATGAGGTGTGTGATGAAGCGTGGGTTTCCCCCGATAAAAAACTGCTAATTTCTAAAAAATTATTGGCATTATACCCTTTCCCACCAGAGGTTAGGGCGCGTTGGGAAACACCCCCTAGCGTAGATAAGGCGCTCACACGCTTATCAAAACAAGTGGCGTTACCGTCCCCTGATACGGCCGCCCTCAAGGAACCAGCTGATAGGAAGCTGGAAAATATCCTTAAAAGTATATACACACATACTGGTATTATACTGCGACCAGCAATCGCCTCAGCCTGGATGTGCAGTGCTGGGGTGGCTTGGTCGGATTCCCTGACTGAAAATATTGATACCCTGGACAGGGACAATATATTATTGACTATAGAGCATTTAAAGGATGCATTTCTATATATGCGAGATGCACAGAGGGATATTTGCACTCTGGCATCAAGAGTAAGTGCGATGTCCATTTCTGCCAGAAGAGGATTATGGACGCGACAGTGGTCAGGGGATGCAGATTCCAAACAGCATATGGAAGTATTGCCGTATAAAGGGGAGGAGTTATTTGGGGTCGGTCTATCGGACCTGGTGGCCACGGCAACGGCTGGAAAATCCACCTTTTTACCCCAAGTCACCTCGCAGCAGAAAAAGATACCGTCTTTTCAGGCTCAGTCCTTTCGTCCCCATAAGGGCAAGCGGGCAAAAGGCCAGTCATATCTGCCCCGGGGCAGAGGAAGGGGAAAAAGACTGCAGCAAACAGCCTCTTCCCACGAACAGAAGCCCTCCCCCGCTTCTGCCAAGTCCTCAGCATGACGCTGGGGCCTTACAAGCGGACTCAGGCACGGTGGGGGCCCGTCTCAAGAATTTCAGCGCGCAGTGGGCACACTCGCAAGTGGACCCCTGGATCCTGCAGGTAGTATCTCAGGGGTACAAATTGGAATTCGAGACGTCTCCCCCTCGCCGGTTCCTGAAGTCTGCTTTACCAACGTCTCCCCCCGACAGGGAGGCGGTATTGGAAGCCATTCACAAGCTGTATTCCCAGCAGGTGATAATCAAGGTACCCCTCCTACAACAGGGAAAGGGGTATTATTCCACGCTGTTTGTGGTACCGAAGCCGGACGGCTCGGTGAGACCCATTTTAAATCTGAAATCCTTGAACACTTACATAAAAAGGTTCAAGTTCAAGATGGAGTCACTCAGAGCAGTGATAGCGAACCTGGAAGAAGGGGACTATATGGTGTCTCTGGACATCAAGGATGCTTACCTCCATGTCCCAATTTGCCCTTCTCACCAAGGGTACCTCAGGTTTGTGGTACAGAACTGTCACTATCAGTTTCAGACGCTGCCGTTTGGATTGTCCACGGCACCCCGGGTCTTTACCAAGGTAATGGCCGAAATGATGATGATTCTTCTTCGAAGAAAAGGCGTCTTAATTATCCCTTACTTGGACGATCTCCTGATAAGGGCAAGGTCCAGAGAACAGTTAGAGGTCGGAGTAGCACTATCTCAAGTAGTACTACGACAGCACGGATGGATTCTAAATATTCCAAAATCACAGCTGATTCCGACGACACGTCTGCTGTTCCTAGGGATGATTCTGGACACAGTACAGAAAAAGGTGTTTCTCCCGGAGGAGAAAGCCAAGGAGTTATCCGACCTAGTCAGGAACCTCCTAAGACCAGGCCAAGTGTCAGTACATCAATGCACAAGGGTCCAGGGAAAGATGGTGGCTTCTTACGAAGCGATTCCATTCGGCAGATTCCACGCAAGAACTTTTCAGTGGGATCTGCTGGACAAATGGTCCGGATCGCATCTTCAAATGCATCAGCGGATAACCCTGTCTCCAAGGACAAGGGTGTCTCTCCTGTGGTGGTTACAGAGTGCTCAACTCCTAGAGGGCCGCAGATTCGGCATTCAGGATTGGGTCCTGGTGACCACGGATGCCAGCCTGAGAGGCTGGGGAGCAGTCACACAGGGAAAAAATTTCCAGGGCTTGTGGTCAAGCATGGAAACGTCACTTCACATAAATATCCTGGAACTAAGGGCCATTTACAATGCTCTAAGTCAGGCAAGACCTCTGCTTCAGGGTCAGCCGGTGTTGATCCAGTCGGACAACATCACGGCAGTCGCCCACGTAAACAGACAGGGCGGCACAAGAAGCAGGAGGGCAATGATGGAAGTGGCAAGGATTCTTCGCTGGGCGGAGAATCATGTGATAGCACTGTCAGCAGTGTTCATTCCGGTAGTGGACAACTGGGAAGCAGACTTCCTCAGCAGACACGATCTTCACCCGGGGGAGTGGGGACTTCACCCAGAAGTCTTCCACATGATTGTGAACCGTTGGGAAAAACCAAAGGTGGACATGATGGCGTCCCGCCTCAACAAAAAACTGGACAGATATTGCGCCAGGTCAAGGGACCCTCAGGCAATAGCTGTGGACGCTCTGGTAACACCGTGGGTGTACCAGTCAGTGTATGTGTTCCCTCCTCTTCCTCTCATACCAAAAGTACTGAGAATCATAAGAAGGAGAGGAGTAAAGACTATACTCGTGGCTCCGGATTGGCCAAGAAGGACTTGGTACCCGGAAATTCAAGAGATGCTCACGGAAGACCCGTGGCCTCTACCTCTAAAAAAGGACTTGCTCCAGCAGGGACCATGTCTGTTCCAAGACTTACCGCGGCTGCGTTTGACGGCATGGCGGTTGAACGCCGGATCCTGAAGGAAAAAGGCATTCCGGATGAAGTCATCCCTACCCTGATCAAAGCCAGGAAGGATGTAACCATACAACATTATCACCGTATTTGGCGTAAATATGTTGCGTGGTGCGAGGCCAGGAAGGCCCCTACAGAGGAATTTCAACTGGGTCGTTTCCTGCATTTCCTGCAAACAGGACTGTCTATGGGCCTCAAATTAGGGTCCATTAAGGTTCAAATTTCGGCCCTGTCAATATTCTTCCAAAAAGAACTGGCTTCTGTTCCTGAAGTTCAGACGTTTGTCAAGGGAGTACTGCATATACAGCCTCCTTTTGTGCCTCCAGTGGCACCTTGGGATCTCAATGTAGTTTTGGGATTCCTAAAATCACATTGGTTTGAACCACTCACCACTGTGGACTTAAAATATCTCACATGGAAAGTGGTAATGCTGTTAGCCCTGGCTTCAGCCAGGCGTGTCTCAGAATTGGCGGCTTTATCCTATAAAAGCCCTTACCTAATTTTTCATACGGACAGGGCAGAATTGAGGACTCGTCCTCAATTTCTTCCTAAGGTGGTTTCAGCATTTCACTTAAACCAGCTTATTGTGGTGCCTGCGGCTACTAGGGACTTGGAGGATTCCAAGTTGCTGGACGTAGTCAGGGCCCTGAAAATATATGTTTCCAGGACGGCTGGAGTCAGAAAATCTGATTCGCTGTTTATCCTGTATGCACCCAGCAAGCTGGGTGCTCCTGCTTCTAAGCAGACGATTGCTCGTTGGATTTGTAGTACAATTCAGCTTGCACATTCTGTGGCAGGCCTGCCACAGCCAAAATCTGTAAAAGCCCATTCCACACGGAAAGTGGGCTCATCTTGGGCGGCTGCCCGAGGGGTCTCGGCTTTACAACTTTGCCGAGCAGCTACTTGGTCAGGGGCAAACACGTTTGCTAAATTCTACAAATTTGATACCCTGGCTGAGGAGGACCTGGAGTTCTCTCATTCGGTGCTGCAGAGTCATCCGCACTCTCCCGCCCGTTTGGGAGCTTTGGTATAATCCCCATGGTCCTTTCGGAGTCCCCAGCATCCACTAGGACGTTAGAGAAAATAAGAATTTACTTACCGATAATTCTATTTCTCATAGTCCGTAGTGGATGCTGGGCGCCCATCCCAAGTGCGGATTGTCTGCATTACTTGTACATAGTTATTGTTACAAAAATCGGGTTATTGTTGTTGTGAGCCATCTTTTCAGAGGCTCCTTCTGTTATCATGCTGTTAACTGGGTTCAGATCACAAGTTGTACGGTGTGATTGGTGTGGCTGGTATGAGTCTTACCCGGGATTCAAAAATCCTTCCTTATTGTGTACGCTCGTCCGGGCACAGTATCCTAACTGAGGCTTGGAGGAGGGTCATAGGGGGAGGAGCCAGTGCACACCAGCTAGTCCTAAAGCTTTTACTTTGTGCCCAGTCTCCTGCGGAGCCGCTATTCCCCATGGTCCTTTCGGAGTCCCCAGCATCCACTACGGACTATGAGAAATAGAATTATCGGTAAGTAAATTCTTATTTTTCCGTGCACCATATGCCCTGTTTCACACGATCTGTCTTGTCCCGTGCGGCAAAATGCTGTCCAGCTTTTTCCCGGCTACGCAAATTGATGTGGAAGAATACCATGTGTTCTTTCACACGGCCCGACTGACGTGTTTCAGCCGGAAATATCGACTGAAAAGTCCGGCTGCCGGGCCGTGGCTGTGCTGTCACTGAACTGTGTGAGTGAATGGACTCTTTCACACACGTTGTTTTTTTGCTGCTGCGCATGCGCACAGCATTACACACTGCTCAACGCCGTTGTGTGTGAAAGGGCCCTATCTAGGTTGCGATGCTGCAGGCACCATGTTTGGTGGGTATGTGTACAATGATGCTTGGTGTCGCATCCTGCCAAATTGAATTGTTCTTATAGAGTTTGGACCAGTGATGCCAGCTGCATACAGATGTGTCCCCAAACACTGTGGCTTCAGTCACACCCATGGCTGGACTGGCCATCTGGCACATGCCAGAAAGGCAGATGGGCCGAATTGGTCACTCAGACAGCCTGGAAGGCTGCGCGCAGCCTCTGGCTCTCCGGTTCCATGGTCTCCATGGAAATGGGGGCGTGCCACGAGTCCACGCCCCTGGACCTACGGCGCGCCCCACCCCCCAGCAACCTTTGCCATGGGTAACGGGCGTGTGCCACGAGTCCACACCCCCATAACTCGCGGCACGCCCCCATACGTCATGCGGCGTGCGCTCACAGATGCCAGGGCCGAATCGAGGCCCCAGTCCGTCGCTGGTCACACCAAACAGCCGCGCTCAGCGTGCCAGGTCCCGGGTAACTTGGCTGCACAGTTCTGCTTTCTTGATCAAAATGTGCATCTTATTCTCACAAATAAAACATCTGGAACTAACAAAACTGCATTGCTACATTACACTGATCTATTTCATGTGCACCATTTGTACATCTGTGTGCGACAGCGTCTGAATCTGTCCGAAGTGCTACAATGCAGCAGCTGCAGCGTTTTCTCATACCAAGTTCTTTTGGGAATCATCTGCGGCTCTGGACGTGTGAAGCTGCAGCCAGGCGTCTGTAGTACACTGTGGGGTCTATTCATGGAGAAGTGAACGTGTGGAGAAGTTGCCCATGGCAACCAAACAACTGCTTCGTACAATTGTATAGTATGCAAATTATAAATGTTACTTCAATGCTGATTGGTTGCCATGGGCAACTTCTCCACACTTTTCATTGCTTCATGAATAGACCTCTGTGAGTGGTGTTTTGGTGGTGTTTTACCAAAGTTATACAATTAGCTGGGAATACCCTGCGCCTGAGACCCCACAGTCGTACTGAACCTTGCAGCTCATGGAGGTAAAGTCCATGGAGACGTACACTAAATTGGGTCATGCACCGGAAAAAGAAAACATTGGTTCCGCAGTTTCCCTGTCTCAATCCTGATTTTTTTTTTTTTTTTGCTTGGCATGGGAAAAAGGCTATTTAATTATGCCTTTCCCTGCGCCGTTTTGATTTTTGCCGGCTGTTAGTCATGGGGTAAACCCTGCGGCTAATTGAATACCCCCCTGAGTGTATGAGGACACATTTGTACTGCAAGCACCATATAGTATAAGAGAAGCGATACTGAGGGGTTAACCTGCTCGTGATGGGGCAGATTTTGAAAAAGTGCAGCTCTATTTTTACATGGACACGAGTGTACAGTTTCCTTGCATAAGCCCAGTAAAGAGGCTTTGACGTCAGCTGTGATGTCAGCTGTGATGTCCTTGAGTTATTATACATTGGTAATACAAAGCTATCTCTGTCTGCCAGTGTCTTTTGTTTATAGTACAGTGAGTATCTAAAAATAAAAATATAGGTAAGTGCACCCTTAAATCTGCATGAATACACCAAGCCACTACTTACACATATAACCAAATGAAAAGTGACAAGTTCTGTGGATTTATTCTGTACTGGTAACACAATGGGGCTGAGAGAGACTTGGATGGAATATGCTGCTCCAGAAAAGGGTGTGCTGGGAATAATGTCATATACAGTATTTCCCATTATGCACAGATGCAGGCATATTGCTGGGCAATGTGTAAGTCTTGTATACTAGCAGTCATCATCATCATCAATGCACACTTGTACTAGATACAGAAACTGGAAGCAGGTAGCTTTATGTTTACATCCAACTCTGTGTACTTGGGCGTCGTGGCGCCACGTCCATAACTTTCCCTACTGCATGCTAGAACATCTTACAGCGCAGTTGCGTCTCTTCAGTCATAAGTGTAAATGCTCTGCGTCACCTGTACTGTGGTCTCTGAGTTATGGAGCTGGCCCTTGGCGCAAACCTGGAGGACACCTTCGCCCACAGGTGTATGTTCCTCTCTGCATCAGCCAAATCAACAATGCTGGCGATACAGCACTGCATCATCTGTGGCACCTTATAAACTTCGATGATTGTTATTTGGAGTTAATTAAAAAGTCTGAAGTGACCATAGTATGTATGTGAGGTAATTCTTTGGGGTGCATGTAAGGGAGTATGTGGGAGTAGTCTCTGTTTGAACATATGGCATAAGCCTCGGAATGTTCTAAGTCTGGTGAGCGGGAAGTAGAGGCAATTTTAAGGCTTTTTTTCAGGTCTGAAAATCCCTTTTTTGCTGAAGAACAAAGGTCCTCAAGTTAACTCAATATCTAAAGCTGTAATTGAGGGCATAAGCTGCAGATGTATAACCAGTTACTGCCGGTGTGCTCTGTGTCTGTATTCTGGAGAGACAGACTCGGAATCTGGCAACAGAAATATGTGCATTTTATTGTATCCAGGTGAGAGAGAGAGTGATGGTTTCATAATGATACAGGTGATAGCAGCTTCCCATTCACTGTATATGTAAGAGGATGGAAGGGATAACTCCTACATCATGAGAAGTAACGTATGTCTCAGAGAAGATATGGTTATGTCATCTGGGCAAGGAGATGTAATCTGCAGCTGAATGGATAAATACAGCTACAATTCCCCAAGGATCAGGCTGCCCTTATAGGTGACAAGAAAGGAGTCTTCGTACTGTAACATGGCATGCTTCTATATTTCCTGCATGGAAATGCAATGCTCTGCATGGCATGGAGAAGCTGGTATCTGTGCTTGGTGCAGGCACACGACAGCTTGGCTCTCAGATTAGAGCTACTGGCTGCTCCTTTAAGCAAATAAATAGGAGCTTGGCCAAGTCACAGTCCCTGTGTGTGTCACAATCTTCTTTTTCTGCCATGGCAAGTGGGCATAAGGCCGTCAGTGCATTACTTATTGCCACTTGCAAGTAGATACGTCCTCACCAGACATCACGCACTGACAGACAGCACAGGGACAACACCAAAGAACTGCTGAGTCAGCCAGGCAACTGAGCACTGGAGTCACCCACACCCGTCATCTATTTCTGAGGACTTGGGGCCACCACAAGAGACCAACAGCAGTGCAGGGAGACTTACCCCGTCTTTGGCTCTGCAGATACCTGCCAGTACTGTTGTCTTCACTGGGCAATTCTGCTGCAGAGAGTGGGTCTGTAGTGATGTGAGATGTGTCCATGAAGAGAGAAATAGAAGATGCCCAGACTCTTGTTTCTTGTTACAGCCATGGAGCTGTAAAGGGATCCTGCGATACATGTAAAGCCAGGTACACACCGGGCGATTTTAAGCCTTAAAAATAAACGGTAATGACATAAATGTCGTTATCGTTTATTCTTAGGCTTATATCGTCTAATGCGTATGGACAGATGGCTGCTTCTCTGGTAACCACACACCCTCTCCTCCTATCTGTTATTCACACCAGGACTGAGTCTCCTGCTCTCTCATTCACCATCCTCTACTGTTTAGCAAGACGGTTAACAGCAGAAGCAGGCTGCCCAACCCTGAATTTTTATCTTCCTTTGTCCTGTCACATTACATCCTGTCCCACAGCCTAGCACGAACAGTCCCCTCCCGCAGCCTAGCTCTAACTGTTCCTTCCCGCAGCCTAGCCATAACCATCCCCTCCCACAGCCTAGCTCTAACCCTTCCCGCAGCCTAGCTCTAACCCTCCCCTCCCGCAGCCTAGCTCTAACCCTCCCGCAGCCTAGCTCTAACCCTCCCCTCCTGCCAGGGCCGGATTAATGTCTGTGGGGGCCCCTATCAATAAAATGATCAATGATATATATATATGTATGTAGGCAACCATATTTAGAAATATTACGTTTTATGCCATTGGTGACAGTGTGGTAGTCGCCCAGCTGCATACCTGGCATCCAAGCGCTGACGATGTGCACCACATGAGGGACGGGGTCCAGAGCCGCGGCAACCAGCTCTTTCCTGCCTGTGCCGCAGCGGCTCTGGTTAGTCAGTGCCTCGTGGGATTTGATGTCATTATCCCGCGAGACACTGACTAACCAGAGCCGCTGCGGCACAGGCAGTAAAGAGATGGTCGCCGTGGCTCTGGACCCCGTCCCTCACATGGTGCACATCGTGCTCCTCAGCGGCACTGCTGTTAAGAGGACAGCTGAGCCACCGAACAGTGAGTCTGAGGGACAGATTGTGGGGGCTCCAGGACGACCGCCCCTCCTATGATCCGGCCATGCCTCCCGCAGCCTAGCTCTAACCCTCCCTTCCCACAGCCTAGCTGTAACCCTCCCCTCCCGCAGCCTAGCTCTAACTCTTCCTTCCCGCAGCCTAGCTCTAACCCTCCCTTCCCGCAGCCTAGCCCTAACCCTCTCCTAGTGCCTAACCTTAGCTTTAACCCTAACCCGAATACTTACTGTCCGGATCCGGTATTCTGACCATTGGGATGGTGACTGCTGGGATCTTGATTATATCCCTTAATTAGTAGTTCAGTCAATTTGATTTAAGCATCTGGATATCCTCAAAACTTGGACTTTAATGGCAGTTTGGGAAACTCTGCATAAAGTCTATCTTAACCAGAGACATTGTGGATATAACAAATCATGATTGGGTCGTTTACAAGTGATTTGTTAGTGACATACAACAACAGGAGTGTATATGTGGTGTACAATGACATGCAGTGCACAATTAGAGAAGGGTATTATACTTATCAACTCAGCAGTATACTATCTGACATTAAGCAACGATCGCTTATATTTTCTGATGTGATTATTGGGTCTTGGGCACCGGTGTCCAGTTATTGATTACAAAGCTCTGGCCAGAAGGAAAACAATTTTGCTTCTATTTCCTATTTTTGCCTCTCGTGCATTTTGAAATAGCTGGCTCTCCAGCAGGGAAACATGAGAGTTGCAGACCCCAGTATTGGCGAGTTACATGACTATACTTCGCAACTGATGTCTTATCTCTCATATTTCATACATAGAGGTTTTTATTATGATTCCTCCTAACAGATTACTCTATATATCCTGATATGTCTGGAAGCAGCATTCAAGAAGTTGTATCCTGTATAATAATTCTGATGAATCATACTGTATATATAGCCAGCAATCTGGTTGTCGCTACTATTACAGTAACGCCAACTTCTTATTGCTTATTGGACTTGATTCGTCTCAGATATATATCGCACATAGCCTATACAGTAACTGCAAATCACTTATTAGCTTTAGAATGTAAGCTCTCGTGAGACGGAACCTCTTCCCTCATGTGCTTTTCCTTCTCTTACTTAAACCATCTTTGACGGCACCAAATCCCGTGTTTTTTTTGCGACCCTGATACTTATTTCAGTGTCGTCTGCTGCTGTAGCGATGTTTATGGTTCCGGTATGAATGGTCGACCATGTTATGGTCGACAGTCATTAGGTCGACCACTATTGGTCGACATTGACATGGACACATGGTCGACACATGAAAATGGTCGACACATGAAAAGGTCGACATGAGTTTTTTAACTTTTTTTGGTGTCATTTTTTGCGTAATGTGACTGGGAACCCCAATTAGTGCACCACGTCCCCTCGCATGGCTCGCTTTGCTCGCCATGCTTCGGGCATGGTGCCTTCGCTCCGCTACCGCTTCGCTCGGCACAGATTACCGTTCCAATCGTACTCCACGTGGATCGTAAAGTATGGAAAAGTTCCCCAAAAGAAAAAAAAGTTAAAAAACTTTTGTCGACCTTTCATGCGTCGACCATTTTCATGTGTCGACCATGTGTCCATGTCGACCATGTCAATGTTGACCAATAGTGGTCGACCTAATGACTGTCGACCATAACATGGTCGACCATCTGAACGGATACCGATGTTTATATACCCTGTACTACTTGTATATTGTCTTCAACTGTAAGTCGCTGTTTCCTGTTGTGCTTATTTGTTTATGTACTCTGTAACTGGGCCCTGCGGATCCCATGTGGCACCATATAAATAAAGGATAATAATATAATAATAATTATTACTGACCGCAATACGTGTAATAGAACAACATTATAAATAAAGATTACAAGCTATAACAAGCAAATATGACCAAGCAGAGGAGAGCTGGGGTTAGGCGTGGTGGCTTGGAGGGCTGCATAAGGGTTCTATGTACTAAGCCTTGTAGAGAGAAAAGAAAGGTGATGGAGATAAATGTTACAGTATGGGTTTGAAAAATGACAGGAGCTGGTTGGCTGGTACTTTATCTCCGTCAACTTTATTTCTCACCAAAGCTTAGTACATAGACCCCTGAATGTGGTTTCTCTGGCCTACTAAGCTGGACTAGTGTGCACCTACTTTGGTATATAACCCTACGGCATGGTGGAAAAAAGTCACTTAAACACAGTATAAAGGCAAATTAGATGACAACTCATACTCACACTTACTGGCCTTGAGTTCTCGTTCATCAAATGGAAGAGGATCCACATAATCAAAATAATATTCATAAGACAGTGTGTAATTAGGGATGGTGCTATTTCCACTGCGGCCCATCACTGCGTGGCATCTACAGTCCGTGTTGTGCGCAAGTTCGCTGTTGCTGGTGATCGGCAAAGCAATGGGTTTCTTCCGTCAGTTCATGCTATGGCTGCTGGCGTATATATTGCAAGTTTACTTATACCGCACAGTTCTGTAGCTCTTGACCAGTTGTTTGCTTTCCCCTGCTCCCTCACCCCCTCCCTCTCTACCAGGCAGATATAGATCTAAGATAAACACACAGGGAATGGGTCAATGTTATGTAGAAAATCAGAAAAGTACACAGTGAACTCCTAATAAGTCATGTAAATGAGAATATGTTAATGTACCAATGTTTCTTACTCTTTAACAAGTGGGCAGAGGATATTTTAATACTTCAGGAAGGAGACAGAACATATGTGTTTTTAAAAATTATAATTTATTCACTGGGTGCATGGATTTTAATAAGATAATGTTGTCACTTGTGTGATAACGGAACTAAAGTGGAACCATCACCTATAGACTGGCCGCAGACACAATTCTGTCACTGGATTCTAGTGAATTGATCAGTTTTATTTATTTTTCTCTAACGTCCTAAGTGGATGCTGGGGACTCCGTAAGGACCATGGGGATTAGCGGCTCCGCAGGAGACTGGGCACATCTAAAGAAAGCTTTAGGACTATCTGGTGTGCACTGGCTCCTCCCCCTATGACCCTCCTCCAAGCCTCAGTTAGATCTCTGTGCCCGAACGAGAAGGGTGCACACTAGGGGCTCTCCTGAGCTTCTTAGTGAAAGTTTTAGTTTAGGTTTTTTATTTTCAGTGAGACCTGCTGGCAACAGGCTCACTGCATCGAGGGACTAAGGGGAGAAGAAGCGAACTCACCTGCGTGCAGAGTGGATTGGGCTTCTTAGGCTACTGGACATTAGCTCCAGAGGGACGATCACAGGCCCAGCTTGGATGGGTCCCAGAGCCGCGCCGCCGGCCCCCTTACAGAGCCAGAAGGCAGAAGAGGTCCGGAAAATCGGCGGCAGAAGACGTCCTGTCTTCAACAAGGTAGCGCACAGCACTGCAGCTGTGCGCCATTGCTCTCAGCACACTTCACACTCCGGTCACTGAGGGTGCAGGGCGCTGGGGGGGGGGGGCGCCCTGAGACGCAATAAAAAAAACACCTTGGATGGCAAAAAAATGCATCACATATAGCTCCTGGGCTATATGGATGCATTTAACCCCTGCCAGAATACACAGAAAAACGGGAAGATAAGGCCGCCGATAAGGGGGCGGAGCCTATCTCCTCAAGCACACTGGCGCCATTTTCCCTCACAGCTCCGTTGGAGGGAAGCTCCCTGGCTCTCCCCTGCAGTCACTACGCTACAGAAAGGGTTAAAAAAGAGAGGGGGGCACTAATTAGGCGCAGTATAAACTATACAGCAGCTATAAGGGGAAAAACACTTGTATAAGGTTATCCCTGTATATATATAGCGCTCTGGTGTGTGCTGGCAAACTCTCCCTCTGTCTCCCTAAAGGGCTAGTGGGGTCCTGTCCTCTATCAGAGCATTCCCTGTGTGTGTGCTGTATGTCAGTACTTTTGTGTCGACATGCATGAGGAGAAAAATGATGTGGAGACGGAGTAGATTGCCTGTAATAGTGATGTCACCCCCTAGGGGGTCGACACCTGAGTGGATGAACTGTTGGAAGAAATTACGTGACAGTGTCAGCTCTGTATAAAAGACAGTGGTTGACATGAGACAGCCGGCTACTCAGCTTGTGCCTGTCCAGACGTCTCATAGGCCGTCAGGGGCTATAAAGCGCCCGTTACCTCAGATGGCAGATATAGACGCCGACACGGATACTGACTCCAGTGTCGACGGTGAAGAGACAAATGTGACTTCCAGTAGGGCCACACGTTACATGATTGAGGCAATGAAAAATGTTTTACACATTTCTGATAATACGAGTACCACCAAAAAGGGGTATTATGTTCGGTGAGGAAAAACTACCTGTAGTTTTCCTGAATCTGAGAAATTAAATGAGGTGTGTGATGATGCGTGGGTTTCCCCCGATAACAACTGATAATTTCTAAAATGTTATTGGCATTATATCCTTTCCCGCCAGAGGTTAGGGTGCGTTGGGAAACACCCCCTAGGGTGGATAAACGCTCACACGCTTGTAAGGGCTCTAACCTCTCCTGAGATGGCCACCCTTAAGGATCCTGCTGATAGAAAGCAGGAGGGTATCCTAAAATGTATTTACACACATACTGGTGTTATACTGCGACCAGCAATCGCCTCAGCCTGGATGTGCAGTGCTGGGTCGGCGTGGTCGGATTCCCTGACTGAAAATATTGATACCCTAGATAGGGACAGTATATTTTTGCCTATAGAGCATTTGAAAGATGCATTTCTATATATGCGTGATGCACAGCGGAATATTTGCCGACTGGCATCAAGTCTAAGTGCGTCGTCCATTTCTACCAGTAGAGGGTTATGGACACGTCAGTGGTCAGGTGATGCGTATTCCAAATGGCATTTGGAAGTATTGCCTTATTAAGGGGAGGAGTTATTTGGGGTCGGTCTTTTAGACCTGGTGGCCACGGCAACAGCTGGGAAATCCACGTTTGTACCCCAGGTCGCCTCTCAACATGAGAAGACGCCGTATTATCAGGCGCAGTCTTTTCGTGGACAAGCGGGCAAAAGGTTCCTCATTTCTGCCCCGTGACAGAGGGAGAGGAAAAAGGCTGCAGAAATCAGCCAGTTCCCAGGAACAGAAACCCTCTCCCGCCTTCTGCCAAGCCCTCAGTATACGCTGGGGCTTTACAAGCAGAATCAGGCACGGTGGGGGGCCCGTCTCAATGAATTTCAGCGCGCAGTGGGCTCACTCGCAAGTAGACCCCTGGATCCTTCAGGTGATATCTCAGGGGTACAAATTAGAATTCGAGACGTCTCCCCCTCGCCGTTTCCTAAAGTCGGCTTTACCGATGTCTCCTTCTGACAGGGAGACAGTTTTGGAAGCCATTCACAAGCTGTATTCCCAGCAGGTGATAATCAAGATACCCCTCCTGCAACAGGGAACGGGGTATTATTCCACACTGTGGTGGTACCAAAGCCGGACGGCTCGGTGAGACCGATTCTAAATCTAAAATCTTTGAACACTTACATACAGAGGTTCAAATTCAAGATTGAGTCACTCAGAGCAGTGATTGCGAACCTGGAAGAAGGGGACTACATGATATCTCGGGACATCAAGGATGCTTACCTTCATGTCAAAATTTACCCTTCTCACCAAGGGTACCTCAGGTTTATGGTACAGAACTGTCACTATCAGTTCAGACGCTGCCGTATGGATGGTCCACGGCACCCCGGGTCTTTACCAAGGTAATGGCCGAAATGATGATATTCCTTCGAAGGAAGGGAATTTTAGTTATCCCTTACTTGGACAATTCCCTGATAAGGGTAAGATCCAGGGAACAGTTGGAGGTCGGTGTAGCACTATCTCAGGTAGTGTTGCGGCAGCACGATTGGATTCTCAATATTCCAAAATCGCAGCTGGTTCCGACGACTTGTCTTCTGTTCCTAGAGATGATCCTGGACACAGTCCAGAAAAAGGTGTTTCTCCCGGAGGAGAAAGCCAGGGAGTTAACCGAGCTAGTCAGGAACCTCCTAAAACCGAGCCAAGTCTCAGTGCATCAATGCACAAGGGTTCTGGGTAAAATGGTGGCTTCCTACGAAGCAATCCCATTCGGCAGATTCCACGCAAGAACTTTCCAGTGGGACCTGCTGGACAAATGGTCCGGGTCGCATCTTCAGATGCATCAGCGGATAACCCTGTCACCAAGGACAAGGGTGTCCCTCCTGTGGTGGTTGCAGAGTGCTCATCTTCTAGAGGGCCGCAGATTCGGCATTCAGGACTGGGTCCTGGTGACCACGGATGCCAGCCTGCGAGGCTGGGGAGCAGTCACACAGGGAAGGAATATCCAGGGCTTATGGTCAAGCCTGGAGACATCACTTCACATAAATATCCTGAAGCTAAGGGACATTTACAATGCTCTAAGCTTAGCAAGACCTCTGCTTCAAGGTCAGCCGGTGTTGATCCAGTCGGACAACATCACGGCAGTCACCCACGTAAACAGACAGGGTGGCACAAGAAGCAGGAGGGCAATGGCAGAAGCTGCAAGGATTCTTCACTGGGCGGAAAATCATGTGATAGCACTGTCGGCAGTATTCATTCCGGGAGTGGACAACTGGGAAGCAGACTTCCTCAGCACGACCTCCACCCGGGAGAGTGGGGACTTCACCCAGAAGTCTTCCACATGATTATAAACCGTTGGGAAAAACTCGACAGGTATTGCGCCAGGTCCAGGGACCCTCAGGCAATAGCTGTAGACGATCTGGTAACACCGTGGGTGTACCAGTCAGGGTATGTGTTCCCTCCTCTGCCTCTCATACCCAAGGTACTGAGATTGATAAGATGGAGAGGAGTAAGCACTATATTCGTGGCTCCGGATTGGCCAAGAAGGACTTGGTAACCGGAACTTCAAGAGATGCTCACGGAGGATCCGTGGCCTCTACCTCTAAGAAGGGACCTGCTCCAGCAAGGACCCTGTCTGTTCCAAGACTTACCGCGGCTGCGTTTGACGGCATGGCGGTTGAACGCCGGATCCTGAAGGAAAAAAGGCATTCCGGATGAAGTCATCCCTATCCTGATCAAAGCCAGGAAGGATGTAACCGCAAAAACATTATCACCGCAATTGGCGAAAATATGTTGTGTGGTGCGAGGCCAGTAAGGCCCGACGGAGGAAATTCAACTGGGTCGATTCCTACATTTCCTGCAAACAGGAGTGTCTATGGGCCTGAAATTGGGGTCCATTAAGGTTCAAATTTCGGCCCTGTCAATTTTCTTCCAAAAAGAACTAGCTTCAGTCCCTGAAGTTCAGACGTTTGTAAAAAGGGGTACTGCATATACAGCCTCCTTTTGTGCCTCCAGTGGCACTTTGGGATCTCAATGTAGTTTTGGGTTCCAAAAGTCACATTGGTTTGAACCACTTAAATCTGTGGAGTTAAAATATCTCACATGGAAAGTGGTCATGCTGTTGGCCCTGGCCTGGGCCAGGCGCGTGTCAGAATTGGCGGCTTTATCCTAAAAAAGCCCTTATCTGATTTTCCATTCGGACAGGGCGGAATTGAGGACTCGTCCTAAGTTTCTCCCTAAGGTGGTTTCAGCGTTTCACCTGAACCAACCTATTTGTGGTGCCTGCGGCTACTAGGGACTTGGAGGACTCCAAGTTGCTAGACGTTGTCAGGGCCCTGAAAATATATGTTTCCAGGACGGCTGGAGTCAGGAAATCTGACTCGCTGTTTATCCTGTATGCACCCAACAAGCTGGGTGCTCCTGCTTCTAAGCAGACTATTGCTCGTTGGATTTGTAGTACAATTCAGCTTGCACATTCTGTGGCAGGCCTGCCACAGCCAAAAATCTGTAAATGCCCACTCCACAAGGAAGGTGGGCTCATCTTGGGCGGCTGCCCGAGGGGTCTCGGCTTTACAACTTTGCCGAGCAGCTACTTGGTCAGGAGCAAATACGTTTGTAAAATTCTACAAAATTGATATCCTGGCTGAGGAGGACCTGGAGTTCTCTCATTTGGTGCTGCAGAGTCATCCGCACTCTCCCGCCCGTTTGGGAGCTTTGGTATAATCCCCATGGTCCTTACGGAGTCCCCAGCATCCACTTAGGACGTTAGAGAAAATAAGAATTTACTTACCGATAATTCTATTTCTCATAGTCCGTAGTGGATGCTGGGCGCCCATCCCAAGTGCGGATTGTCTGCAATACTGGTACATAGTTATTGTTACCAAAAAATCGGGTTATTGCTGTAGTGAGCCATCTTTTCTAGAGGCTCCTCTGTTATCATGCTGTTAACTGGGTTCAGATCACAAGTTGTACGGTGTGATTGGTGTGGCTGGTATGAGTCTTACCCGGGATTCAAAATCCTTCCTTATTGTGTACGCTCGTCCGGGCACAGTATCCTAACTGAGGCTTGGAGGAGGGTCATAGGGGGAGGAGCCAGTGCACACCAGATAGTCCTAAAGCTTTCTTTAGATGTGCCCAGTCTCCTGCGGAGCCGCTAATCCCCATGGTCCTTACGGAGTCCCCAGCATCCACTACGGACTATGAGAAATAGAATTATCGGTAAGTAAATTCTTATTTTAAACTTGTTTTTTATCAAAGCATCACATGCGAAGCTCATTGAGTCCTGTTTGGAGAAAGAGTGCTATATAAATAAAATTATTATTATTATTATTAATACAATAGTGCAATAACAATGGATGATGGCACCAGTAGAACTTAAAATAAGAAAAGTGCTATCTTGACATATACAATACAATAGTACAGTAACAATCTACAATGTCCCCAGCAGATAATAAAGACAAGACAATTGCCACCTGTAACAGAATCCTTGCAGGAGAAATTATTTATTTATTATTTATTACAGGTTATTTATATAATGCACACATATTCCGCAGCGCTTTACAGAGAATATTTGGCCATTCACATCAGTCCCTGCCCCAGTGGAGCTTACACTCTATACTCCCTAGCACATTTATACGCACACAGTCATACTAGGGTTAATTTTGTCAGAAGCCAATTAACCTACCAGTATATTTTTGGATTGTGGGAGGAAACCGGAGTACCAGGAGGAAACCCACGCAAGTACGGGGAGAATATACAAACTCCACACAGTGAGGGCCATGGTGGGAATTGAACCCATGACCTTAGTGCTGTGAGGCAGTAATGCTAACCATTACACCATCCGTACTGCAGTGGCATTGAAAAATACAACGGCTGGTGGAGTAAGATTTCTCCATTACAGTAAAGCACCCTATGTCAGATTAAAATAAAGAGTAACTAAAAGGGGGTTCCGTTTCTCGCCTCTCCCCACACACCCCTCAGGGACCCCCTCCTCAGCCAACAGAAAAAAAGTTCATCTGTACCTCACAATAGAATGGGATGGGGGGGGGGGGGGGGGGGGGGGAGTCACCAGCCACCTCTCGAGTAAGGTACCAGGCAGACTTCCATGAATGTGACCCTTGCTTTAAGTATATAGGATGACTATAAAGCTCTCCCGCACATCAAAAAACATTTCTATTTTAGATTCCTTGTCCAGAACCGTGGATTCCGGAAAGATTAAAAAAAACTTATAGACCAACAAAGCAGACGCAACTGAATGGTTCCACATATGAAGGATAGCCTTACCCACTGCCATCAGAAATCGTCTTCCCCCAGGGGTAATTCAGGGATGAGCAGAGATAATCCCAAAGACAGCCCAGTCAGATATGTTTTAACCTGTAACCAAAAACTCCTCATGAAGGGGCACTGCCACAGACAATGGTATAAGTCCGCCATTGGTTCCGCACATCTGTAACAATCATGCATAGATAACTGAATAATGACGAGGTAAGTTTTATTCTTATACATATTGCTTTTAGCTTTTTTTAAATGGTTAAAAAATAAAGAATAGAAGGCAGGAAACTAGAAGCTGACAGTTGATGAAAGGAGGTGTATTGTGTTAATGTGGGAAGAAGTACGTTTTGATCTATATTGAAAAAAAGAATCTTGAACTTCGACATGCCTTCTATGGGGTATATTCAATTAGTGTCAAATGCCTTCTTTTGTCGAAAAACAGGGCTTTTTCGACAAAAAAACCATGTCGAATTGTATTCGACAATTCAATACGGCACTTATCGACAAAAAACCTGTTGGATCAGTTTCGACTTTTGACTTTTCGACAATCGACTGTCTGTAATGTTTAAAAGCCGGCATTTCGACAAAAGTATATTCAGTTGAAGATTGTCGAATCGGTATCGGTGCTTTTCGACAATTTCATTGTGCCAAGTTTTTCTGTCATTAGCTGACAAGAAATTTTAAATACTTAATTTTTTTTTTTTTAATTTCTAATAGCTACCTCCACTACCAAAGCAGCCACGCAAAGACATGGAAAGACAACATCCCATACTCTCAGTTCCATAGAATTAAGCGGAACTGTAGCAAGAAAGAGGACTGCAATGAACAGGTAGCCATTTACAGAAAACGATTTGAAGAGAAGTCATATCCAAAATCAATTCTGGACAAGGCCACTGCAAGAACAAATACCCTAAAGAGGGAGGACCTTCTAGAATATAAAAAGAAGGAAGACCCTAAGGAATCCACCGCATTTATCACCACCTACAACCATCATGAGAACCATATCAAATCATCCCTTAGGGAACATAGGAAGATTTTACTTATGGATCCTGTACTGAAAGAAATCCTCCCGGAAAAACCACAGATAGTCTTTCGCAAATCCAAAAGTCTCAAAGACCATCTTGCACCCAGCATGTTACGTGACACCACTAAGGAAAGAACCAATCAAACATTTTTGAAATGCACAGGAGCATTCAAATGCGGACGATGTAACATCTGCAAGTTCCTGAATTCAAACAGAAAAACATTTTTTGACTCAGGGGATACCCAAGAATTTAAGATAAAGGAATTCCTTAATTGTAACAGTAGCTCTGTCATATATTTATTGGAATGTACATGTAAGAAGAAGTACGTGGGGAAAACAAAGCGGACGCTTAAACTAAGAATTCAAGAGCACATCAGGAGCATCAAAAACAAGCTCGACAACCACCTCATCTACAGACATTTCATCTTGGAACACAACTCAAACCCAGAAGACTTAACTTTTAAAGCGATCGAACACGTACAGATTGGGGAAAGAGGCGGAGATCTGGCGAACAAACTATCTCAAAGAGAAATGTTTTGGATCTACCAGCTTAACACGATGCACCCGGCAGGATTCAATGAGGGTTATGAAATTGCCCCATTTTTATAAGGTTTTTATAAAAATAAAAAAAAATATCTCATTTTATCCTCACTCACTTTAATCACATTGAATGTATATGTGCACCTGAATTCATAGCACAATAAAAATGTTTGACACAAGAATGAGTGTTTTGTTTAAAGCCAATAGATACAGTCATACCACACTGGCTCCACGCCCAAACCCGTCCGATCTTGGAAGCTAAGCAGTGTCGGGCTTTAACAGTACCAAGAGGGAGACCACCTGGGAAGCTAAAGTACTGTAAAAAATAATAAACACTAATGTGTCAAACTAGGGCCCACATACACGTACACACATAATCACTCAGCTTAGTGGGCACACACTAAGGCACGGACAGGTGCATGCACACATCTGTACAAACTTGATATATATACATAGGATATGTATATGCATATATGTATATATCTGTATATGCACATGTTATCACGATTATCATAATCCACTTTAATTCACCCAGTATATAACACAAAAAAAATATATATCTTCCCAATATGAATAGTCTATATTTATTAAACTGCTTTTAAAAGATATTTATTTTTCCCACCCCATTATTGTGAAAACAACTCCCACAGAATTTCCACTGTCAAGAAACTTAATTTATTGCCTTGGACTAAAAGTGGACATATTTATATGCCCCATATGTAATAATTGTCTTAATGAAGTGTTTAGGAATACTCGAGGCGAAACGATATTAATTGCACCTTATTTTATATTTTTTATCTATGTAACCGAGCAAATAAAATGCAAGGAGAATCCACGTCTGCATATAGGGACTCCGCTCAAATGGCCGCCGACAATGCACTGAACTCTCCAGACGCTGTCAAACAAGAAGAAGCGTCATGTGTCATTCCGGACACGCATACCGGAAGTGGGGCACAAATTACAGAACATTAAGGACGGAAGTGGGGCACGAAGCTCTGAACACAGCCGTTCGTCGAGACGCGATACCGGAAGTGGGGCGTTCGCGCATGCGCACCTCGCAGCCGCCGATACAGGAAGTGTGGCGGAAGTGCGCAATAACAATAGGAACTATTCACTACACCATTTTTAAAGATCTTACTGAACTCGTTTTTTTATATAGTTGTCATGGGATGCCTCTCCCTAGCCTAATAGTATTGCTCCATCATTGTTTCTCTATCAATATAAACTATGTATACGATACACTTTTACATTGTTAATTGACAGGAAGTGATGTCACAACTAGTAACCCCTTATCAGTAGGTATATAAGCCTACTCTGCACATTCAATCATTACCCCTTGATGAAGTCAGATAGACGAAACGCGTTGGGATATCCTGTATGACCCTCCATCTTAAGTTAAGCTGTTTCTTAATAATTACAAATTACTTTATTCTTTTTATGTCTTAAGATTTTTACATATTCATTTTTTAGTATATATTCTGTTTTACTACATTTTTATCATATATGTAGTTTTGTGAAAAAACAGTTTTTCTAAAAATTCGTGTTTTTTACTTTTGCAAAATAAATTGTTTTTATTCTTTTACAAAAAAGGTCTTTTTATCATGTCCTTTATAAATTGCATTTTAGTCCGCTAAATATATATTTTTTTTTATATAAACACCAGTTGGTCGCCAGAGCCCCTACCTACCCATATTCACCCGCATATATATTTATATTTGAAGTAATTATCTAATTGGTTTTTGTATTTATGACCCAATTATTATATTTAGATTTTTTTCCCCAAATATTTTTTTCTGTACTGGGCTGAGTGAAGAAATGTACCCATGATTCCACAGTTTTACCCAGGTTACACTTCTCCAAAGCCACTCCTATGCTTGAGACTTCAGGGAGAAGAGCAGCCAGTACAGTCAGCTCTCTTGTGGAATAGTTTTTTTTAGGGCAATCTGCGTTTTTAACATATATATCATATTTTTTTACACTGACTACAATAATGGAGCCTTTTTCTGAGCAGATTGTGATGTTCATGCTCGTGGCAAGTGTGGATAATAAACAGGCTCTTGAAGATAAGGATCGTGGTCAGCAAATGTCTGCATTGGGTGAGTGAGTGCGTGCATAATTTCCACGTCCACACCGGTATCGCACTAGGTGTGTACTGGAGGATCTCTCCGAGTTCGAGGTCATACAAAATGATCACTTATCGGCTCATGAAATATATTTGCTCTACGATCTGTTGGAGCCAGACCTGGAACCTTGTGCACGGACAAATCATGCAGTCAGTGGTTTCCAGAAACTGCTGGTACATTAAATTTTTTGGCGTCAGGCACATTCCAGCCTACTTTGTCTCAAACGTGCATTTTTTCACAGCCGACACTGTCGCGCTGTATAACCCAGGTCCTTAAGGCGTTCCGCATATTAACAACCCAGTTCCTCAAATTTCCAGATTCGGACAGTGGATGGCTTGAGATCAGATTAGGCTTTTACAATGAATTTATGTTCCCCAACGTTCTGTGTGCGATTGACTGTAAGCATATGCAATTCAGACCGCCACGGATTTTGGGAAGAATGTTTTCGGAACCGAAAACGCTTCCATTCCATGAATGTTCAGGTGGTCTGTGATGCAGAAATGAAGTTTACCAATCTTTTTGTGGGATTTCCTGGGTCATCTCATGACTCCTTCATCCTAAGCCAGTCATTGCTGTTTCAGGATTTTGAAACAGGAAAAATGCCGGATGGATGGCTGTTAGGTAAGACTTATTTTTTTTTTTTATATTACCCACCTTTTTCTTTTTTCCATAGGCGATGCGGGTTATCTGAACAGACCGTGGCTCTTGACCCCATTGTCTAATCCTGTAGGTGAAGCCCAAGAACGGTACCAAGAGACACACATTACATCGCGGGGAGTAATTGAGCATGCCTTCGGTGTACTTAAAAGCCGGTTTTGAAGTTTAGACTCTTCTGGTGGTGCTCTTTTAACCTCATCGGCGAAAGTTTGCGGCATAGTTAATGCATGCTGTATTCTACACAACATTTGTGTCGCAAACAGTTTGCCGGTGACTATTCGTCGCAGGGCTTTCCGCAACGGGAACCGTTCTTCTGCTCCACCTGTGGGTATGGACGAAGGAGATGAAGCTAGAAGTCATTTAATTCAGACATATTTTTCCTCAGCCTGTGAGTATACTTGTAATATTTGTATTTTCATGTAAAATCAGTGTGTCATATTTTTAATTAAATTAATGTGTCTTTTTTTTTTTTATTCCAAAGTTTTTTCCTGTTGACAGTTTTATCCCCAAGTTGCATCCTGTTGATGGGTTCCTGTTGTTGATTTGCCAGTCGGGTTTGTTTACCCCTTTTTGGAATCCTGTTTACGGATTCCTTTTTGGATTCCTGTTCCTGTTGACGGCCTACTTGTGATGTGGACCTCCCCCACCGCCATGTTAAAAAGAGACCCTTAAGGTGAGATGCAGGGACCCAAACTCCCTCTTTTCGGTGGAACCTGTGTTTGTGCAATGTTGCTGGAACCTGTTGTTCTTGTTCAGGAGGGATGACACGCTTTCAAGTACCTTGAAATTAATCCTTTTCCTCTTCCATAGGTTTTACGGAGTAGCCCTCCCAAGGCCAAAGTACCCTGTCCGGTGTAAAGTGATGCTACAGTCCCCCTCTACCATGACGACCTACTTGTGAAGTGGACCTCCCCGACCGCCATGTTACAAAGAGACCCTTCGGGTGAGATGCAGGGACCCAACCTCCCTCTTGTCGGTGGAACCTGTGTTTGTGCAATGTTGCTGGTACCTGTTGTTCTTTTTCAGGAGGGATGACACGCTTTCAAGTACCTTGAAATTAATCCTTTCTCTCTTCCACAGGTTTCACGGAGTAGCCCACCCAAGGCCAAAGTACCCTCTCCGGTGTAAAGTGATGCTACCGTCCCCCCTCTACCATGATGGCCTACTTGTGATGTGGACCTCCCCCACCGCCATGTTACAAAGAGGCCCTTCAGGTGAGAGGCAGGGTCCCTACCTCCCTCTTGTCAGTGTTACCTGTGTGTTGTTGCCTGCAGCTGCTCTTCTTTTTCAGTTGGGATGTCACACTTTGAAGTACCTTGTAACTATTACTATTTTTCTCTTCCACAGGTTTCACGGAGTAGCCCAGAAGTACCCTCTCCAGTGTAAAGTGATGCTACAGTGCCCCGGGATGCGGTCAAGATCCCGCCGGTCGGAATACCGACACTGGAATCCTGACCGGCACAATCCCGACATATTCTCCCTCTGTGGGTGTCCACGACACCCATAGAGGGAGAATAATTAGTGTGCCGAGCGTAGAATTTAAAACAATACTAGTGAATGCTCAAGCTACACAAAAGTGAATGCTCAAGTTACACAACTTTTAACCTAAGGTGTAGTTATAAAAAAAAAATAAAAAAACATGTGGTAACAGATTATTGCTCTTTGGCCTATCATATATGCAACCACAAGGAGCTTTCATCAGTTACCACACTCATACATTCCCGCGCATGTATGTCTAAACATAGCTCCTTGGTAGTACCCGGTCGGGGGGGGGGGGGGGAATACATATTAAATTAAAACAATAAAAAGAAAAAAACAAACTAATGGGAGGGAGAAAAGGCGAAGCAGCAAAATTACCATTTTAAATAATGAAAAAATACGACTGCGCTATCGTGTGTAGGGGCTATCCTGATCCTCTTTCTCCTGATGTGGCGACGGCGTCCTTGGCGGCTGTGAGTGCGTTTTACTGGCTTTGGTGGCCGTGCTGGTGTAGATGTTGAGGCTGGTGTTGGTGGTGGAGGCATCTGGTAGTTGGGGTACATCCCTGTATACCCTTGGTACTGTGTGACTGTCCATACCAGGGTTGTGGTGGAGCAAGGGCAGGAGGCGTTAGTGTGGCTTGTGGTGGCGGATGTGGTGGTTGACCAGCATGTTGTTGAGCTGGCTCTGGGAGTTTGTCATAGATCATCTGGAGTATCTTTGCGATGATCTGTACACTGGCTGTGGAATGTCGCTGGCTCTCCAACATGTTGTGAATGCTGTGTGACTGGCATGCCGTGTTCTCCACCAGCCGGTTGATGGATGTGACCAGAATGTGAAGGACGTCCACAGTCTCCCTGTGATCTTCGGGCCTGGTCTTTCTGATTTCAGCCATGCTGTCGGCCATGTCCTTTTGCATTTCAACCATACTGGTGGCCATCTCCTCCATTGACTTCTCAATGGCCTCCAGTCTGGTGTTGATGACATCACGAAAACTCTCCTGGTGGTCCTGCATCTCTGTTGCCAGGCTGCTTACCCTCTGAATCCTTGAGGGATCCTGCCCTTGCTGTACGTCTGTCACCAATTGCATTTGTGCAGCTGAAAAGAAAAGTAGAAATAAATTAGAAGACTCATTCCTACATATGTCTTAAGGTTCACAAACTTTTAAAAAATTTTAAAAAAAGTTTGTTTTATCTAATTACTTACACAGGGATGTAGAAACTGCGGGCTGCTGCTCATCTACCTCGTCATCCGACTCTTCCTGTAACATATCCGGCCTGAAGTAGGGACCAATCCCTGACGCGAATCCGCTGCTGGTCTGTGGCACCTCTGTTTGCAAAAGTACACCCAAAAAACACAAGTTAGTAAACAGTAGAAAATAGTGACCAAAAAAACAATGGATTCATATATTAACCTTCTGCATCCTGTGGTGCCGCTGCTCCAGGAGCTTCTCTGGGCCTCAAATCTGGAGACATTTCTTGGGTATAGATGGATGTGTCGGCACGGCTGTCACCAAACCCTGGAAATGTCTCATCGGTTAACCCTGTCGACTCAAACAGGTCAGGTGATGGGTCCACAAGGGTGATGTCTGCTTCTTGAGGCTCTTGGGTCACAGTCTCAGAGCTCCTGGAGTATTGATTACGAGCTGGTGATGCCCTACACGCAGGCGATGTACTGTGTACTCTTGAAGTTTGGTGCACAGGTGCTGGTCTGGGCGCTGGTGATGTCTGGTGCGCTGGTGATGGTCTGCGCGCAGGTGATGACCTCTGGCAGGCGCGTCTAGGGAAAAGAACAAACACATTAGCAAAGACAATAAATAATAGTTTAGTACAGCACATTTAAATGTATTCTTACCATCACGCCTTGAAAGCCAGCAGGACGAGTGGAGTCCACACCTCCTCAAACTCCTTGGACCATGACAGGGTTCAAGCGCCTTTTTATAACTTCCTACCAGGGAAGCCACTTGAAATTTAGAGCCGGACCACCTCCGGTTGCGGTCTCATGTCGGCACTGAATCCCCATCTTTTTATTGGTCTGTCTACGGCAGTCACTGTAACGCTTCATGCAGTTTCTGGTGCTCCGGCAGTTTCCAGATACTGCAGTGACTTGGTGTCCCAGATCTTCCTCTTTGTCTTTGCTGCTGTCTGTGCCCTTGGTCCGTACTAGGGAGGCCAATCTCGGGCCGTTTTTTCAATCCCGGGAATCGGGATTGAAAAACGCTCAATCCTGGGATTCCCGGGATCCCGGGATTGCAGTAGGGAGCAGGGAGAGTAGGAGTGGAAGGCAGTGGAAAAGTGTAGGGAGCACGGAGGCTGTATGGAGCAGCGCTGGAGGGTGGGTGTAGTGTAGGGACTAGGGAGCAGCGCTGGAGGGTGGGTGTAGTGTAGGGACTAGGGAGCAGCGCTGGATATTGGGTATAGTGTAGGGACTAGGATGCAGCGCTGGAGGGTGTAGGAAGCGGAGCGGGAGGGAGGCTGAAGCGAGCACCACAGTGAGGGAGGGTTGGTGTCAGTAAAACTACACTTACTATTAGACGGGCGGCAGGCGGCAGCCGGCAGCCATGGACAAGACGCGCTGAGCACGCCGGAGGCCTTTCAAATTGTAGTGCTGGCCGTCAGCCAGTCAGAACGGGCAGTCCGGCAGCCAACCAGGAGCCGCTGCGGCCGCTTCCCTGATTGGCCGCCGGTCCACCAGCTGTGATTGGCTGGCGGCCGGCGCTACATTTGAAATGCCGCCGCGGTCTGTGTACATGGCTGCTGCCCGCCTAATAGTAAGTTACTTACACCAACCCTCCCTCGCTGCTGCGTTGCACATGCACAATGCAATCCCGGGAATCAAATCCCGGCATTTTTGGGCCTAAATCCCGGGATCCCGCCGATCCCGAGATTGGCCTCCCTAGTCCGTACGGAACGTCGTAGGACCGGTCGACGCCATCCACTGGTGTGGCTGCAGGCGCTGAAAGTAATTACCTGTCTTGGCCTTTTCTTTTTCTTTCTACGGCTTTGTTGGTCCCTTGATGACCTCAGCTGCTCGTTGGATGCCTGTTTGTCCATCTCCTCCACCTGGGTCGGGGGCCCACTCCTCGTGCTGTCCAGCAATTCTTCTGAGAAGTGCGGGGAAGGGGAGGCTCTGGGGCGCTGGTCCCTGGGCATTCCTGTTGTACATATTTACCCCAAAAAACACAACCAAACACCCCAAAAATAAAACAGAGCCGCGCACCTCACATTACGTAATTCATTTAAAAAAACCCCACTAAAGGCACCCCAACATGTCATGCTGCTAGTAAACCAGTGCTCAAGCATGACCAAAAACACACCGCACAAAAACACACCCCCAAAAGGCCAGTAAATGCACCCCTGCACCCCAACATGTCATGCTGCTAGTAAACCAGTGCTCAAGCATGAACAGCACTTAAAAAAACATGAAAAACCACACCCAAAAGGCCAGTAAGTGCACCCATGCACCCCAACATGTCATGCTGCAAGTAAACCGGTGCTCAAGCATGACCAAAAACACACATTAGCCCATTTAAAAAAAAAAAAACACACCCAAACAAAACTCCACTAAAGCCACACCTGACTCAGCACCTGACACCCCCCCAAAACGTAAAAAAACGGGGATCGTAGCGTGATGCCCCGCCCCCATCACCCGAGGCCTGCCCACAAACCCCAGCCCCCACCCCATTTTCACAAAGTTTGGAGGTATGAACAAATGGTATCCTAGTTTTTCACTTCAAATTAATTTGCTACCAGCAGATGCAGCCATTTTGTTGGTTGAATAATACTCGGTTTATTTAAAAAAAAACGTGAGCGGTCAGGGAGCGTGGTACCAAGTTTGGGAAACGCTGATCTATGTGGAGGATCGACATGCTTTAAATGTCTCTATATCCAAATTGGCAATGTTAGAGGTGTAGTGTCATAATTTTTATTGTGAAAATTAAATGGAGCCTCAACAGTTTGCAGACAGCAGTGAAAGTGCTATATGTGTCCACTGCAGCACATGAAAGCCTCCTTTTGCTTATTGCTGATTATGTTACTATGTAAGTTTTGCACAATAAATAAATGTAGTGACTGCTGTTTACAATATTTGTGTAAATGACGTGTGTTCTGATGTCATTGCACCTAATCGGTCGTAACTTCAGGGTTCATTAGATAAAATGATATATGTAATATTTGGCGCTCTACTGTAAATTACAGTATTATGGATATTAAAAGTAGAGATGATTGGGTTCGGTTCCCCGGGAACCTAACCCCCCCCCCCCCCTTCCCCCCCAAACTTTGCGATCTGAGCCCGGCTCAGCTTTTCCCCTCGCCTTGATTACATCATCGAGGCAAAACATCTTCATTCCACTGTCTGATTCTTGCGGGTTTTTGATTCTATATGAGTGTACTGGACGGACGTGTCTGTCTCAGTACTGGGTGGTGTGTGGCGGGTGGGGGGGCCTTGTGTGCTGTATCTGATAAAGAGGTGCTCTGCTGTATTTGAAAAAGGGGGGCTCTCTATCTGTTGTATCTGAAAAAGGGGTGTTCTATCTGTCTGTGGTATCTGAAAAAGGGGTGCTCTCTCTGTGGTATCTGAAAAAGGGGTGCTATCTCTGGTATCTGAAAAAGGGGTGCTCTCTGTGGTATCTAACAAAAGGGGTGCTCTCTCTGCTGTATCTGAAAAAGGGGTGCTCTGTGCCTGCTGTATCTGAAAAAGGGGTGCTCTCTGCTGTATCTGAAAAAGGGGTGCTCTCTCTGCGGTATCTGAAAAACGGGTGCTCTGTCAGCTGTTTATGAAAAAGGGGTGATCTGTCTGTCCATCCAGGGGCTCTGCCCCAGTGTAAAATGAAAATAATAAAAGCTAAAAAACAAAGCCTAAAATTATAATTACAAAAAAATATATAAATATTTTTTGTTTGTTTGTGCTGTACCCCAGTGTACTATACAATTTTATTTTCATTAGTACTGTGACACTGCTGGTCAGACCGTAGTATATTATTTCCTACTCATGCACGTATTGTGCGATGCTGTCGGTGAAGTCAACCGCAGTGTGTAATTATTATTATATACATTTCTGACTCATTTGTGTGATGCTGTCGGTGAAGTCAACCGCAGTGTGTAATTATTAGATATATTTCTGACTCATTTGTGCGACACTGTTGGTGAAGGTCAACCCCACTTTGTGTTGATAGAAATGGAGGCTACTACTAGTGCTGAAGCTGCTGCCACTAGTCATGACATTGACAATGCAAGTCCGTCAACGTCATCTGCTGAGGCAGGTGCCCAGGGGCATAGAGGGCTTAAGTCAGGGAATGTAAAATCATTTAATTTTAGAGTAGTAAGGAAAAAAAATCAAAAGGAAAGTTAGCTGTAGAGGCAGGAGACAAACTGCGCATTCAGAATCAGAACCATCAGACATTCTTGAAGAACATTTAGGGATGTCCACGTCAGATGACATTTCTCACACTGTCCTCATAGAGAAACCTCTTTCACCTCCTTCCACCATTTCTGAACCATCTGCACATGTGGGGAGCAGTACAAGTAAAGATGGTGCTGAATCTGATGAGGAGGTTGATGAATCTGATGAGGAGGACATAATACAAATTGAGGATTTGTGTATGGAAGTGGGACAGACTGAGGGGGATAAGTGTGTGCCATCTGACAGTGAGGATGTTGATGATGATGTTGTTTGTGTAAGTCAGGCACCGGTGGCTGCAGTTGTTGACCGTGATAAAAAGAATGCCATTGCAATGCCTGGGCATAAGACCAAAAAAGCCACCTCTTGGGTGTGGGATTATTTTAACCCCAATCTGCCAATGTTTATGAAAGTATCTGCTCCATTTTGTGAGGCCAAATTTAGTAGAAGTAGGAACGTAAGGCCTCTAGGCACCTCCTCCATGTTACGTCATTTGTGGCAAAGACATTAAATTTATTGTACAAGATTATAATGTAATTAACACCTCATCATCAACATCCTCAGAGTAATTACTTAATGGAGAAAGTCCTTCTAAAAAAAAAAAATTTGTGGGGGCCCAAACAAACCAATCATTTAATCCACAAGTGATAGTCCCTGTCGCTGAAATGATTGGTTTGTTAAACTGTTCATGTCCTGTTTAAGATATATACAATATAAGGGTGGGTGGGAAGGGCCCTAGGACAATTCCATCTTGCACCTTATTTCTTTCCATTATGTGCTCTTTGAAGCATTTTTGGGCATAGTTTATAAAACTGTCATCCTGTCTGCCACTGCAGTGCCACTCCTAGATGTGCCAGGTGTTTGTGCCACCCACTTCTGTCGCTTAGCTTAGTCATCCAGCCACCTCGGTGCAACCTTTTGACCTAAACTGGATGCAAACAATATTGTGAGCTATGAGGAGTTCAAAATAGACTGGAAATGAGTGGAAATGAATGTTATTGAGGTTAATAATACTGCAGGAACCAAAACGCCCCCACATTATGTGATTTTAGCTGTTTTTATGATTTTTTAAAAACAAAATTAGAACCAAAACACACACGGGCGGTTTTGGCAAAACCAATCCAAAACCAAAATTTGAAGACTCCTCCCCCCGAAAAATGGCCAGGCGCTCATCTCTAATTAGAAGTCCCCTCAGATTTCTGTGACCTACACAAAAAGCAGAGATTGCGGCTGCACGATGGCCGCTCAACGCCTCTGTAACCTCTGATACCCCCATAACTGACGGCTATGTAACGAGGACTCTGTCTCACTGACAACCGCTAACCATGCTGAGATAATGCCGCTTCCTGTGTAATACACAGCGAGCTCCAATGTGGACTTGTTCGATGCCAGACTGAATTGGCTGGTAGAAGCCACACACAGCTGCCTCACGGCCTCTCTAGTCCTTCTGCTGTGTTGGGTGTGAACCAAAGGATGAATAAATTAGCGTTCCTGACAACTTGGATAAGGGACATAGATCACGTCTTCAGCCTTCTCAACAGTGATCTGCAATACATTATTATATTTATTATTATTATTGTTAAATACTAAAGTGCCAATACTTCACATAAAGCTGTAACTTCTGTAAGAGGTAGACGGACCTGTCACAAATGGATAATGCACAATGTACATGTGTTATCCTGTTATAAGCGTAATACAATTGTAATGGCATGTATGTATACATGTGAGTAAGGCAGTGTCACCGGGGTGCTGTACGCAGTCCTGTCTGAACTCAAAATGCAAATTATCCCTAATTTCCCAAGACAGTGCCAGGATTTAGAGAGTTGTAGCTAGATAGTGAATCTCTGAAAATGCTGACCATCTGCACAACACAGATATTCTTCATACAGTATGTGTAATGCTCCCAATATCCGCTGTTTGTCCTAGTGCTCTGGCACCGCAACTTACTGTTTATTCAAGTGGAGTTCTCAGAATGCAAAAATTACCATGCAGTCAGTCACGCTGTCTGAGATCCATCTGGACTTCATAGCATGTTTAGCTGCCCCTGCTCAGTAGCACCGTGTCCCTGGAATTACTGGAAAATGCTGACAGCTACAGTATGGTAGATCTAATAAGCTGATCTGCTGATACCTGCTCTAGCAATGATAGGTGGATGCGCTGACACCTGTGCTAGCAGTGATGGATGGATGCGCTGAAACCTGTGCTAGCACTGATAGGCGGATGCACTGATACCTGTGCTAGCAGTGATAGGCAGATGCGCTGACACCTGTGCTAGCAGTGATAGGCAGATGCGCTGACACCTGTGCTAGCACTGATAGGCCGTTGCGCTGATAACTGTGCTAGCAGTGATAGGTGGATGCGCTGATACCTGTGCTAGCAGTGATAGGCGGATGCGTTGACACCTGTGCTAGCAGTGATAGGCGGATGCGTTGACACCTGTGCTAGCAGTGATAGGCGGATGCGTTGACACCTGTGCTAGCAGTGATAGGCGGATGCGCTGACACCTGTGCTAGCAGTGATAGGTGGATGCGCTGATACCTCTGCTAGCAGTGATAGGTGGATGCGCTGACACCTGTGCTAGCACTGATAGCCGATGTGCTGATACCTGTGATAGCCGATGCACTGATACCTGTGCTAGCAGTGACAGGCAGATGCGATGATACCTGTGCTAGTAGTAATAGGCGGATGCGCTGATACCTGTGCTAGTACTAATAGGCGGATGCGCTGACACCTGTCCTAACACTGATAGACCGATGCGCTGATACCTGTGCTAGCACTGATAGACTGATGCGCTGACACCTATGCTAGCAATGATAGGCCGGATGCGCTGATACCTGTGCTAGCACTGATAGCCGATGTGCTGATACCTGTGATAGCCGATGCACTGATACCTGTGCTAGCAGTGACAGGCAGATGCGATGATACCTGTGCTAGTAGTAATAGGCGGATGCGCTGATACCTGTGCTAGTACTAATAGGCGGATGCGCTGACACCTGTCCTAACACTGATAGACCGATGCGCTGATACCTGTGCTAGCACTGATAGACTGATGCGCTGACACCTATGCTAGCAATGATAGGCCGGATGCGCTGATACCTGTGCTAGCAGTGATAGGCTGATGCGCTGATACCCGTTCTAGCAGTGATAGGCGGATGCGCTGATACCTGTGCTAACACGGATAGGCTGACGCACTGATTACTGTGCTAGTACTGATAGGCGGATACGCTGACATCTGTGCTAGCAGTGATAGGTGGATGCGCTGACACTTGTGCTAGCAGTGATAGGCGGATGCGCTGACACCTGTCCTAACACTGATAGGCTGATGCGCTGATACCTGTGCTATCACTGATAGGCTGATGCGCTGACACCTGTGCTAGCAGTGATAGGCTGATGTGCTGACACCTGTGCTAGCAGTGATAGGCTGATGTGCTGACACCTGTGCTAGTACTGATAGGCTGATGAGCTGATACCTGTGCTAGCAGTGATAGACGGATGCGCTGATACTTGTGCTAGCAGTTTTAGGCAGATGCGCTGACACCTGTCCTAACACTAATAGACCGATGCGCTGATACCTGTGCTAGCACTGATAGACTGATGCGCTGACACCTATGCTAGCAATGATAGGCCGGATGCGCTGACACCTGTGCTAGCACTGATAGGCTGATGCGCTGACACCTGTCCTAACACTGATAGACTGATGCGCTGACACCTATGCTAGCAATGATAGGCCGGATGCGCTGATACCTGTGCTAGCACTGATAGACTGATGCGCTGACACCTATGCTAGCAATGATAGGCCGGATGCGCTGACACCTGTGCTAGCACTGATAGGCTGATGCGCTGACACCTGTCCTAGCACTGATAGACTGATGCGCTGACACCTATGCTAGCAATGATAGGCCGGATGCGCTGATACCTGTGCTAGCACTGATAGACTGATGCGCTGACACCTATGCTAGCAATGATAGGCCGGATGCGCTGATACCTGTGCTAGCACTGATAGACTGATGCGCTGACACCTATGCTAGCAATGATAGGCCGGATGCGCTGATACCTGTGCTAGCACTGATAGACTGATGCGCTGACACCTATGCTAGCAATGATAGGCCGGATGCGCTGATACCTGTGCTAGCACTGATAGACTGATGCGCTGACACCTATGCTAGCAATGATAGGCCGGATGCGCTGATACCTGTGCTAGCACTGATAGACTGATGCGCTGACACCTATGCTAGCAATGATAGGCCGGATGCGCTGATACCTGTGCTAGCACTGATAGGCTGATGCGCTGATACCACTGCTAGCACTTATAGGCCAATGCGCTGACACCTGTGCTAGCAGTGATAGACGGATGGGCTGATACTTGTGCTAGCAGTGATAGGCGGATGCGCTGACACCTACCCTAACACTGATAGGCCGATCTGCTAGCAGTGATAGGCTGATGCCTTGACACCTGTACTAGCACTGATAGGCTGATGCGCTGATACCTGTGCTAGCAGTGAAAGGCTAATGCGCTGATACTGATAGGCTGATGCATCGACACCTGTTCTAGGACTGATAGGCTGATGAGCTGACGCGTGTGCTAGTAGTGATAGGCGGATGCGCTGATACCTGTGCTAGCACTTATACAGTGCATCCGGAAAGCATTCATATCGCTTCACTTTTTCCACATTTTGTTATGTTACAGCCTTATTCCAAGATGGAATAAATTCATTTTTTCCCTCAAAATACTACACATAATACCTATAATGACAACGTGAAAAAAGTTATTTTGAGAGTTTTGCAAATTTATTAAAAATAAAAAACGAAGAAATCACATAGAAACATAGAATTTGACGGCAGATAAGAACCACTTGGCCGGACTTCCGGTGGGCGGAACATCGCGATGGCCGCATCTTACTGAAAGCTCCGCCACTGCTGGCTCTAATCTATGTCTGTCGGCTGACATCCAAGCTGCTAACTACTATTTCTTAGCAGATCCAAGTACAGGGCTGCTGGACCTTCTAAAAAAAACTGCATATTTGCTCTGGCGGAGCCCTATTGCCACCGGAGTCTTGCCTTACTGTGTTGGGGCCTGCTGGCGTGCAGGGCTGAACCGCCATCGCCACGAGGCCGTATCTATCCATTGCCTCCCCCCTCTTGGATCATCTCTAACCCGGCTGGGGCTGCCTCATTGACCCAACTTACCCGCACGCTGCATAGCGCAAACCGAATGCCGAAGACCGGGCCGCAGGTCCTCTGTAATTGGTGCCCTAACTGTTGACAACGGCTAGAAGGGCAGCTGGTGTCCTGGGGGGGTCTGTGAGAGTCAGGTACCGCTTCATATCTCTCCCAAGTGGTAGCGAAGACTTGCAGGGAGAACGAGATCGGTGGTGTGCCTGCGGGTGAGGACGCGATCTGCCAGGTGACGGCTGGAGAGGGCTGCTGGCGTCCTGGGTGGCCTGCGACTGAGGGAACCGCTGCGTCTCCAGTGACAGCGGAGGCAGATGTAAGAAGAGGAGACCGGAGCCGCGGCTACGTGAGAGAGCTACTATAGCAGTCCCTGGGAGAGGCTTACAGCACATCAAGTCACTCGTCTGGGTAACAGACTCCACATCGCTGCTCACACCACTCAGGATGGGCTGGATGATGAGCCGCTGAATAGCGGTGTTTGATGACACTTCCTACTACTACTGACTCCTGATCACATTCTCCAGAGGTGTTCTGGATGGACTACACCCTCTCATGGTTAATTTCCACCGCTTGGAGAACTACAATTTCAAGGCTGGAGTCCCGGGAACGAGACTGGTAACCATAGAGACTGGTCTTAGAGCCCATACACTGTTGGAAGCGTAAAAGCTTCACTTGATCACTGAATACTGTGGGAAGGGATTGTCTTTCACTATTAACCCTTTGCTCATATCCAGTGTGTTTTTTGTTTTCTTTTCCTTTCCTATTCCATATTTACCCCTGATCACTAGCCCCTACTGTTATAAATTAACAGATGTATCAGAGAGATATTATCAACCGTACACACTCCAGCTAAACTCTGTCTTCTCAGTCAGTCTTTTATAGAACAGCGCCACCTAGTGCTCTGATTTTGGCAATACCAGTCTGATAATTTACATAAACGTTCATTCTATACAGTTTATATTAATTCATTTACATGACTGCTGACCCTCAACTGTAAATCGGTAAATTAGGGTATTGTTAGGGGTCATTTACCGTATTACGGTTTGCCATCAACTTTTTTTTTTTGTGTTAGCCTGACTGCGGTGCTGGAGTATCTAATAATACTTTGTATCCCTTACAAATACTTATTTACAGGCGTCTATTTCCATTTTAATGTTTATTCTTGAGATTTATTGATTTCTGTATTTCCAAACCCATCCTCTCTCTACAACAGTGCAACTTAACGCTTTAATACAGTTGGTATCTGATGTTCTTGAATACTGATTGCTCAGTTGTCGACACAAACATTTATTCTTTGCCATATTAACTTCTTACTGGCACTGTTAACAAAATCAGCTACAGTTCATTAGATCGTAAAAGTCCTCTTATATCATAGAATTTGTACGGTGCTTGTTATCCAGTTTCACATACTAATGTGAATCAAAGATTTAATGGGTCTCTGACCTAATTAACATACTATGTGATACTTTTTGACCCTTCTCTGGGGGTGCACTCAATTTCTGGCCTAGGTTAATCGTCCATAGCATGAACAAATTTCTAGACAGGTCTCAAATGTCAACCATAAAAAATAAGAATAAGGTCAAAAACACCCAACCCCTGAATTCCAACACCCGTAGCTCGATTAACTCTTCTCCCTCCATCACACCTCAAGAAAAACCCCCTTTGGGAGGCACAGGTGATTCCTCTAGTTTGCTGAACCCAGCACAAACGTCACAAATCGAACAAAAACTAGACGCCATCCAGGCCTCTATTAACACTATCCTAACACATTTAGAGGCAAACACTAAACATTTGGTTGAGGTGGAACAATGCACCAGTACTAATGAAGATACCATTTCTGAACTCAAACAGTTCGCTAAGGCACAGGCCCAGTTTAACGCCAAATTAGAATCTAAACTAGAAGATTTAGAGACTAGATCCAGACGTAGTAACCTGAGATTCCTTGGCATCCCCGAATCTATAAAAGGAGCTGATCTGATGGATCTCCTTAGCATCATATCCACACTAAATGTTCCCACCTCCTCAGGCATAGTCATGATTGAAAGAGCACACCGTATAGGGCCTGAGAGAGAGAACCGAGATGCAAGGCCGGTCATAGCAAAATTTTTGAACTACAGGGAAAAAGAAAACGTCGTACTCTCCAGGTACGCGATTTTCAAATCCTGATTTTTCAAGATTTCTCTAATAGTTACTCAGAAGCGTAGAGAATTTACCCCTGTATGTAAACATCTTTTTGAAAACAACATCAAATTTGCCCTCTTGTACCCTGCCAAACTCAGAGTAACCGCGGATGGCAAAACACATGTTTGATGACCCTATTCAGGCCAGAAATTACTTTAAAATTGTTTCACCCACCCCAGCCAACAATCCGCCCCCAAATGGGTGATAGTTTACAATGTTATAAATAACTAAGGTCAGTGATGCCATATTGGTGATTTACTATTTGTGTAGTTCTGACTACCTCACCCTACAGTAATGGGTGTTGCACCTAACTCAAGTATGTTATTGATACTGTTGCTATGTTTGATCTTTTTTTTCCTCTCCCCCCCCCCCCCCCCCCCCTTGTCCCCCCCCCCCCCTCCCTCCTTAAGCCATGCATGTCCAGGTCTCGGCTTCGATCTGGTGTGATGACTCACAGATGCTCTGCTAGCTGGGATGGAGCAGGTGTGCTGTGTTTTCAAGTCAACTTACACACAATTTTTGCTAGGAATGGTATTTGATGACACAACCACAGATACCTAATCTGCGATTTTTCCGTAAGTCAAATTCCTTTAGACTTTTATCATGGAACGTAGCAGGTCTGAATTCGGCTGTCAAAAGACGCAGAGTATTAACACATTTAAAATGTGCTCAGCCAGACATAATGGGGGTAATTCCAAGTTGATCGCAACAGGAAATTTTTTAGCAGTTGGGCAAAACCATGTGCACTGCAGGGGGACAGATATAACATGTGCAGAGAGAGTTAGATTTGGGTGTGGTGAGTTCAATCTGCAAACTAAATTGCAGTGTAAAAATAAAGCAGCCAGTATTTACCCTGCACAGAAACAATATACCCCACCCAAATGTAACTCTCTCTGCAAATGTTATATCTGTCCCCCCTGCAGTGCACATGGTTTTGCCCAACTGCTAGAAAATTTCCTGCTGCAATCAACTTGGAATTACCCCCAATATTCTTACAAGAAACCCATTGGCTGAAAAAATCAAATTCCTCTTTAAAGAATCCTTGGATAGGGGATTGTATTTCGGCTTCTTACTGTAAGACGAAACGAGGAGTAGCAATCTTATTTACTAGGAACCTTAACTATGAAGTGACCAAAACCACCGCTGATCCGGAAGGCAGATACCTTATGCTTAATGTAACAATACACGGTGAACAATTCACATTACTCAACCTTTATGCACCAAATTCACCTAATTTCACATTCTTTCAATCAAATTCCAACTTAATGCAACATGCCACACCTAACTTAATTATTGGAGGCGACATGAACTCACTGCATGATGCTCACTTAGATCATTCTAAATTCCCAATGAACTCACCTCCCCATAGTAGAGAAGGCATTTCCCTTTTATGCTTTCAACACGCTTTGTTAGATGTCTGGAGACTTCAAAATGGTTCTAGTAGGGAATACACCTATCACTCGCGTGTACATGATACCTTCACGAGATTAGACTATATCTTATTAGCAGAATCCTTTTTCACATGGGTTACACACACTTTTATAGACATTATAGTTTCAGACCATGCACCTATAATGTGTGATATAGAGAGGAGAAATCCCCTATGTACCTCTAAACCACAGGTTCTCAAACTTGGTCCTCAGGACCCCACACAGTGCATGTTTTGCAGGTCTCCTCACATAATCGCCAGTGAAATAATTAGCTCCACCTGTGGACCTTTTAAATGTGTCAGTGATTAATTAATACACCTGTGCACTTGCTGGGTTACCTGCAAAACATGCACTGTGTGGGGTCCTGAGGACCGAGTTTGAGAACCACTGCTCTAAACTATGGCACTTTCCAATGTATTTATCACAAAATGAAGATTTCCAAAAGTATCTTGAGCTAATTGGCAGGCATATGTGGATGACGACATACAACACTGGGACAATATAGTTCTATTTTGGGAAGCCTCGAAAGCAGTAATGCGAGGTCACATCATATCCTATGTAGCCAAACGTAATAAAGATAAGAAAGAGCAATTACACTCCTTAACCCATAGATTACATCAATCACATCGACAATATTTACTTTCCACCACAGAGGAAAATAAAAGTATATATTTACAGGAGAAGGGCTTATTAGAAGCCTTTCTTTTACAAGAGGAAAAACTTAAGGCTGAATACATGAAAAACCAATATCACCGTTGGGGCGGTAAGTCAGGTCGACTTCTGGCCTTTATGGCTAAACAGCAAAAGGAAAAATCCTACATTACCAAATTAGTGGACCATGGCTCCGGGAAGACCCTCACTTCTCACCCTGACATTTTAAATCTTCTAGAATCATATTTCACCAATTTATATAAATCCAATGAACCTAATCATAAAAACATAGTTGATTTCTTAGAGAACGTAGGGTTACCTAAATTGACAACGGAACAAAAGGAATGCCTTAATAGCTCAATTACAGAACAAGAAATTCTTGCAGCCATTGATTCTCTCAAATTAAATAAAGCACTAGTCCCAGATGACTTAAATGCAAATTACTACAAAATTTTAAAAACCGACATACTCCCAACACTGGGCACTTTATTCCAACAGAGATTTGATAATTAAGTTCGTTATCCATCATTTAATGAAGCCATAACACTTCTGCTACCTAAACCAGGTAAAGACATCTCTCTTATGGAATCTTATAGACCAATTGCATTGTTAAATCAAGACTATAAGATTCTAGCCAGAATATTATCTAGCAGACTACAGGATTTAATGCCATCCCTGCTAACACCTCACCAGCTAGGCTTCACAACGGGTCGACACTCGGTCTTGGGAATTCGCTCAGCTATAGCGGTGTTTGCTTCTTCGCAAGCAAACAAAGTCTCATCCACTGTAATGTTAAGTTTGGACACCGAGAAGGCCTTTGACAAAGTCTTATGGGAATATCTATTCAAAGTGCTGGATTTCAGAGATTTCGGAAATACCTTTGTGGGGATGATCAAATATTTCTACTTGGAACCCAGCACTAGACTGTTGATCAATGGCCTTCTCGGCATGCCTTTACTGATGCAGCGAGGGACACGGCAGGGATGTCCACTAACCCCTCTGCTGTTCAACTAGGGCATTGGACCCTCTGTTGCGACATTTACAACAATGGAAGGATCTTCAGGGGGCAAAGAATGGGGACCAGGAATTAAAACTACAGGCCTTTGCCAATGATCTATTACTTTTCATCTCTAATCCTGAAGTTAGCTTGGAACCTTTGTTTGATAAAGTTAATTATTATGGCTCAATTTCAGGATTCAAGATTAATTAACCTATCTAAATCGACAGCAATGACTTTAGGTAATCGTCCTTATACCCCAACTAACCTTTTCAGGGGATTGCAATGGACCTCTTCCCAGATACAATACTTGGGGAAAAAACTGACTAAAAATATCCATAACCTGTATTACGCAAACATAACCCCACTTATAGCAAAAATTGAAGCAGAATTAGAGGGGTGGCAACACCTCCAGTTATCGTATCTGGGAAGAGCCAATTTAATCAAACTCATTACTTTTCCAAAGTTATTATACCCCTTGCAAGTTCTCCCACTTTTACTCACTTTATCTGACGAAAAAAACTCATGGAGCTATTTCGAAAATGTATTTGGTCTAAGAAAAGACCAAGAATTAGCCTAAAAATATTACAAAAGACTAGGGAGGAGGGTGGAATAAACTTCCCTAATGTTAAATTATATAGCCAAGCAGCCACCTGTAGATATGTACATCAAGGACTGGCTCCATAGGAAGATCAATATGCAGACTATACGCTTGAAAAGCTATCGCTCCCTAATCTAGATTTGACCTGCTTTTTACACTTATCCAGAGATTCCTGCGCACTTACTGGAAAATCCCTTGCTAATGTCGACATGGGGGGTCATTTCGAGATGATCGTTGCTGTGCTAAATTTAGCACAGCTATGATCATTCACACTGACATGCGGGGGGACGCCCAGCACAAGGCTATCCCACCCCGCATGTCAGTGCCCCCCCTGGCACTTCAAGAGTAGCTCCAGACCAGGGCAGCTTAAGCGTGCTGGCCGGGAGCTACTCATCGCTCCCCGGCCTGCAGCGGGTGTGTGTGACGTCACGCAGCCGCTGCGGCCTGCCCCCCGTTCGGGCTGGTCACGCCTGCGTTGGCCGGACCGCGCCCAAGAAACGTCAGCCAAACGCTGCCATTCCGCCCCACCCGCCCAGCTACTGCCTCTGCCTGTCAATCAGGCAGAGGCGATCGTAACGGCCCGAGGGCCTTAGGCCGTCTGGCATGTGCCGGCGCATGCGCAGTTCTGACCCGATCGCACCGCTGCGATAAACTGCAGCGTGCGATTGGATCAGAATGACCCCCATGGTCAACATGGCACACAATACGTAACAAAGCCTAACTCCACACTCTATATTCTTTACATCTTCCCTTTTTGGGCAATAACAGCTTTCAACACGGCTTGACAACACAACCATTTAGATCATGGCATGAGCAAGGAATACGTTCAGTCAGACACCTCACTAATTTGGAAATGAAAAAAAAAACCTTACTTTTGTGCAAGCAAAATCTCGTTAGGATTTTTTGCCAGTGTGCAATTTGGCCTTTCTCCAGGCACAACACTACTCTAACAAAGTACTAACTTTTTTAAGCGAGGAGGATTGGTGTAATCCACTGGACGATGCCTTTCTGAATGCGAGTTATTCCAGGAAAGCCATAACTTACTTTTACAAAATACTCAGATTGCCTTATCATACTGACCAATTCCAAACGGGTATTAGTAAATGGCAATCACATTTCCCCAACTTAGAGGAAGATGATATTTTGAGAACTCTATTATACTCTATTAAAACAATTTCAGCCACATCTTACAAGGACATGTTTTTTAAAATATTCTATAGAGGATACTTATCTCCTCACCATTGCAATCTAATTTGTATGACTAGCACATCCACATGTCATAAAAGTAGTTGCCCTGAAGCAAAATGTTACCATTGTTTATGGGAATGCCCCATGATTCAGCGTTTCTGGTTGACGATAAGACAATTTACAGTGGACCACCTGGCGAACTTCCTGTCATTGACCCCACAGTGGGCAGTCTTTGGATTCTTGCCAAACACTCCAAAAATTTCAGTTGGATGCAAAAAATGATTGCTGTTTGTCTCTTCGGTAGCCAGAAAATGCATATTACAGCAATGGATCTCTTCCACACCCACATCACATAATATGTTTAAAGTAAATAATTTCAAATGTTTAAACTTGAATGGGCTGAAACTACACTTCACAAAGACTCACAAACTGAAAAATTATTTTCAGTATGGGAAAGTTACATAGACACCTTACCCATAGAAACTAGACAGCAGATACATAAATGTTTCCGCATGACCCATTGGTATGAAACTAGATTGTTCATACACGATCCACCAATCACCCTAAGTTAAAACATAAAGGATGACTCGGACATGCATGGCTTCATTCCCACCCCCGTCTCCCCCGTCTTTGTTTTCTCTCCTCCCCTTTACCCCCCCCCCCCCCCCCCCCATTTTTCATTCTTTACTTTCTGTAACTCCTATCTTTAAGGCTCCAAACTACTATTATACAATCGAATACTAATTAACTGCAAAAACCAAAGAAGGAGACAGGGAAAAAAAGAAAAAAGGAAACAACCAAGATACTGTATTTGGTTAACATGATTTGTCATTTTATTGATATCTAATGTTAAGTGTATCTTCTTAAAATACAATACTCATCATATGTACCTATGTTTTCATACCTGAAGGAGGAAAATGTTAGAAAATGTATGCAATGATTCATTGTACTGTTCGATTGTCGAATCCTCATTACAATTTGCAATAAAAACATGTTTGAAAAAAAAAAAAAAGAATCACTTTGCCCATCTAATCTGCCCTTTTTTTTAACCCTATTTTTAGCTCAGTCCTTATTTGACCCTTATTTCTTTGTAAGGATATCCTTATGTCTATCCTATGCATGTTTGAATTGCTCTACTGTCTTGGCCTCTACCACCTCTGATGGGAGGCTATTCCACTTGTCCACTACCCTTTCTGTGAAGTTATTTTTCTGCAAATTTCCCCTGAACATCCCCCCCTCCAGTCTCAGTGCATGTCCTCGTGTCCTATTGCTTCTCTTCATTTGGAGAATGTTTCCCTCCTGGACTTTGTTAAAACCCTTGATATATTAAAAGTTTCTATCATGTCCCCCCCTTTCCCTTCTCTGCTCCAAACTATACATATTGAGATTTTTTTTGTCTTTCTGGGTATGTATTGTGATGTAGGCCATGCACCATTTTAGTAGCCCTTCTCTGTACAGTCTCTAATGTATTAATATCCTTTTGAAGATATGGCCTCCAGAATTGAACACCGTATTCTAGATGAGGCCGTACCAATGACCTATACAGTGCATATTACTTCTTTCTTTCTGCTGCCGATTCCTCTCCCAATGCAGCCAATCATCTGACTAGCCTTCCTCATTGCTTTGTTACATTGCTTACCTGCCTTTAAGTCACCTGAAATAGTGACTCCTAGATCCCTTTCCTCAGTAGTTTCCAATATAGTGCCATTAATACTATATTTAGCCTTTGTTTTTTTTGAGATCCAAGTGCATGATTTTGCATTGTTTGGCATTAAACTGTAATTGCCACACTCTTGACCATTCCTCTAGTCTACCTAGATCCTCAATCATTTGTTTACCCCACCTGGTGTATCTACCCTGTTGCATACCTTTGTGTCATCTGCAAAAAGGCATACTTTCCCTTTAATGCCATTTGCAATGTCACCAGTAAAGATATTAAAAAGCACTGGTCCAAGTACAAATCCCTGGGGTACTCCACTGGTAACATTTCCCTCCTGTGAATGCACTCCATTTACGACAACTCTCTGTTTTCTATCCTGCAACCAAGATCTTATCCATTCAATAATCCTAGTATCCAATCCCAAGCTTCCAAGTTTATTTAGCAGTCTGCGATGTCGAACAGTGTCAAAAGCCTTACTAAAGTCTAGATAAGCTATATCCACGGCTCCACCTTTATCCATCACTTTACTCACACAGTCAAAAAACTCAATAAGATTTGTTTGACATGATCTCCCCCCAGTGAATCCATGCTGTTTGGGATCCTGTAAATTGCTGGATTTTAGATAATCTACAACTCTTTCTTTTAAGAGTGTTTCCATCAATTTCCCTACTACTGATGTAAGACTCACTGGTCTGTAGTTGTTTGCCTCTTCCTTGCTTCCACTTTTGTGCAGTGGGACTACGTTCGCATTTTTCCAGTCCTCTGGAATTACTCCTGCAGCTAATGACTGGTTGAATAATTCTGTCAATGGTGCTACCAGCACCTCTTTAAGTTATTTTAGTATCCTTGGATGTATCCCATCTGTCTTAATAGATTTGTCCACTTTCAGCTTTGAGAGTTCTGTTAGGAACTTCTCCTTTGTAAATGTACTTGTTTCATTTTCGTGGCTATCCCTGCAACTTAACTGTGCCCCTTCCCCTCTCATTCAGTAGTAAATACTGAGCAAAAATAATTGTTAAGATGATCTGCTATTACATTGTCTCCCTCAACAAGACTCCCAGTCTCTGTCTTTAGTTTTATAATTCCGTCTTTTGTATTTCTCCTTTCGCTTATATACCTAAATAAAAGTTTTGCCTCCTTTAACCACTGACTGGGCCATTTTCTCCTCAGCTTGTGCCTTTGCACATGTACATAAGTGTGGCCGGAGACCCCCCAGCCATGTGTACTGGTGGCCGCGGCGCTGAAGGGGTTAACCCTCAGCTGCCCAGCGCCATTTTAATGGACAAATTGGTGCTTGGTGCCATGTTCTGTAAATGCATGTTTAATGATGTCTTTTAACATGTCATATGTAGTGCTCTGTGCACAGTTGTAGGATTGCATGTTTAAATGTATTTATATTTAAGATGTGGTCACATGTAGTTTAAAGGGAAAAATGCACTTACTACATATGACTGAATAAGGATCCCCTATCTTCTGTGACTAGGAAATATAATGCTAATTGCCCTCTCCCAGCAGTTCTGGGGAATGGCAAAACCTTTTGATGTTGGACAGGGCACAACAGGTAATGGCTTGGAGTGTGAGTTCTTTAGACAAAGGCGTTAATCACAAGGAATTTCCTTATTCCATATGTAAAGTGGTATGGGTTTGAAACCTGTATTTACTTATGTAGCTGGTTTGATTGATATACGAATCCTGAATGGTATATGCAGGAAGGATGAGGAACATTTGTTTGAGAAATCAAATACAAACCGTATTTTGTAGCCATGTGATAAATTATTAAAGGCGAATTGTAAACTACCAGGTGGTAAGGAATGAAGTTTAAATGACACCAAACTTTGTGTGTGAGCGGAAGGAGGAAATTGCTTCATGCACTTATATCCTTTAAAATGTAATTTATTTATTTATATTTTGTAAGATATCCTGATTGGATGGAAAAGACTCAGGGGGGACTACCACCTGAGATGCATTGTGGTTTTACTGTTTAAAAAGAGGAGGCCTGTGAGCCTCCAAGGTGTATTATACCATTTTCACTCTACTGTAAACATCTTCCTGTATTGCTGAGTTTTTTTCAAGACTTTTTGGGCGAATAAACATCTTCTGCCTCAAGACGACCGCTTCTTCTTGTGACCTGCAGGGCTAGGCAAAACCTAGCTCCGTTTTCCGACTGTCTAGAGTACACCCAGCGTCTCCAAGCTCCGCCTTCCGCCTGCTAATGTGCTGTGCTTAGGCAAGCGACAATTGGGTATTCGTCAACACCACACAGGGGTGGTAAGACAGCATGTTAATGCATACAGAGCAGAACCATGGTTCCAGATGCCACGGCAGGGAGGAGTCTGGTGGTGGCAGCATAGTACACGCCCACTGTGCAGTGGGTGGAGTCAGTAACAGGCGATTACTGATGGTAAGTGGGAATCCACTAATTGGCCAGGTCCTGTGTGACCTAAATCTCCATTCTGTGACTGGGGGTGGGATGCAAAGCAGTGAGGGCTCTCGTACGGAACCGTCCGGTCACAACAAGTATTCACAGCCTTTGCTCAATACTTTGTTGATGCACCTTTGACAGCAGTTACAGCCTCAAGTATTTTTGAATATGATGCCACAAGCTTGGCACACTTATCTTTGGGCAGTAGCGCCCATTTCTCTTTGCAGCACCTCTCAAGCTTCATCAGGTTGGATGAGAAGTGTCGGTGCACAGCCATTTTCAGATCTCTCCAGAGATGTTCTATCGGATTTAAGACTGGTCTCTGGCTGGGCAACTTAAGGACATTCATGGAGTTGTCCTGACGCCATTCCTTTGCTATCTTGGCTGTGTGCTTAGGGTCATTGTCCTGCTGACAAATGAACCGTCGCCCCATTCTGAGGTCGAGAGCGCTCTGAAGCAGGTTTTCATCTAGGATATCTCTGTACATTGCTGCATTCACCTTTCCCTCTATCCTGACTAGTCTCCCAGTTCCTGCCACTGAAAAACATCCCCACAGCATGATGCCACCACCATGCCTCACTGTAGGGATGGTATTGGCCTGGTGATGAGCGGTGCTAAAGAGTTCAATCTTTGTCTCATCAGACCAGAGAATTTTGTCTCTCATGGTCTGAGAGTCCTTCAGGTGCATTTTGGCAAACTCCAGACAGGCTGCCATGTGCTTTTTTTTTACTAAGGAGAGGCTTCCGTCTCGCCACTCTACCATACAGGCCAGATTGGTGGATTGCTGCAGAGATGGTTGTCCTTCTGGAAGGTTCTCCTCTCCAAAGAGGAATGCTGTAGCTCTGACAGAGTGACCATTGGGTTCTTGGTCACTGACTAGGGACCTTCTCCCCCGATCACTCAGTTTAGACGGCCGGACAGCTCTAGGAGGAGTCCTGGTGGATCAAAATTTCTTCCATTTACGGATGATGGAGGCCACTGTGCTCATTGGGACCTTCAAAGCAGCAGATATTTTTCTGTACCTTTCCCCAGATTTTTGCCTCGAGGTCTACAGACAATTCCTTTGACTTCATGCTTGGTTTGTGCTCAGATATGCACTGTCAAGTGTGGGACATTATATAGACAGGTGTGTGCCTTTCCAAATCATGTCCAATCAACAGAATTTACCACAGGAGAATTCCAATTAAGCTGTAGGAATATCTCAAGGATGATCAGTGGATACAGGATGCACCTGAGCTCAATTTTGAGCTTCATGGCAAAGGCTGTGAAAACTTATGTACATGTGATTTCTTAGTTTTTTTATTTTTAATAAATTCGTAAAAAAACCTTTGTCACGTTGTCATTATGGGGTATTGTGTGGGAAAAAATGTATTTATTCCATTTTGGAATAAGGCTGTAAAATAACAAAATGTGGAAAAAAATGAAGCGATGTGAATACTTTCCGGATGCACTGTATAAGTGCTAGCACAGGTGTCAGCGCATCCGCCTATCACTGCTAGCACAGGTGTCAGCGCATCTGCCTATCACTGCTAACACACGCATCAGCCAATCAGTCTTAGAACAGGTGTCAACGCATCAGCCTATCAGTACTAGCACAGGTATCACTGCATCCGCCTATCACTGCTAGCACAGGTGTTAGGGCATAAGCCTATATAAGTGCTAGCACAGGTATCAGCGCATCAGCCTATCACTGCTAGCACAGGTATCAGCGCATCAGCCTATCACTGCTAGCACAGGTATCAGTGCATCAGCCTATCACTGCTAGCACAGGTATCAGCTCATCAGCCTATCACTGCTAGCACAGGTATCAGCGCATCAGCCTATCACTGCTAGCACAGGTATCAGCGCATCAGCCTATCACTGCTAGCACAGGTATCAGCGCATCAGCCTATCACTGCTAGCACAGGTATCAGCGCATCAGCCTATCACTGCTAGCACAGGTATCAGTGCATCAGCCTATCACTGCTAGCACAGGTATCAGCTCATCAGCCTATCACTGCTAGCACAGGTATCAGCGCATCAGCCTATCACTGCTAGCACAGGTATCAGCGCATCAGCCTATCACTGCTAGCACAGGTATCAGCGCATCAGCCTATCACTGCTAGCACAGGTATCAGCGCATCAGCCTATCACTGCTGTGAATACTTTCCGGATGCACTGTAGGCTTAAGCACTGATACCTCAGCTAGCACTGATAGGCTGATGCCTTGACACCCAGGGGCGTTTCTACAGAGGAGGGGACCCGTGTGCACCTCCGGGTAGACCCCCTCCTCTGCACGGCACTGTAGACGGCGTAGTAGACTCCGGCACTGTGCTGGAGTCTACTGCGCATGCGCAGATCTCCGGAGACATGGCGCCCACCATGATCCGGAGACCAATTTTGCTACCGCGCATGCGCGGTGGCCATTTTGGCGGCGATTTTCGCCGCGATTGCAGCTCCCGGCGCTGGACTTCGGAAAGGTAAGTATTAAAATGGGTTGCAATGGGGGTGGTGTTGGCCCCCCTGTACCCACCCAGAGGCCCGTGTCCACCGCACCCATTGCACCCATTATAGAAACGCCAGTGCTGATGACACCTGCGCTAGCACTGATAGGCCGGGTGTGGTATTGAAGGTCGACAGTGTCTAGGTTGACCACTATTGATCGACAGTAACTAGGTCAACAGGGATTCTAAGTCGACAGTGTCTCTAGGTCGACAGGTCAAAAGGTCGACATGAGTTTTTAAATCTTTTTTGGTGTAGTTTTCACTGTGCCGTGACCGGGAACCCCAGTTAGTGCAACGTGTCCCCTCGCATGGCTGCTTCGGCACAGGTAACCGTTCCCAATCGTAGTCCACGTGGATCGTAAAGTATGAAAAAGTTTTTTAAAAAAATGTAAAAAAAAATATTTTTTTAGAAACTCATGTCAACCTAGAGACCCTGTTGACCTAGAAACCCTGTCGACCTAGTTACTGTAGACAATAGTGGTCGACCTAGAGACTGTCGACAAGACTTGTCGACCTAGAGACCGGATACCGATAGGCCAATGCCTTGATACCTGTGCTAGCAGTGATAGGCGGATGCGCTAATACCTGTGCTAGCAGTGATAGGCGGATGCGCTGATACCTGTGCTAGCAGTGATAGACGGATGCACTGATACCTCTGCTAGCAGTGATAGGCGGATGCGCTGATACCTGTGCTAGCAGTGATAGACGGATGCACTGATACCTGTGCTAGCAGTGATAGGCGGATGCGCTGATACCTGTGCTAGCAGTGATAGACGGATGCGCTGATACCTGTGCTAGCAGTGATAGGCGGATGCGCTGATACCTGTGCTAGCAGTGATAGGCGGATGCGCTGATACCTGTGCTAGCAGTGATAGACGGATGCACTGATACCTGTGCTAGAAGTGATAGGCGGATGCACTGATACCTGTGCTGGCAGTGATAGCGGATGCGCTGATACCTGTGCTAGAAGTGATAGGCGGATGCGCTGATACCTGTGCTAGCAGTGATAGACGGATGCACTGATACCTGTGCTAGCAGTGATAGGCGGATGCACTGATACCTGTGCTAGAAGTGATAGGCGGATGCACTGATACCTGTGCTAGAAGTGATAGGTTGATACACTGATACCTGTGCTAGCAGTGATAGACGGATGCACTGATACCTGTGCTAGCAGTGATAGACGGATGCACTGATACCTGTGCTAGCAGTGATAGGCGGATGCACTGATACCTGTGCTAGCAGTGATAGGCGGATGCACTGATACCTGTGCTAGAAGTGATAGACGGATGCGCTGATACCTGTGCTAGCAGTGATAGGCGGATGCACTGATACCTGTGCTAGCAGTGATAGGCGGATGCACTGATACCTGTGCTAGAAGTGATAGGCGGATGCACTGATACCTGTGCTAGAAGTGATAGGTGGATACACTGATACCTGTGCTAGAAGTGATAGGCGGATGCGCTGATACCTGTGCTAGCAGTGATAGACGGATGCACTGATACCTGTGCTAGCAGTGATAGACGGATGCACTGATACCTGTGCTAGAAGTGATAGGCGGATGCGCTGATACCTGTGCTAGCAGTGATAGACGGATGCACTGATACCTGTGCTAGCAGTGATAGACGGATGCACTGATACCTGTGCTAGCAGTGATAGACGGATGCACTGATACCTGTGCTAGCAGTGATAGGCGGATGCACTGATACCTGTGCTAGCAGTGATAGGCGGATGCACTGATACCTGTGCTAGAAGTGATAGACGGATGCGCTGATACCTGTGCTAGCAGTGATAGGCGGATGCACTGATACCTGTGCTAGCAGTGATAGGCGGATGCACTGATACCTGTGCTAGCAGTGATAGGCGGATGCACTGATACCTGTGCTAGCAGTGATAGGCGGATGCACTGATACCTGTGCTAGCAGTGATAGGCGGATGCACTGATACCTGTGCTAGAAGTGATAGGCGGATGCACTGATACCTGTGCTAGAAGTGATAGGCGGATGCACTGATACCTGTGCTAGAAGTGATAGGTGGATACACTGATACCTGTGCTAGAAGTGATAGGCGGATGCGCTGATACCTGTGCTAGCAGTGATAGACGGATGCACTGATACCTGTGCTAGCAGTGATAGACGGATGCACTGATACCTGTGCTAGAAGTGATAGGCGGATGCGCTGATACCTGTGCTAGCAGTGATAGACGGATGCACTGATACCTGTGCTAGCAGTGATAGGCGGATGCACTGATACCTGTGCTAGAAGTGATAGGCGGATGCGTTGACACCAGTGATAACAGTGATAGGCTGATGCGCTGATACCTGTGCTAGTACTAATAGACTGATGCGCTGATACCTGTGCTAGTACTAATAGACTGATGCGCTGATACTGTGCTAGTACTAATAGACTGATGCGCTGATACCTGTGCTACCACTGATAGGCTAATGCGCTTATACCTACAGTATGTCTTCACTGATAGTCTAATGCTCTGATTTCCATGCTAGCACTGATAGGCCGATGCCCTTATAGCTATGGACTATCGCGCTGAAATCAGGACAGTTGGGAGGTAAGAGTGAGACTGTTATATTCTCACTCATGATGCCATCTTATTTCACTGCTTTTTGGACCAAATTGGCAAAGATTTTGGCCTTTCAATCCCGCAACACACCACATGTGCATTTTACGCCAACAAGCTGTGGTGTCTCGCTGTAGGTTTGACATCTCTGCATACTTGCACCTCCTTACATTTACCCCTGACTTTCCCTTCAGCTGCGCATTTTACAATACACAAGTATTCCAGCAATAACTGTACAGTGTATCATAGAAATGTACAGCAGAGGGAGCTGTTGGGCTATTTTTTTTAGAGTCATACTTAATTATTCATAGGTTCTTAGTTTTCTCTTTATTAGGTTTACTATGCAAGACTGATTCTCAAAGATCCTCAGTGTTCCTTCATTTGTCTTAGCAACTGATCGATTTCCTAATTCAGGGTTGATCGCAAAAGCAAAATCTTTTTCTAATGGGCAAAACCATGTGCAGTGCAGGTGGGGCGGATGTAATGTGCAGAGAGCGTTACATTTGGCTGGGTTGTGTTCAAACTGAAATCGAAATTGCAGTGTTAAAATAAAGCAGCCAATATTTAACCTGCACAGAAACAAAATAACCCACCCAAATCGAACTCTCTCTGCACATGTTACATCTGCCCCACCTGCAGTGCACATGGTTTTGCCCATTAGAGAAAGATTTAGCTTTTGCAATCAACCCTGAATTAGACTCCAAATAAACATTAATGCAACATCACAGGACAGTTTGCCAGAGCCACAAAATGTAGGCCCTCATTCCGAGTTGATCGGTCGCATTGCGAATTTAGCAGAGTTACACACGCTAAGCCGCCGCCTACTGGGAGTGTATCTTAGCTTCTTAAAATTGCGACCGATGTATTCGCAATATTGCGATTACTAACTACTTAGCAGTTTCTGAGTAGCTCCAGACTTACTCTGCCTGTGCGATCATTTCAGTGCTTGTCGTTCCTGGTTGACGTCACAAACACACCCAGCGTTCGCCCAGGCACTCCCACCGTTTCCCCGGCCACTCCTGCGTTTTTTCCGGAAACGGTAGCGTTTTCAGCCACACGCCCCTGAAACGCCGTGTTTCCGCCCAGTAACACCCATTTCCTGTCAATCACATTACGATCGCCGGAGCGAAGAAAAAGCCGTGAGTAAAATTACTTTCTTCATAGTAAAGTTACTTGGCGCAGTCGCAGTGCGAACATTGCGCATGCGTACTAAGCGGATTTTCACTGCGATGCGATGAAAAATACCGAGCGAACAACTCGGAATGAGGGCCGTAATCTCCTATATAATTGCCCTGTGACTCTGTGCCTGCATTTCTAACGCTGGGCGGAGTCACAGAGCCCATCACATGTGCTGCGCCCTTCCTCCTGCTGCCTGTCCTTCACCCCCTCGGCCATCAGCACACTCCGACTCCCCGGCCGCGGCAACAACAACAACTGCTGCCTGTCCTTCACCCCCTCGGCCATCAGCACACTCCCACTCCCCGGCCGCGGCGCCTGGCTGACGCACAACAACTGCCGCCGCCATACACGAGGAACGGCTGGTGCAGGAGAAGCTTTCGCAGCCCTCCCTGTACCGCGCACAGAGACCCGCCACCTCCTCCACACACGTGACGCTGCCTCTCGCCAGAGCCGAGGCCCTCACTGCACACCACAGGACATGCCCTGCCGCCTGAGACGGGGACACGGACAGCGCGCGTCTTACTGAGAGTGACAGGTGCGCACTGGGGGCCAGGACAGAGATCTGCAACTCCAGATACCTAGGTATGTGGGGTCACGCTGTCAGCACTTCCACCACTGCCCACATCCACCAGGCCCCCCATACTTTACCTGTAACCCCTCCCTGCCGCCCCACCTCTCCGCATCCCCTCCCTGCCACCCCGCGTCTCCGCGTCCCCTCACTGCCGCCCCGCGTCCCCTCACTGCCTGTCCGCATTCCCTCCCTGCCGCCCTGCGACCCCTCCCTGCCGCCCGCCTCTCCGCGTCCCCTCCCTGCCGCCCCGCCTCTCCGCGTCCCCTCCCTGCCGCCCCGCCTCTCCCCATCCCCTCCCTGCCTCTCCCTGCTGCCCCACGTCTCCGCGTCCCCTCCCTGCTGCCTCACCTCTCCCCGTCCCCTCCCTGCCTCTCCGCGTCCCCTCCCTGCCACCCCACGTCTCCGCGTCCCCTCCCTGCCGCCCCGCGTCTCCTCCCTGCCGCCCTGCGTCTGCTCCCTGCCGTCCCGCCTCTCCGCGTCTCCTCCCTGCCACCCCGCGTCCCCTCACTGCCGCCCGCCTCTCCGTATTCCCTCCCTGCCACCCCTCATCCCCTCCCTGCCGCCCCACCTCTCCGCGTCCCCTCCCTGCCGCTCCGTGTCCCCTCCCTGCCGCCCCGTCTCTCCGCGTCCCCTCCCTGCTGCCCCGCCTCTCCCCATCCCCTCCTTGCCTCTCCGCGTCCCCTCCCTGCTGTCCCACGTCTCCGCGTCCCCTCCCTGCCGCCCCACCTCTCCTCGTCCCCTCCCTGCCGCTCCGTGTCCCCTCTGTGCCGCCCCGCGTCTCCGCATCCCTGCCGCCCTGCCTCTCCGCGTCTCCTCCCTGCCGCCCGGCTCTCCCCGTCCCCTCCCTGCCTCTCCGCGTCCCCTCCCTGCTGCCCCACGTCTCCGCGTCCCCTCCCTGCCGCCCCACCTCTCCCCGTCCCTTCCCTGCCGCCCCGCGTCTCCTCCCTGCCGCCCGCGTCTCCTCCCTGCCGCCCCGCGTCCCCTCCCTGCCGCTCCACGTCCGCTCCCTGCCGCCCCGCGTCCGCTCCCTGCTGCCCCGCGTCCGCTCCCTGCCGCCCCGCCTCTCCTCCCTGCCACCCGGCGACCCTTCCCTACCGCCCCGCGTCTCCACGTCCCCTCCCTGCCGCCCCGCGTCTCCGCATCCCCTCCCTGCCTCTCCGCGTCTCCTCCCTGCCGCCCGGCGACCCTTCCCTACCGCCCCGCGTCTCCACGTCCCCTCCCTGCCGTCCCGCATCTCTGCGTCCCCTCCCTGCCGCCCGCCTCTCCGTGTCCCCTTCCTGCTGCCCCGGCTCTCCGCATCCCCTCCCTGCCGCCCCGCGTCTCTTCTGTGTACCCCCCTGCCGCCCCGCGTTTGTGCCCAGCCCTGCCGCCCCGCGTCGGTGTGCCCCCTCCTGCCGCCCCGCCCCGGTGTGTCCCCCCCTGCCGCCCTGCGTCCACTACCTGCCGCCCCGCCTCTCCGCGCCCCCTTCCTGCCGCCCGCCTCTCCCCGTCCCCTCCCCGCCTCTCTGCGTCCCCTCCCTGCTGCCCCACGTCTCTGTGTCCCCTACCTGCCGCCCCGCCTCTCCCTGTCCCCTCCCTTCCTCTCCGCATCCCCTCCCTGCTGCCCCGCGTCCCTCCCTGCCGCCCCACGTCTCCGCGTCCTCTCCCTGCGTCTCCGCGTCCCCTCCCCGCGTCTCCTTCCTGCTGCCCGCCTCTCCGCGTCTCCTCCTCCCGCCCCGCATCCCCTCACTGCTGCCCCGCCTCTCTGCATTCCCTCCCTGCCGCCCCGCGTCCCCTCCCTGCCACTCAGCCTCTCTGCGTCCCCTTACTGCCGCCTCTCCGCGTCCCCTCCCTACCGACGCGTGTCTCCGCGTCCCCTCCCTGCCGCCCCGTATCTCCGTGTCCCCTCTCTGCCACCCCGCCTCTCCGCGTACCCTCCCTGCCACCCCAGCTCTCTGCATCCCCTCCCTGCCGCCCCGCGTCTCTTCTATGTCCCCTCCCTGCCGCCCCGCGTCTCTTCTGTGGGGCCTTCCTGGCCCCCTGCATCGGTGTGCCCCCCCCTGCCGCCCTGCATTGGTGTACCCCCCCTGATGCCCTGTGTCGGTGTGCCCCCCACTGCCACCCCGCGCCGGTGTGTGTCCCCCCCGCGTCCCCGCGTCCCCTCACTGCCGCCCCGCCTCTCCGCATTCCCTCACTGCCGCCCCGCCTCTCCGCATTCCCTTCCTGCCGCCCCACCTCTCTGCATCCCCTCCTTGCCGCCCCACGTCTCCACATCCCCTCCCTGCCGCCCCGCCTCTACGCGTCCCCTCCCTGCTGTCCCGCCTCTCCCCGTCCCCTCCCTGCCACCCCGCATCTCCGTGTCCCCTCCCTGCTGCCCCACGTCTCCCCGTCCCCTCCCTGCCGCCCCGCCTCTCCCCGTCCCCTCCCTGCCTCTCCGCGTCCCCTCCCTGCTGCCCCGCGTCCCCTCCCTGCTGCCCCACGTCTCCGCGTCCCCTACCCGCGTCTCCGCGTCTCCTCCCTGCTGCCCCGCATCCCCTCCCTGCCGCCCCGTATCTCCGCGTCCCCTCCCTGCCGCCCCGTGTCTCCGCGTCCCCTCCCTGCCGCCCCGTGTCTCCGCGTCCCCTCCCTGCCGCCCCGTGTCTCCGCGTCCCCTCCCTGCCGCCCGTATCTCCGCGTCCCCTCCCTGCCGCCCTGCCTCTCCGCGTCCCCTCCCTGCCGCCCCGTGTCTCTTCTGTGTCCCCCCCTGCCGCGTCGGTGTGTCGCCCCACGTCGGTGTGTCCCTCCCCTGCCGCCCCGCGTCGGTGTGTCCCTCCCCTGCCGCCCCGCATCGGTGTGTCCCTCCCCCTGCCGCCCCGCGTCGCTGTGTCCCTCCCCCTGCCTTCCCGCGTCGGTGTGTCCCCCCCTGCCTCCTCACGTCGGTCCCCCCCCTGCCTCCCAGCGTCGGTGTGTCCCCCTCTGCCTCCCCGCGGCGGTGTCCCCCCCCCTGCCTCCCCCCTCTGTATCCCCTCCCTACTGCCCTCCTTGGTGTGTGTGTCCCCCCTGCCTCCCCGCGTCGCTGTCGTCCCCCCCCCCCTGCCTCGGTCTGTCCACCTCCTATCGCCCCGCCTCGGTGTCCCCCCCCCCCCCCCCGCCCCGCCTCTCTGTATCCCCTCCCGTACCGCCCGGCCTCTCTGTATACCCTCACTACCGCCCCGCCTCTCTCTATCCCCTCCCTACCACCCCGCCTCTCTGTATCCCCTCCCTACTGCCCTCCTCTCTGTATCCCCTCCCTGCCTGCTTTCCCGCGTCTCCGTATCCCCTCCCTACCGCCCTGCGTCTCTGCATCCCCGGCCTGCGGCGGTGTGTCCCCTTACTACCGACCTGCGGCGGTGTGTCCCCTTCCTGCCGCCCCGCATAGCTGTATCCCCGCCCTGCCTCTGTTGGTCCCCGCCTTGCGTGTCCTGTCCCCTCCCTACCGCCTTGCGTCTGTGTCCCCTCCCTACCGCCCTGCGTCTGTGTGTCCCCGCCCTGCCTCTGTTGGTCCCCGCCCTGCGTGTCCTGTCCCTTCCCTACCGCCCTGCGTCTGTGTCCCCTTCCTACCGCCCTGCGTCTGTGTCCCCTTCCTACTGCCCTGCGTCTGTGTCCCCTCCCTACCGCCCTGCGTCTCTGTGTCCCCTCCCTACCGCCCTGCGTCTGTGTCCCCTCCCTACCGCCCTGCGTCTGTGTCCCCTTCCTACTGCCCTGCGTCTGTGTCCCCTTCCTACTGCCCTGCGTCTGTGTCCCCTCCCTACCGCCCTGCGTCTCTGTGTCCCCTCCCTACCGCCCTGCGTCTGTGTCCCCTCCCTACCGCCCTGCGTCTGTGTCCCCTCCCTACCGCCCTGCGTCTGTGTCCCCTCCCTACCGCCCTGCGTCTGTGTCCCCTCCCTACCGCCCTGCGTCTCTGTGTCCCCTCCCTACCTCTGTTGGTCCCCGCCCTGTGTGTCTGTGTCCCCTTCCTACCGCCCTGCGTGTCTGTGTCCCCTCCCTACCGCCCTGCATCTCTGTATCCGCTCCCTACCGCCCCCCCCCCATTCCCCCATCCCTCCACCCGCAGCATCTACAGACTCCCTGCCTCATCTGCAGTCCCCCCCGCACCCGCTACATTCTACACATTGTGCCCTGCAGGCGCTGGTCATACCGTCGCAAGGGCCTACGCCCCCTTCACCATCGGACGCCCTTTCCTCCTCCAATATTTAACCACTACCAAAACTAGCAACGCAGGTAATACTCCATATAATACAAATATTGAACCCCAGAAAGGCATGCAGGGGCTAAGGGGCATAGCCCCTTCCGACGGTGTGAAGAGCGCCCGTAGGGAGCGATGAAGCACCTAGTTATTAATATTATTCTACTTTCAAGACGCAAATACTATTATTTGGCATGATATTACAACCCGCATAAATATGTTTCTATCTGGTGTAATCACTCATCACTACTTTCTAGTGGACTTATAAGCAGCATTTTCACATATGTAGGTGCAGGCTACGTTCTGACTGCTTCCACTGTATGTAGGCGGCAAACCCAGATGGACGAAGCGGTGTCAAAATTTTGCGTGATTCATGGTGGAGCAGGATGTTTCGTAGGGGAGGCAATTACAAGACCACCTGTCGGGATCCTGGCGATCACAATGCCGACGCCGGAATCCTGTCAGGTGGTGAAAAGCCAACGCCGATATTCTCCCTCTGTGGATGTCCCATGCCCTCAGTGTGGCGAACGCAGCGAGCCCGCAAGGGGCTTTCTAGTGCTCGCCCCACTGCCGGCATACTGGTGTCCGGGATCCTGCTGTAAGGTCACGGTGGTACTGTATTAGAGGACAACTTTTGCATCGCCATGCTGCACTGTGAGCCTTATTGAGGTTTGTTAGCAAACCAAAAAAGCACACCAATGGGCAAAACCATGCCTCCCAACTGTCCCCATTTTGCGGGACAGTCTCCTTTTTTTGGGACTGTCCCACTGCGGGCTGCAGTGTCCCACGGTGCTGAGGGGGAAGAGGCAGTTGGGAGGCTCTCGTCACTTGCTGCTCTGCGTCTATTCACAGGAGACAGAGGGACTAGGGGCCTGCCCCCCTCAGTAACAAAAATGGGAGGCGTGGCAAGCGGTCGCAGCATTTCACGGCCCCCTTTTTAACGAGGCCACACCCTCTTAAGGACGTGTGTTACTTCGCCATGCAGAGGAGTCCTAAATCTAAAATAATGAAACTTGGGAGGTATGCAGGTGGGACAGATGTAACATGTGCAGAGAGAGTTAGATTTGGGTGGGGTGTGTTCAAACTGAAATCTAAATTGCAGTGTAAAAATAAAGCAGCCAGTATTTACCCTGCACAGAAACAATATAACCCACCCAAATCTAACACTCTCTGTACATGTTACATCTGCCCCACCCAACAAACCTGAATAACCCCCTATATAAGCAGAGCCGGCCCTAACCAATATGATGCCCTAGGCAGGATTTTGGCTGGTGCCCCCTAGCACCACCGCTGGTTCCACCTCTGACCTTGCACCTCTTTCCCAGCACCATCACCCCTCACCCATAGCAGTCCTTATTTTGGTGTTTGTACCCCCTATATTTTAAATAGGAACAGTTAACACATTTGGCGCACAGCCCAAAAAGGGGTGTGTTTTGCTGGCAAGGGGCATGGCCACACAATAGTAACCCCAAATCCAATTACGCCACACAGTACTGCAACTTTATTCACATTTGATCATGCGATAGTGTCCATAATTCACATTACATCTCACTTTACCTTCTAAACGTTACTCCTCACAGTAGAGCCCCTTATTCACATTACATCACACTGAATTGCTCCTTATTCACATTACACCACACCCTATTGCTCTTTATTCACATTAGACTACACAGTAGTGCCCTTTCTATACGCAATGCCACATAGTAGAGCACCTTATACACATAATGCCACACATTTGTAATGCATTTATACACCTAATTCCACACAGTAATGCCCCTTACACATATGAGACACATTATTAATGTCCTTATAAACATAATGCGCCTTACATATTATGACTACCTTTATTAATGCCCTTTTACACATAACATCCCTTACACATATGCCCACATTATTAATGAACTTATACACATAATGACACACATAGTGCCCCCTACACATTTGCTGCACATTATTAGTGCCCCTATACACATAATAACACACATACAGTAGTATCCTGTTACACATATGCCGCACATTATTAATGCCCTTATACACATAATGACACACATAGTGCCCCTTACACATATGTTGCACATTATTAATGCATTTTTACATGACACACATAATGCTCCTTACACATATTCCGAACACTACTGCACAACCAACCCACTCACATGCACACAGCAATCACACTGCCACTAACACTGTGACCCAGTGGCGGAAGTCAGGGAGGCAATGGAGTCGGTTGCCGCCGGGCTCCAGCAGTGAAGGGGGCACCTTCTCCATTGCCTCTGACAATGCGACTGTTCGGCTGCGGCTGCATTCTCCAGCATGACAACCAGGCTCCCGCCCTTTGACAAGTGCGGCTGACCGGCTCCGGCGGCTCCCGCATGATGTTACTGCGTCTGGCCAACTCCCGCACCCCTGACGGCGCAGCTGCCCAGCTCCGGCTTCTACATGATGACCCCACGGCTGCCCGGCGCCCTCCCCACAGTGAAGCTGCCCGGCATCGGCTCCTGCCCCACAGCGACGCTGCCCTTCTCCTGCATGCTGACACTCCGGCTGCTTGGCAATGGTGAGAAGAGATAACTGACGGAGGAGAGTGTCAGGATGGGGACAGTGTGTGTCAATGTGGCTGTGTGTGTGTGTGTGTATATATATATATATATATATGTATTTGTGTAGATGTGTGTGTGTGTATGTCGCTGTGAGTACGTAGATATGTGGCTTTGTGTGTGTGTATATATGTGGCTATGTGTGTATAAGTGGTATAATGTGTGGCTGTGTGTGTATACCAGACCTGGGCCGAGGAAGGGGGGGGGGGCAATATAAACTTTTTCGCCTCCGGGCTTCTGGTATTAACTTACGCCCCTGCTGTGACCTCTGCCTCTGCCTGGATACAGATGTGTCCTCATAAATCTTGCCTCAATGCTAACGTCGGGCATACCTTTTTTTATGAAAATGCATCTTATTTGCATTGCTATGTGGCTAGGATGCACAAGCAGCTTCTGCTTATTAAAATGATATGCAGCAAGCATATATATTGTGTGAGACTGTGGCTGTATCTGCATATGAAATGCAACACACAGAATATAGGCATGCCGCATATCATTTTAATCAGCAGAAGCTGCTGATGCCCCTAGGCATATCAAATGCCCTAGGCAATTGCTTAGTTTGCCTATGCCTATGGCCGGCTCTGTATATAAGTACATTTGTATTTCTCAGGTAGTACAGTATATGTTTGAAATTTAATAGCCTGTGAGTTGCAGGCTGTGCGGGACTTTGTATGAGTCTACCCATATGTTTAAAGTGGCAATCATTTAAACAACAAAAACCAACCTGGTTTTGCCATGTAAATGATTGCCTCATTACAAATATGGGCACACTCGCACAAAGTCCCACACAGCCTGCAACTCGCAGGCTATTACATTTCACCCTGTATACAGATCTGGGGCTACTCTAGAGATGTACAAATACTTCAAAACATCCATGGAATAGTCGCTGCATTCTGCAACTGGCTGAGAAATTTTATGTGCCACCAGTGGAATTTTACGTTATGGGATCCGCGTTTTATAACCCCTATGGGTTTAGTGTAGGGATGAGCGGGTTCGGTTCCTCGGAATCCGAACCCGCCCGAACTTCATGTTTTTTTACACGGGGCCGAGCGACTCGGATCTTCCCGCCTTGCTCGGTTAACCCGAGCGCGCCCGAACGTCATAATCCCGCTGTCGGATTCTCGCGAGGCTCGGATTCTATCGCGAGACTCGGATTCTATATAAGGAGCCGCGCGTCGCCGCCATTTTCACACGTGCATTGAGATTCATAGGGAGAGGACGTGGCTGGCGTCCTCTCCGTTTATAGAGAAGAGAGTGAGACAGTAGAGAGAGACACAGTAGTAATTTTGGGGAGCATTAGGAGGAGTACTAGTTACTTGCTGAAGTGATAGATAGTGTGACTGTATATTATCTGACTTGTGGGGGAGACACTGACAGTGGGGAGAAGTTAGAGTCTGAGAGCAGGACTCAGGAGTACATATAACGTACAGTGCACACTTTTGCTGCCAGAGTGCCACACTGCCATTGTGACCACACTGACCACCAGTATAATATATATTGTGATTGTCTGCTTAGGAGTACTACTTGCAAGTTGCTGATAGTGTGACCAGTGACCTGACCACCAGTCACCACCAGTTTAATATATATATATATATATATAATTGTATATAATATATATATAATATTGTATACCACCTACCCGTGGGTTTTTTTTTTCTTTCTTCTTTATACATACTACTATAGTAGCTTACTGTAGCAGTCTGCGGTGCTGCTGAGCTGACTGTGTCCAGCAGGTCCGTCATCAGTCATTACATAATAAATATATATACCTGTCCGGCTGCAGTACTAGTGATATTATATATATATATATATATATATATTGATTTCATCTCATTATCATCCAGTCTATATTAGCAGCAGACACAGTACGGTAGTCCACGGCTGTAGCTACCTCTGTGTCGGCAGTCGCTCGTCCATCCATAATTGTATACCACCTACCCGTGGTTTTTTTTTTTCTTTCTTCTTTATACATACTACTATAATAGCTTACTGTAGCAGTCTGCGGTGCTGCTGAGCTGACAGTGTCCAGCAGGTCCGTCATCAGTCATTACATAATAAATATATATACCTGTCCGGCTGCAGTACTAGTGATATTATATATATATATATATATTGATTTCATCTCATTATCATCCAGTCTATATTAGCAGCAGACACAGTACGGTAGTCCACGGCTGTAGCTACCTCTGTGTCGGCAGTCGCTCGTCCATCCATAATTGTATACCACCTACCCGTGGTTTTTTTTCTTTTTCTTTCTTCTTTATACATACTACTATAGTAGCTTACTGTAGCAGTCTGCGGTGCTGCTGAGCTGACAGTGTCCAGCAGGTCCGTCATCAGTCATTACATAATAAATATATATACCTGTCCGGCTGCAGTACTAGTGATATTATATATATATATATATTGATTTCATCTCATTATCATCCAGTCTATATTAGCAGCAGACACAGTACGGTAGTCCACGGCTGTAGCTACCTCTGTGTCGGCAGTCGCTCGTCAATCCATAATTGTATACCACCTACCCGTGGTTTTTTTTCTTTCTTCTTTATACATACTACTATAGTAGCTTACTGTAGCAGTCTGCGGTGCTGCTGAGCTGACAGTGTCCAGCAGGTCCGTCATCAGTCATTACATAATAAATATATATACCTGTCCGGCTGCAGTACTAGTGATATTATATATATATATATATATATATATATATATATTAATTTCATCTCATTATCATCCAGTCTATATTAGCAGCAGACACAGTACGGTAGTCCACGGCTGTAGCTACCTCTGTGTCGGCAGTCGCTGGTCCATCCATAAGTATACTAGTATCCATCCATCTCCATTGTTTACCTGAGGAGCCTTTTAGTTGTGCCTATTAAAATATGGAGAACAAAAATGTTGAGGTTCCAAAATTAGGGAAAGATCAAGATCCACTTCCACCTCGTGCTGAAGCTGCTGCCACTAGTCATGGCCGAGACGATGAAATGCCAGCAACGTCGTCTGCCAAGGCCGATGCCCAATGTCATAGTACAGAGCATGTAAAATCCAAAACACCAAATATCAGTAAAAGTGACAGCCCACTGGGTAGATGTATGGACTCCCGCCGCAAGAACAGCAGCGGCGGCACCAGTAGCAGCATCTCGCAAACGCCAACTCTTTCCTAGGCAGGCTACGCTTTGTATCACCGGTTTCCAGAATACGCACACAGCTGAAAACCTCTTACGGCAACTGAGGAAGATCATCGCGGAATGGCTTACCCCAATTGGACTCTCCTGTGGATTTGTGGCATCGGACAACGCCAGCAATATTGTGTGTGCATTAAATATGGGCAAATTCCAGCACATCCCATGTTTTGCACATACCTTGAATTTGGTGGTGCAGAATTTTTTAAAAAACGACAGGGGCGTGCAAGAGATGCTGTCGGTGGCCAGAAGAATTGCGGGACACTTTCGGCGTACAGGCACCACGTACAGAAGACTGGAGCACCACCAAAAACGCCTGAACCTGCCCTGCCATCATCTGAAGCAAGAAGTGGTAACGAGGTGGAATTCAACCCTCTATATGCTTCAGAGGTTGGAGGAGCAGCAAAAGGCCATTCAAGCCTATACAATTGAGCACGATATAGGAGGTGGAATGTACCTGTCTCAAGCGCAGTGGAGAATGATTTCAACGTTGTGCAAGGTTCTGCAACCTTTTGAACTTGCCACACGTGAAGTCAGTTCAGACACTGCCAGCCTGAGTCAGGTCATTCCCCTCATCAGGCTTTTGCAGAAGAAGCTGGAGGCATTGAAGGAGGAGCTAAAAGGGAGCGATTCCGCTAGGCATGTGGGACTTGTGGATGGAGCCCTTAATTCGCTTAACAAGGATTCACGGGTGGTCAATCTGTTGAAATCAGAGCACTACATTTTGGCCACCGTGCTCGATCCTAGATTTAAAACCTACCTTGGATCTCTCTTTCCGGCAGACACAAGTCTGCTGGGGTTCAAAGACCTGCTGGTGACAAAATTGTCAAGTCAAGCGGAACGCGACCTGTCAACATCTCCTCCTTCACATTCTCCCGCAACTGGGGGTGCGAGGAAAAGGCTCAGAATTCCGAGCCCACCCGCTGGCGGTGATGCAGGGCAGTCTGGAGCGACTGCTGATGCTGACATCTGGTCCGGACTGAAGGACCTGACAACGATTACGGACATGTCGTCTACTGTCACTGCATATGGGCCCTCATTCCGAGTTGTTCGCTCGGTATTTTTCATCGCATCGCAGTGAAAATCCGCTTAGTACGCATGCGCAATGTTCGCACTGCGACTGCGCCAAGTAACTTTACTATGAAGAAAGTAATTTTACTCACGGCTTTTTCATCGCTCCGGCGATCGTAATGTGATTGACAGGAAATGGGTGTTACTGGGCGGAAACACGGCGTTTCAGGGGCGTGTGGCTGAAAACGCTACCGTTTCCGGAAAAAACGCAGGAGTGGCCGGGGAAACGGTGGGAGTGCCTGGGCGAACGCTGGGTGTGTTTGTGACGTCAACCAGGAACGACAAGCACTGAAATGATCGCACAGGCAGAGTAAGTCTGAAGCTACTCTGAAACTGCTAAGTAGTTAGTAATCGCAATATTGCGAATACATCGGTCGCAATTTTAAGAAGCTAAGATTCACTCCCAGTAGGCGGCGGCTTAGCGTGTGTAACTCTGCTAAATTCGCCTTGCGACCGATCAACTCGGAATGAGGGCCATGATTCTCTCACCATTGAAAGAATGGTGGAGGATTATATGAGTGACCGCATCCAAGTAGGCACGTCAGACAGTCCGTACTTATACTGGCAGGAAAAAGAGGCAATTTGGAGGCCCTTGGACAAACTGGCTTTATTCTACCTAAGTTGCCCTCCCACAAGTGTGTACTCCGAAAGAGTGTTTAGTGCCGCCGCTCACCTTGTCAGCAATCTGCGTACGAGGTTACTTCCAGAAAATGTGGAGAAGATGATGTTCATTAAAATGAATTATAATCAATTCCTCCGTGGAGACATTGACCAGCAGCAATTGCCTCCACAAAGTACACAGGGAGCTGAGATGGTGGATTCCAGTGGGGACGAATTGATAATCTGTGAGGAGCGGGATGTACACGGTGATATATCGGAGGATGATGATGAGGTGGACATCTTGCCTCTGTAGAGCCAGTTTGTGCAAGGAGAGATTAATTGCTTCTTTTTCGGTGGGGGTCCAAACCAACCCGTCATTTCAGTCACAGTCGTGTGGCAGACCCTGTCACTGAAATGATGGGTTGGTTAAAGTGTGCATGTCCTGTTTATACAACATAAGGGTGGGTGGGAGGGCCCAAGGACAATTCCATCTTGCACCTCTTTTTTTCTTTCATTTTTATTTGCGTCATGTGCTGTTTGGGGAGTGTTTTTTGGAAGGGCCATCCTGCGTGACACTGCAGTGCCACTCCTAGATGGGCCAGGTGTTTGTGTCGGCCACTAGGGTCGCTTATCTTACTCACACAGCTACCTCATTGCGCCTCTTTTTTTCTTCTTTGCGTCATGTGCTGTTTGGGGAGTGTTTTTTGGAAGGGCCATCCTGCGTGACACTGCAGTGCCACTCCTAGATGGACCAGGTGTTTGTGTCGGCCACTAGGGTCGCTTAGCTTACTCACACAGCTACCTCATTGCGCCTCTTTTTTTCTTCTTTGCGTCATGTGCTGTTTGGGGAGTGTTTTTGGAAGGGCCATCCTGCGTGACACTGCAGTGCCACTCCTAGATGGGCCAGGTGTTTGTGTCGGCCACTAGGGTCGCTTAGCTTACTCACACAGCTACCTCATTGCGCCTCTTTTTTTCTTCTTTGCGTCATGTGCTGTTTGGGGAGTGTTTTTTGGAAGGGCCATCCTGCGTGACACTGCAGTGCCACTCCTAGATGGGCCAGGTGTTTGTGTCGGCCACTAGGGTCGCTTAGCTTAGTCATCCAGCGACCTCGGTGCAAATTTTAGGACTAAAAATAATATTGTGAGGTGTGAGGTATTCAGAATAGACTGAAAATGAGTGGAAATTATGGTTTTTGAGGTTAATAATACTTTGGGATCAAAATGACCCCCAAATTCTATGATTTAAGCTGTTTTTTAGGGTTTTTTGAAAAAAACACCCGAATCCAAAACACACCCGAATCCGACAAAAAAAATTCGGTGAGGTTTTGCCAAAACGCGGTCGAACCCAAAACACGGCCGCGGAACCGAACCCAAAACCAAAACACAAAACCCGAAAAATTTCAAGTGCACATCCCTAGTTTAGTGCCTAATTGACTAAAACAAATAAGCGTGGCTCCCCACAAATTCCTCCACAAGCCCCTGTGCTAGTCAGTTTGGGGACCCCCTGTTTCAGTATCAGCTAGCACCAGGCTTCAAAGTGGGACCGGTCCCACTATGCCAGGGAAACCTACAGCATGGAGGAGACCAGTCCCATTATACTCTTAAGCACAAGGCTGGAGTGAGCAGGCCACCCCTTCTAAAGCCAAAGGACTTTCTGTAACTTTTAGTTCCACAATAGTTTCTAATCTACCAACTAGCCAGAGCCAGGAACTAGCACAGTACCTGTATCCATCTTCCTAGAGCCAGGAACTAGCACAGTGCCTGAAGCCACCAACTACCCAGAGCCAGGAACTAGCACAGTGCCTGTATCCACCAACTACCCAGAGCCAGGAACTAGCACAGTGCCTGTAGCCACTAACTACCCAGAGCCAGGAACTAGCACAGTACCTGTATCCATCTTCCTAGAGCCAGGAACTAGCACAGTGCCTGAAGCCACCAACTACCCAGAGCCAGGAACTAGCACAGTGCCTGAAGCCACCAACTACCCAGAGCCAGGAACTAACACAGTGCCTGTAGCCACCAACTACCCAGAGCCAGGAACTAGCACAGTGCCTGTAGCCACCAACTACCCAGAGCCTGGAACTAGCACAGTGCCTGAAGCCACCTACTACCCAGAGCCAGGAACTAACACAGTGCCTGTATCCACCAACTACCCAGAGCCAGGAACTAGCACAGTGCCTGTAGCCACCAACTACCCAGAGCCAGGAACTAGCACAGTGCCTGTAGCCACCAACTACCCAGAGCCAGGAACTAGCACAGTGCCTGTAGCCACCAACTACCCAGAGCCAGGAACTAGCACAGTGCCTGTAGCCACCAACTACCCAGATCCAGGAACTAGCACAGCACCTTGATCTATCTGCTGTCCAGAGTCAGGAGCAAGCACAGTGCCTACACTGAAACTTTATGATACACCCTCATATGCACCAACTACCCATAGCAAGGAAGAAGCACTGTGCCCAGAGCCAGGAACTAATGCAATATCCACAAACTGTCCAGAGACAGGAGCAAGCACGGACCCTGCATGCACCAACTACCCAGAGCCAAGAGCAAGCACAATGCCTGCATGCACCAACTACCCAGAGCCAGGAGCAAGCACAGTGCCTGCATGCACCAACTACCCAGAGCCAAGAGCAAGCACAGTGCCTGCATGCACCAACTACCCAGAGCCAGGAGCAAGCACAGTGCCTGCATGCACCAACGCGCGCGCCGCCAAAAAGGGTGTGTGGCTTCGTTAAAATGGGTGTGGCTTCGCATAAAGGGGCGTGGTATTGCAGGAAAAGACTACCTTTATACCCCAGTTTTGCAACCTGCACGCCCAGACGTTAGCCACCACAGGAAAGAAAAATAATCCTGATTCATGCCCCTTACATTATTTGTCATTTTTCCTCCTTATAGTAATGCCCAGTATACATTATGCCACATACTGCAATGGCCCTTAGCCATTATGCCACACACAACAATTCACATGACACAATATGCACACACTGTAATGCCCCCGACACATTATGCCACACACCGTAATGCCTGTGACACATTATGACAGGAATCGCAATGCCCGTTATACATTATGCTACACACTGCAATGCCCCTGATACATTATAGCACATACAATGTCTGTGACACAGTATAACACACACCACAATGATCCTGAGACATTATACCACATACCACAATGCTCGTGATATAGTATACAACACACCGTAATGCCCGACACATTATGACACACACCGCAATGTCCGTGATACATTATGCCACACACCGTAATGCCCATTACACATTAAGTTCTACAGTAAGGCTTCTAATTACTTTTAAATTACCTGCTCGTTGCCAGGGGTTTCATGCTCTTGGTTCCATGCATGGTGCCAGGGGTTTTCATGCTCAGGGTGTCATGCTCGTTGCCAGGGGTTTCATGCACTGGGTGTCATGCTCGTTGCCAGGGGTTTCATGCACTGGGTGTCATGCTCGTTGCTAGGGGGTAGTGCTTGTTGCTAGTGCCGTGCTCCCAGTGCCACATATGCCCCCAGTGCCAGATATTCCCCCACAGTGCCAGGTATATGCCCCCAGTGCCAGGTACATGCCCCCAGTGCCAAATACATCCCTCCCCCAGTGCCACATATGCCCCCTCAGTGCCTGCTACCCCCAGTGCCAAATATTCCTCCACAGTGCCACATATGCCCCCTCAGTGCCTGCTCCCCCACAGTGCCAGGTATATGCCCCCTGTGCCAGATATTCCCCCACAGTGCCAGGTATATGCCCCCAGCGCCAGATCTTCCCCCACAGTGCCAGGTATATGCCCCCAGTGCCAGATCTTTCCCCACAGTGCCAGGTATATGCCCCCAGTGCCAGATCTTCCCCCACAGTGCCAGGTATATGCCCCCAGTGCCAGATCTTCCCCCACAGTGCCACATATGCCCCCTCAGTGCCTGCTCCCCTCCAGTGCCAAATATTCCCCCACAGTGCCAGGTATATGCCCCCAGTGCCAGATATTCCCCCACAGTGCCAAATATATGCCCCCAGTGCCAGATCTTCCCCCACAGTGCCAGGTATATGCCCCCAGTGCCAGGTATATGCCCCCAGTGCCAGATCTACCCCCACAGTGCCAGGTATATGCCCCCAGTGCCAGATCTACCCCCACAGTGCCAGGTATATGCCCCCAGTGCCAGGTATATGCCCCCAGTGCCAGATCTTCCCCCACAGTGCCAGGTATATGCCCCCAGTGCCAGATCTTCCCCCACAGTGCCAGGTATATGCCCCCAGTGCCAGATCTTCCCCCACAGTGCCAGGTATATGCCCCCAGTGCCAGATATTCCCCCACAGTGCCAGGTATATGCCCCCAGTGCCAGGTATATGCCCCCAGTGCCAGATCTTCCCCCACAGTGCCAGGTATATGCCCCCAGTGCCAGGTATATGCCCCCAGTGCCAGATCTACCCCCACAGTGCCAGGTATATGCCCCCAGTGCCAGATATATGCCCCCCAGTGCCAGATCTACCCCCACAGTGCCAGGTATATGCCCCTAGTGCCAGGTATATGCCCCCAGTGCCAGATCTTCCCCCACAGTGCCAGGTATATGCCCCCAGTGCCAGGTATATGCGCCCAGTGCCTGCTCCCCCCCCCACCTCCCCACCTTTGTGTTGGAGGGACACGGAGCGCATAGCGCGTCTCTCCTGTGTCCCTCCTGGCTCTCCCCCGGCCGGTCTAATACAGGAAGTGCCGGTTCGTGAGCCAATCAGAGCTCACGAACGGCACTTCCTTAATTAGACCGGCCGGGGGAGAGCCATGAGGGACACAGGAGAGACGCGCTATGCGCTCCGTGTCCCTCCAAGTCCTTACAGCAGGGAGGGAGACCGCATGTCAATCTGTGCAAAGTCAGTGGCGCCCCCGCAGCCCCTCGCCCCCAAGCTACCGCGAGGACTGCGGGGGCAGTAGTTATGCCACTGCCTGCATGCACCTACTACCCAGAGCCAGGAGCAAGCACAGTGCCTGCATGCACCAACTACCCAGAGCCAGAAGCAAGCACAGTGCCTGCATGCACCGCCACCAACTACCCAGAGCCAGAAGCAAGCACAGTGCCTGCATGCACCAACTACCCAGAGCCAGGAGCAAGCACAGTGTCTGCATGCACCAACTACCCAGAGCCAAGAGCAAGCACAGTGCCTGCATGCACCAACTACCCAGAGCCAGGAGCAAGCACAGTGTCTGCATGCACCAACTACCCAGAGCCAGGAGCAAGCACAGTGCCTGCATGCACCAACTACCCAGAGCCAGGAGCAAGCACAGTGCCTGCATGCACCAACTACCCAGAGCCAGAAGCAAGCACAGTGCCTGCATGCACCAACTACCCAGAGCCAGGAGCAAGCACAGTGTCTGCATGCACCAACTACCCAGAGCCAGGAACTTGTGCAATACCTGTATCCACCAGCAGCTATAACAGCAATTGTTTTTGCACTACCCTATGTAGCAAAGGGCTTAGTAAATAGACCCCTTTAGTCTTTACTGGTGACAAGCGTGTTAATAAAGCATATAAAAATTAATTTAAAAAATCCTAAAGCTTCTGGGGTCTAGGCGGTGCCCAGTCATTTTTTTTTTTTTTTTTCAGTGTAGCATAATATGAACTACTGTACGGTGATATTGGGTGTTGATGTTAATAAAAAAAAAACATCAGGCTGAAATTAAAAAACAGTATTCAAAAAACATGAACAGACAATATACATGACACTAGAAAACTTTACTGCCTCACTAATGGTCACATTAAAGAGAGGCAAGCTATCAAGGTAACACATGTTCTAGTGAGGGGTTGGCACTGGCACCACCCATTACCAAATGTCTATTTTCATTAACAGTATGATAGCCACCAGTGTGTTGGAGAACCAGGATTAAGCACACTCATCTGTTGCTGTTCCATAGTAATGCTGAAATGAGGGTGGTTGTGAAGGAGATATTAAACACTTGAAGATACTGCAGTTGGATGTCTTGGTTGATTTGTTTTCTTTACCAGAGCATCCACTCCCCACAATGTGCAAGACAAGCAGCTCAACTGGTGACAGGAATGTTAAAAATTATCTAAATTTAATTTCACACTTACAAAATCCCTAAAGCTCCTGGAGTCATGTGGAACCCAGGACCATGGATGGCCATTCACCTCAGCCAGGAGTCAGGGAGGATGACCTGATAATATGAATTAGGCTAGAAATTTTACTGTCTAACTAACGGTCATGAAACAGAGCAGCAATCTCCTGAAGAACGAAATGACTGAAATAGGAGTGGAGAGGGTTAAACATCCATAGGCTGGGGATTTCCTTGTGGGAGACAGGTGACTAGCCATTCAATAGGGATGTGAGTTGGTAGAAGCTAGCTGCTTGATATGGGGTGAGGAGAGGAGGAGCTTCCTCTTTTTCCTGTTCTTGGAGACAGGGTAAGTCCTCTGGCATTGTGCCCCTGTTTGTGATATTTTGCATAGAAGTGAGGCTAGAGTTGCATTATTTATATATATTCAGTGCTCCCCTGCTGCTGCTGATTTATGGCTTTGTCGCGCCCCCGGCGTTCTGCGCGCGTCCCGGCCCGGTACATCACGGGTTCCGTGGATGGCCTAGCGGCAGCCCTGGACAATCCACTCCTGTCCTCCCCTGCCCTCCCTGCAGCGTCCTCGTCCAGTGTTCAGCATCTGGCACTGCAGCAGGGAGCAGAGCATGGCAGGCGAGGCCAGCAGCATGGGGTGGGGGACGGGAGCAGCGTCTGGACTGGCGGCTGCCGCTGTCCACGCCCGTGCAGGGCGGGTGTGCGGCGGCTTCCGCCCGCCGTGTGAGCGACCCGTCATGGGGTGGCCGCCAGGCCAGTGATGATGCCTCTCTGGGTTCCCGCAGCCATGAAAAGCCTGGGGAGAGGCGCAGTAGGTCTGGGCGTATCTTTGCCAGGAGTGATGCTCCTGGGAGGTCTGGCAGGGGACCCCTTGACAGGGATGGGGCAGTGTGGGATGGCGGCCATTTAGTGAGGGGAGGCCCGTGATTCCTAATGCTGCCGTGATCAGCCGTTCCCTCCGTGACCCAGGTGCTGGGTGCGCGGATTCTGATTCTGTACCCCTTCCCTTGGGGCGGTCGGGTCGTGGCCGTAGGGGTTCACAGGTGCCCCCTGAATCAATGGGCAGGCACCTCCACTGGTCTTTCACCTTCTGCATTTGACCCCTCCCAACTTTTTCCTCTATGATGGCCACTCTCGCTCCTTTAGTGTTGGCCATGGCGCCGACTGCAGGCGGTTCTGGCTGTAGGGGGCGGGGCTCTGGGGTTGCAGCCTTTAGGTCCGGGCTACTGCGGACTTCGTGCCGGCTAACCCGGGGGTGTCGCGGACCTATGGGGAGGCTCACCAGGCAAGGCGTTTCAGCGCGCCTACTCGTTCACAAGGGCATGGTCCAGCTAAAGGCAAATGCTTTGCCTTCAATAATTCCACATGTCCCGTCGGGCAACGGTGTCAGTTTCGACACCTCTGCTTCCGTTGCGGTGGGGCCCACCCCGCCTCCAACTGCTTTCAAGGCAGGTGCTCTGCCCCGAAGGCAGGCTATGCCGGGCCTGCCAAGCCCGCGGCTGCGGCGTCCTCTAAGTAGGGCTCCTACCCCAGTACGGTTAGGGGCTATGCTTAAATGGTTGTCTTGGTATGAGGATCAAGATGTAGCGCGTTTCCTTATTGAAGGTTTTAGTTATGGTTTTCGGTTACCAGTTCAGGGTGAAGTTCACGTTGGCTCTTATCGGAACCTGCAGTCAGCCTGGTCTTTTCCTGAGGTACTACGCGACAAGGTGGAGAAGGAGATCCAGCTTGGCCGCATGGCGGGTCCTTTTTCGCAACCCCCATTGGAGAATTTGGTTATATCTCCAGTGGGCGTTGTTCTGAAGAAGGCTCCGGGTAAGTTTAGGCTCATTCAACATCTTTCTTACCCATCAGGGCATTCGGTTAACGACGCCATTCCACCCGAATATTGTTCGATGGTCTATCAGTCGTTTGACGATGCTCTGGATATGGGGGGTCATTCCGAGTTGTTCGCTCGTTATTTTTTTCTCGCAACGGAGCGATTAGTCGCTAATGCGCATGCGCAATGTCCGCAGTGCGACTGCGCCAAGTAAATTTGCTATGCAGTTAGGTATTTTACTCACGGCATTACAAGGTTTTTTCTTCGTTCTGGAGATCGGAGTGTGATTGACAGGAAGTGGGTGTTTCTGGGCGGAAACTGGCCATTTTATGGGAGTGTGTGAAAAAACGCTACCGTTTCTGGGAAAAACGCGGGAGTGGCTGGAGAAACGGAGGAGTGTCTGGCCGAACGCTGGGTGTGTTTGTGACGTCAAACCAGGAACGACAAGCACTGAACTGATCACACTGGAAGAGTAAGTCTCGAGCTACTCAGAAACTGCAAAGAAATTTCTATTCGCAATTTTGAGAACCTTTCGTTCGCAATTTTGATAAGCTAAGATTCACTCCCAGTAGGCGGCGGCTTAGCGTGTGCAATGCTGCTAAAAGCAGCTTACGAGCGAACAACTCGGAATGAGGGCCATGGTACGGGGCTACGGGCCTGGTGCCCTCATGGCTAAGATTGACGTTGAATCAGCTTTTCATCTGCTCTCGCTTCACCCTGATTCATTTAGGTTTATGGGCTTCCGCATCGGGAACGAATATTTCATTGACAAGTGCTTGCCAATAGGATGTTTCAGTTTCTTGCATTGGTGTGTGGAGTTTTCGTCGGGAGGTCGGGGTCTTGCCCATTACTTAGACGACTTCCTTTGCGTTGGCCCAAGTTGGCGCAGGTTCTAATAGTTGCTCAGAGCTCCTTTTTAGTTTGCGGGCCTTGTTCTATCATTTTGGCGTCCCAATCGCAGCTTAGAAGACAGAGGGCCCTGTGTCATGTTTGTCTTTTTTGGGGATCCAATTCGACACCACGGTGGGCTGTTGCAGCCTGCCCCGTGATAAAGTGGAGAAGTTGCGCGAGTGCATCCTGCAGTGTGTGGCAGCACGTAAGGTTATGCTTTGGCAGGCCCAATCAGTTTTGGGCCTGTTGAATTTTGCCTGCAGAGTCATCCCGATGGGCAGACTCTTGTCGAAAAGTTGGAGCGGACTACTGCTGGGGTCGCCAGGTATATTATCTTCAGAGATAAAGCGGGATTTGGCCGTTTGGGCTTAGTTTCTAGACAACTTTAATGGTGTTCGGATCTGGTTGGCTCCTACAGTCGATAATTCTAGCTTGCAGTTATTCATGGAGGCAGCAGGGTCTGTGGGTTTTGGCTGTTATCTAGCTGGTTCTTGGTGCGCAGCTTCTTGGCCACGGTGCTGGTTCGAGAGGGGTTTGACTAAAGATCTTTTGCTGTTGGAACTCTTTCCTATCATGGTAGCCGTGGAGGTTTGGGACAGACAGTTGCACGATCGCAGCAACCTATTCAGGTGTGATAATCTGGCCGTGGTGCACGCGATCAATAATCAGCGGGCCAAATCATTGTTGGTATTGTGCATTTTGGCTCAGTTGACACTGCAATGCTTGCGCTACAATGTGCTCAATCGGGCGCACCATGGGGGTCATTCCGAGATGATCGTAGCTATGCTAAATGTAGCACAGCTACGATTATTCACACTGACATGTGGTGGGATGCCCAATACAGGGCTATCCCGCCTCGCATGTCAGTGCCGCCCCCCCCCCCCCCCCCCCCGCAGAAGTGCAAAGGCATCGCACAGCGGCGATGCCTTTCCACTTCAAGAGTAGCTCCCGACCAGCGCAGCTTTAACATGCTGGCTGGGAGCTACTCATTGCTCCCCGGTACGCAGCGGCTGCGTGTGACGTCATGCAGCCACTGTGGCCCACCCCCCGTTCGGTCCGGCCACGCCTGCGTTGACCGGACCATGCCCACAAAACGGCGGCTAAACGCCGCCGTTCCGCCCCTCTGCCCAGCGTCCGCCTCTGCCTGTCAATCAGGCAGAGGCGATTATAGCGGCCTGACGGCCTTCGGCCATCTGGCATGCGCCGGCACACTGTGGTGCCGCCGCATGCGCAGTTCTGACCCGATCGCACTGCTGCGATAAACTGCAGCGTGCGATTGAGTCAGAATGACCCCCTATGTCCATGTGTGGATAATGGCATGGTCGATGCGTTATCTAAGTGCCAATGGGAAAAGTTTTGTGCGCTTGCGCCGCTTGTTGGGGTACTCTGCCCTTCTTATGTTTGGCAGGTGATCGAGCCAGATTGGAGGGGTTAGCGGAGCATTCCATCGCCCCGAGTACACTTCGGGCGTATCGCCAGGCTTGGTCGAAGTGGGTCTCGTTCTCTGAGGGGCTGGGGCTGTCAGGTAGGAGCGGGCATCACCAGATGCTTTCTTTTATTTGGCAGCTCTATGTCTCTGGGAGATCCAGAGCAGTAGCCTCCCGTTACCTGGCCGACATTTCCTTTTTCGCGAAGCTTAAAGGGGCTCCCAATTTTACAAAGAGCTTTCGGATTACGAAAGTCTTGAAAGGTTGGGTGCGGGTGGTCCATGTTCCCCCTGATAGCAGGCGTCCCATTGGGCGTCACTTCTCCCCGCCATACTGGGTGCGGTTGAGAACATAGATGACTCGGCTTTTGAGTCCCTGCTGTTTTGTTTGGCTTTCTCTATGGCTTACCATGGCGCTTTTTGGGTTTCAGAGCTGGTTGCCCCCTCCAAAAGGTTGGATGCAATTTTGCTTCGCTCGGACGTGCGGATTGATGATAGGTCACTGTGGTGTCGGATTCGTCGGTCTAAGACAGATCAGATGTCTCGGGGGAAATGGGTTTCCTTGGGTCCCTCATTTTCCTTGAGCGTCTGCCCAGTGTCTCTGGCTGTTCATTATGCTTCGGTCAGGCCTTCCTCAGAGGGTTCTTGGTTGTTGCATTATGATGGCTCGCCTCTAACAAAATACCAGTTTAGTTGGATGCTGCGTCACTGCCTCGACAGCGTTGGCCTTACCCCTCGCGACTTTGGCACTCATTCCTTTCGTATAGGTGTGGCCACGTTAGCGGCAGGTTTGTCCATAGATGATATCAAAGTTTTTGTTCGCTGGAGGTCTACCTGTTATAAGCGTTATATTAGGCCTGATCTTTTGTGTTCATGTTTACAGTGGGTTAAGTTGTGTGTGTCGTGTTCAGTTGTTATGCTTGGTGTTTGTTTCCCCTCTCCATCCTACTCGGGGGTTAGCTACTTACTGCTGCTGGCAGTGGTGAGTCCGGAGTCTTTTAATGATTTTTTACCTGACCTAACGGACTTAATTCGGCTTTCTTGATTCTGATTTGGTTAATTGGCTTCCAATATACGTTCCTCATCAGGTTTTACATTTTTTACTCAAGTCGAGTTTGATCTGTGTGCCCCGACAACCAACCCCCCTTCATTTGTTCATACTCTTTCCCCCTGTGTGTATTTTTGTTGCTTCATGTTGGCTGGAAGCTAGTCACCAATGTCACTGTGGTGTACTTCGCAAGATATTTTTTCTTTTGTCAGATCCTCCTACACAGTTACCGTATGGTCTCAACTTGCATATCCATACTAACCAATTTTTTATCTTCTTCCATTCCCTATAGGATTAGTGAGTGATAGGTGCACGGTGTGGGTTGTTGGTCACTCCTTCGTTTACTGGGCAGCTAGATTTGTTGGCTCTGGTGAGGCGCCTGTTTTTCATGGCACTGAGGTAATCAGGTGGTTGTGTGTGAGAGGTATGAGGTGGCGTGATTTGAAGGCGTTCCTGCTAGAGAACGTGAGGTGTCATGGGTTGCCCGGTGTATTAGTACTTCACTTAGGTGGTAACGATTTGCGAAGATGTCGCAATTGGAGTTACGTGGTACTATTTTGGAAGATTTGGTGCTTATTAAGAGGTCATGGCCTTCCTGCACATTAATATGGTCTTTTATTGTGCCCAGGTTGCGTTGGCAATGAGCTAAGGACTGTAGGGTGATTGATGATGCCAGGAAAAAGCTTAACTCAGCTGTGGACAAATGGGTACTGGAGGCTGGTGGTGCAGTAGTTCCGCATGAGAGGATCAGGTTTAGGTATCACTATCCTTTCCGGCCTGATGGCGTCCACTTGGATAGGGAAGGTTTACGTATCTTTTTGGAGGATCTGTTTGTTGGGGTGTCTTCAGTGCGTTAGGTTTTGGTGAAGGGGCGAAGTTACTGGGAGCAGCAACTTCGTTTTCACGGGAAAGAACGTCAGGTTACCTGTTTTTAGGTCATAGCTAGATATTTAATGGTTATTTTGGGTTTGTTTGGTGTGCTCACTTTCGTTGACTGTATGCATCTACTGGATCACCCGGTCGGGGACAGCGACACCATCCAGATGGGTGGGTAGTCAAGGGTAGAAGGTTGAGTGGATACAGTTTGCTGTTAGGTTCAGTGTTAAGTTGGTACAGTTGTACGGGTGGGGGTAGAAGTTAGCCGTTCTTTCTTGGCCACCATTATTTATTCCTTTATTTCAGCATTTAATTTAGAGTTATTAATAAATCAGCTAACATTTTCTGCCAAACCTAAGTCTCTGAGTCTTTATTTTAGAATTATGTTAAGTGTTAAGGGTTTATTCACACACATGGTCATCTATCAGCCGTTAGGATGTTTAAAGGTAACACAAGTCCTGGTGAGGGGTTGAAAGTGGGACCACCCATTATTTAAAATCTAGTTTCACCTATGGGGGAGAATGGTGAGGGAGCATATGTCTCTGCCATCTCAACCTGGTTGTCCCAGCACTTTCTGAAACTATGAATGACTAGAGCCCAACTCATTATTTTACTCCCATTGGTGGCCCCTTCACCTCCAGCTCTCTCTTTCTGTTGATTCCAGCTATCCCTCAAAACCACTGCCTTGTTGGGGGCAATCATTTACTTCTCTCTCTCCTCCACCTCTAACATTTTTGCATCGGCCTCACCCGCTCTGTAACCTGATTTACTGGCTCCCTACCCATTAGAGTACAGTTCAAACTCCCCACCCTCGTATATAAAGCTCGGTCTATTCATGAAGCAGTGAAAAGTGTGGAGAAGTGAGTCAGTGGAGAAGTTACCCATGGCAACCAATCGGCATTGAAGTAAGATTTATAAATTGCATACTATACAATTGTACGGAGCAGCTGATTGTTTGCCATGGGCAACTTCTCCACAGGCTCACTTCTCCACTCTTTCCACTGCTTCATGAATAGACTTCTCAATAACTCCTCCCCCTCCTACATCTCCAACCTAATTTCTATCCACACCCCATCGCACCACTTCCACTCCTCCACTGATGGCAGCCCCAGTTCCACCTTAGTTACCTCATGTCTCCCTCTAAGGCTTCTCCCGCTTTCTCCCCTCCTCTGGAACTCACTCTCTCACCAAGTCAGATTTTCTACAAGTCTCACCAGCTTCAGTTATACTGAAAACACACCTATTAATGTAAGCCTAATAGTCCTCTTACCTCTTCGGCCTTGACCTGCCCTTCTTCCCGTATTTGGGAATATTTGCATACCAAAATGAGATATCTTGGGGGTGGGACCCAAGTGTAAACACAGAATTTATTTTTGTTTCATATACAGTACATCTTATACACACAATGTAAATGTAATTTTATACAATATTTTTTTTAATAATTTTGTGCATTAAACAAAGTTTGCATACATCGAACCATCAGACATCAAATGTTCCACTATCTCAGTCGCGCTCCACAAATTCAATATTACGGAACATCTGTATTAAATGTCTGAATTTTGGCTATGGGAGTCTCGACCTATAATAATAATAATAATAATTGCTGTAAGTGCAATTATGTTTAATATTTAAGTGAAATAAGGGAAATTAATGCATCAATATATGAAAAACTCATTGTATTACTTTCAGTCTTTTTGCTTCTGCCAAAAACGTCCTCTTGTATCTAATGCTCTCTGACATTATCTCTCCTTCTCCCACATCTCACTATCCCCGCATCTTCAAACTCCCTTAAACTTCTCATACAGTCTCTCCCTAAATATCTCCGGCAGGCTCCACAGGTTATCCACAGGATAACATTGGGATATGATGAAGTGACAGCGGATTTGCACCAATCGGTCAAAGCTTTTTGGCCTCCCAGCATGCAATGGGGCCGTCCATATATTCCTGGCTCAAGCAAATCAGTTTTTTGTTTGGTGCGGCAGGAGCTGGACCATGGTCAGAGGGCTGCTGATTTTTTAGCAGCCCTAAGCTTTCTTATTTTATTTTTATAGTCTATTTTTTCTTGAGTGATCTTTCTAAAAAGCGTCTTATACGTACCTTAGAAAGAGTCACTCCAACAACTCTACGAGTACAGTGCTGTTTTGGCGGGCGTCTGTGTCAGATATACTAGCAGGTTCAGCAGACGTTACCAGGTTGTGGCCAGAGCACGGGGAGAAGGTAAGGCATCGGTTCTGTTTAGAAGGGGAATACGGACACAGCCGCACTGTTTTGGGAGGAGACTACCAAACAGTCGCTGATGCGGCTGCCACCTCGGGTGCACCAGTGCTAGGCCTTAGGGATCATAGGCTCCAGGAATAGTATGAGGCCGCAATCCCTAGGGTTGATGTCAGCAGTAGGGAGACAGACGCTCTCCTGGTCACCACTCCCCCGGTTCATGACCAGTTTCCTCCGAGTCTCCCGCCATGAACTGTTTTCCCGTTTCTGTCTGAGATGCTGTATATGAAGGGGACCCAGTCGCAGCATAAGGCAGCTGTGTGACTGGTGCGTCTGTGTTCACTGAGCGTCTATGTTCACTATAGGTTCATGAAGCGGCAGTGTACACTAGTAGTGTCTGGATCTACTCAGCTTTTGGAAACGTATTGATCGATCCTGGAAGCGGTGTGAGTCTCCCTGTATCCCACTCTACTGAGTACGAGTAATACAGTACTAAGTCTTTATCTACATTTTGAGAAATCATGGAAGAGGTTTGGGCTATGCCCAGTAAGAAATTTTGAATTCCTAGGAAATGGGATTCCAATGATCCTCTTCCAGCTGGGGATTGTTTAAAAAGGGAGGTGGCTCCTAAAGTAGATACGCATGTGATTCAATTAGTGCGAAAATATAAATGACCTCTGCCTTCAACATCATTAAATTATGTCACGGATAGGAGAGTGGATGTTTTTAAAAAAAAACATTTTTCCCTGTCTGGGGCAGTCATAAGACCAGCCATGGCTTCAGCTTGGATGGCAAAGGCAGTGGCTGCCTGGGCTGATGCATTGGAAGGGGATTTTTCAATGGCATCTAGAGAGCAAAAATCCCATATAGCACATATAAAACAGGCTGCAATGTTCTTGGAAGAAGCAGCATTGGATATGGGTACTATTGCTTCCAGGGCATCAGCTTCAACAATAGCTGCTCGCAGAGCAGTTTGGCTACGTACGTGGAAAAGTTGATTCAGAATCTAAGAAGGTTTTGGAATCTTTGCCTTTTTCTGGAGATATTCTTTTTTGGTAAAGAATTGACAGATATTTTGGAGTCAGAAGCAGACTCCAAGAAGGTAAAGTTTCCTTCCACATACAGATTCAAACCTAAAGTTCCAACTTTTCGGCACTTTCGGTCTCAAGGAAAAGCTAAAGGAAAACGTGATGGCAAGCAGCCCCAATACAACAAGTCTGGTAAGACTAAAAAGCATTGGGCTACCAGAGGACCGATTTCTAAAGCAGAAGATAAGCCATCAGCCTAATGGTGCGGGCCTCCACCTGGGGGATCCCAGGGTGGGCGGCTGACTTCTTCAGTTTGCACAGATCTGGCAGCAATCTACAACAGATGCCTGGGTGCAGAAAGCGGTATCTCTAGGTTATACATTTGCCTTCAAGAAGCACCCTCCTCAAAGGTTTTTTTGTACCAACCTGTCTTGGTTAGAGACGAAGGCCAGGACTTTACAAGAGGCAGTTCAGAAATTGCTTCAGTCAGGAGTAATCATTCCAGTTCCTCCTGCACAAAGAGGACAGGGTCTCTACTCCAACCTGTTTCTAGTTCAGAAGCCAAATGGGTCATTACGGCCCATTCTCATTCTCAAAGTGCTGAACAAATACATTTGTGTACCTCAGTTTCATATGGAGACTTTACATTCCATCATATTGGCCATGGAGCCAGTGGATTATATGGTATTCCTGGATATCCAGGACGCTTACCTACATGTTCCTATAGCTCAGTCCCATCAGTGCTTTCTCAGGTTCGCTATCCTCCAACAGCATTTTCAGTTCCATGCCCTACCTTTTGGGTTAGCCACAGCCCCCAGAGTATATACCAAAATTCTGGTGGTAATGGCAGCTTATCTCCGCCAGCAGGGGATAAGAATTTTTCCATACCGCGACGATCTTTTAATCCTGGCACAGTCACAGGAATTGCTCCTGTGCCATCTGCAACAGACAATAACGTGTCTGCAGAAGCACGGGTGGCTCATAAATTGGGCAAAATCGTCTCTGGTTCCGTCACAGCCGATTACTCACTTGGGGGCTGTACTGGATTCAAGCCTTCAGAGAGTAATTTTACCTCTGAACAAGATATCCAAAGTTCAGTCGAGGATTCAGGAGTTGCTATACAGTCAAAAGGTATCCATTCACGCAGCAATGCGTGTGATGGGATTGATGGTGTCTACATTCGACATGGTGGAATATGCACAGCTCCACTCGAGGCCTCTGCAGCATCTGATCCTTGCCAAATGGAATGGGTTGCATCAGATGATAAAAACGCAGACTATGGTCCTTACGATGGAAGTAAGAAGGTCATTAGCCTGGTGGCTACAGACATCCCATCTGGACAAGGGGAGACCCTTTTGGATATCAGATTTGCGAAATTCTGACAACGGATGCCAGTCTCCAGGGCTGGGGAGCAGTGTCAGGAAGGTTTTGCTTCCAGGGGCAATGGACCAAGGAAGAAGGTTGCCTACCAATAAATATATTGGAACTTCGGCCCATATACATGGCACTGATTTAGGCAAAGGACATCCTTCTGGGAAAACCAGTTCAGATCCGTTGGACAATGCGACGGCAGTAGCGTACCTCAACCATCAAGGAGGAACTCGCAGCCAAAAAGCTATGAAGGAGGTAAGTCACACACTAAAGTGGGCAGAACTTCATCATCCAGCCTTGTCCCCAGTATTTGTTCCGGGACTCCTAAACTGGGAAGCGGATTTTCTCAGTCGACATGCTATTCAGTCAAGCGAATGGGCTCTACATCCAGAGGTCTTCCAGACCCTAGTCGACAAGTGGGGGTTTCCAGAGATAGATCTCATGGCATCCTGTCAGAACAACAAGGTTCTCACATATGGATCAAGAACAAAGGATCCCAGAGCGATCTTTGTGGATGCCATATCGGTAATATGGGATTTTCATCTGGCCTATGTGTTTCCTCCAATCACCTTATTACCCAGGATGGTGAGAAAGATAAAGCGACAGAAGGAGGCTGTGATACTAATAGCTCCGGCTTGGCCCAGAAGACATTGGTACACAGATCTGCAGAGAATGTCGATGGAGGCTCCATTCCTGCTCCCTCAACGTCCAGATCTACTGACATCACAGACATCTGTTATCACAGACATCTGGATCGACTGTCTTTGACGGCGTGGTTCTTGAGACCTCTATCCTGTGGTCAAGAGGATTCTCACAACAGGTAATTCAAACAGAGGGGCAGATGTATTAACCTGGAGAAGGCATAAGGAAGTGATAAACCAGTGATATGTGCAAGGTGATAAAGGCACCAGCCAATCAGATCCTAACTGTTAATTTACATATTGGAGCTGATTGGCTGGTGCCTTTATCACCTTGCACACATCACTGGTTTATCACTTCCTTATGCCTTCTCCAGGTTAATACATCTGCCCCAATGCTCAGAGCAAGGAAACCTTCCTCAGCTCGAATTTACCACGAATATGGCAAACTTAGATTCATTGGTGCAGTGAATTTCAGAATTTCCAGGGTCTTAGCATTCCTTCCGGCAGGAATGGATAAAGGTTTGAAGGTGGCTTCTTTGAGAGTGCAAGTGTCAGCATCGACTGTATGGTTCCAAAAGAAAATTGCCAACTTACAGGATGTGCGTACTTTTTTCCAGGGAATTCAACCTCCTTTTATTCCTCCTACAGTGCCTTGGGACTTAAGTTTAGTCCTAAAGGTCCTTCAAGTCGCCCCATTTGAACTACTAAATAAAGTGGATCTTAAATGGTTGACAGCTAAAGTTCTCTTTCTACTGGCCATGGCATCAGCTAGCAGAGTGACAGATTTAGGGGCATTGTCATGTTGTTCCCCATTTCTGATTTTTTTTATCCAGATAAAGCAGTTCTCAGAACTAGATCTGGGTATCTTCCTAAGGTGGTGTCTAAATTCCACGGTAACGAAGAAATTGTAGTCCCGGCTTTCTGCGGGAGATGCATTGCTGGATGTGGTCCGTGCCTTAAGGATCTACATGGATCACACCAGTGCCGTCAGAAAGACAGATTCTCTACGGATTTCACAAGAGAGGATGGCCTGCTGATAATCGATGGTTTATGGCCGATGTAGAATACTTTTGCCATCGATAGGGGAGAACCAGATGGTTTCCCTCCATCGATGTAAAGGTATAACCAAATACTTTTTTTTTAATGTAGTGATGGGACACGGAGCATAGCTCCGCCCCTGACACCCTCTAAGCCCCGCCTCTGGTTTTTCATTGGTCCGCGGACCAGTCAGCACCTTTCAGTGGTGGCCATCGAGTGGTGCAAACCATCGATGGTTCACCATAGATGGTTTGTATACCATTGATGGTTATCTGTGCAACTGAAGAAAATGGACCCGGGGTCTTTCAGAGTTTCCAGGGTCTTAGCATTCCTTCAGGCAGGAATGGATAAAGGTTTGAAGGTGGCTTCCTTGAGAGTGCAAGTATCGGCATTGACTGTATGGTTCCAAAAGAAAATTGCCAACCTACAGGATGGGCATACTTTTTTCCAGGGAATGCTGCACATTCAACCTCCTTTTGTTCCTACTACAGTGCTTTGGGACTTAAATTTAGTCCTAAAAGCCCTTCAAGTAGCCCCATTTGAACCACTTAATAAAGTTGATCTTAAATGGTTGACAGCTAAAAGTTCTCTTTCTACTGGCCGTGGTGTCAGCTAGAAGAGTGTCAGATTTAGGGGCATGGTCATGTCGTTCCCCATTTCTGATTTTTTATCTAGATAAAGCAGTTCTTAGAGCTAGATCTGGGTATCTTCCTAAGGTGATGTCTAAATCCCACCTTAATGAAGAAATTGTAGTCCCGGCTTTCCAGGTACCAGGCCTTTTCTGCGGGAGATGCATCGCTGGACGTGGGCCGTACTTTAAGGATCTACGTGGATCGTACCAGTGCCATCAGAAAGTTGGATTCTCTCTTTATTCTCTATGGATTTCACAAGAGAGGATGGCCTACTGATAAGCAGTCACTGGCAAGGTGGCTTCAGATGACGATTTCAGAAGCATATTCTCAAGCTGATCTCCCTGTGCCGGCTAATGTCTCTGCTCACTCTACTCGTAAAGGTAGGTCCATCATGGGCAGCACAACGTGGTGCTTCAGCAGAACAGATATGTAAGGCAGCCACATGGTCTTCCATTAACACTTTCATTAGACATTATGCCATGGTTACATTTGCCTCTCATGACACTGAATTCGGGCGAAGGATTCTCCTGTCCAATTAGGAACATCCCCACCACTAAATTGCTTTGGGAAATCCCAATGTTATCCTGTGGATAACCTGTGGACCCTGCCGGAGAAATATACGTTATGGTAAGAACTTACCGTTGATAATGGTATTTCTCCTACGTCCACAGGTATTCCACCCTGACGCCCGAGATATGAGGATCCTTTTACTCACTAACCTCTTCCTTCTTGTATGGAAGAGTGTGCATGTGTGTTCTTCTTGCCTGATTAGGGCTATCTATGATGCTCCTGCCTTAAGCTTTGGGAATACAACTGATTTGCCTGAGCCAGGAGGCGGGTATATATGGACGGGCCCGTTGCATGCTGGGAGGCCGAAAAGCTTCGACCAATTGGTGCAAATCCACTATCGCTTCATCATATCCCAATGTTATCCTTTGGATCCTGTGGACTTAGGAGAAATACCGTTATCAACGGTAAGTTCTTACCATGATATGTATATTGCCCCTCACTGACCTTTTCACTTTGTCATCTTTTAAAAAATCTCATTCCCTCCTGTTTCTTGACATGTTCCATGTTTCTCATGCAATGTACTCTCAGCAATTCTTCATTCTCATTGTTTTTGCTACATTGATGCACCTAGAATATACACACTGGCATCAAAATGTACACAATACAGAGAGCATCCCAGTGACTACCATACAATATATGCGCCATCCCAGTGACCGCCATACAATAAGGAGTGACTGCATATGATAAGCATTTATTTGTCAGCTGCACAATTTCATCCTCTCAATATTAAACCTATCCTCAACAATCATTAACTCCTTCAGCATCATATAATTATTAGCTCCCTGATACCCAATACTAGTTAAAGCCCACATCAACATATATTCAGTAACTCCTAATTATCTCCCTCAGTTTTATCCTTAGAGTCCCATTCAGAGCAATTAACAACTTTATGAGAATGAACTCATTGACCCTCATACACCAGGTGGTCCCCGTGCAGCTGCATGAGGCCCAACGGCCATCCGGGAAATGTCACAGTAAAGACAGTGGCCACTTGCCCTGATGTAATGAATGTAAGATGAAGTGACACTTTGGCCCAATGATACCATACCTATTTCATTCTGCTCTACAAATAACCCTCTGCCGGCAGCTTTATTGCACTATACAGCTCATGCTGCTTATTTTAAAAAGTAGGCAGCCTGTGTAGAAGACTTGGACATCATCAGTGGGAGCCGCAGTCGTGAGAGATGTTATGAAGACACCATAGCATGTTGGGTCACATGTCATGGGGGAGAATGGTGAGGCAGCATATATGGACGGAGGGGGGAAGTATGAAGCCTAAAGATCCAGCTCTGTTGCTGTAAGACAGGCATACCTGTGTCCTGATGGCAAGAGCTAACACTCGATATAAAACATCCTCGGGCCTCCAGAGTCATTTCTCTGCCTGCCTTATAAGCAGTCCAGGTCCTAAGAAAGTGCTCTGGAGGTTGCGGCTAGAGTAACCAGATGCTACAGCAGTTACATGCACCACTCAGAAGCAGGCGAAGGTGCTGTGTACAGGTAGAACATTGATTATTGATAGAGCCCAGGTAATTTAGTCAGTGCCAAGTTCTAGAGCAGACAAATATATCCTGGGGGAAATTGGTCAGGCTGACGTCTCTGCTATTACTGAAGCTCGGGCACTGTAGTAGCAGATTGCAGAGAGGATACATGATATATTCATTTCCATGGAGCGGAAATGAAGCAATTAAAAAACAAACTCAAAATATGTTCCCTTCCCAGCCAGTCTAGACCTGCTAATGACTAATTTATTTATGATCAAACCAATAGCATATGGGGGGTTACTTGTTACCATGCTCGTCCTCACATGTTTGGCAAGGGAAAGAGAAATGTTTAAGGCCTCTATGATACAAGCACGATACTTCAGAGCTTTATACTGGCCTATGCTAGAGGTAACAGCCATATGGAGGCTTTTTTCAGCTAAACAGGCTGCACACTACCTTCACCAGGGCTTAATACTTACATGGCTGCTCTGTAGGCCTGTGGTTCTCAGCTGGGGAAGGTATTGGGGGGGGGGCTAAAGGTTATCAGAAGTTAGGTTCCACTGGGAGATTTATTAAGCCTTGGGACTAGGGGGGGTGGTCACACATGTGGGGGCGGGGCCACAGACTATTGGGATTACTTTTCGTTGCAGGCTGTGCCACAAACTGAAGTGGACATGATCACACCCTTATGGGGGCGTGGCTGTTAATGTTGATCAACGCAGGCTCCCGATCAGGTTTGTACCCACTGTTATGGAAATACTGAATGGAAATAATTCCAGTTCAAAACAGTGAGGCTTGGGTTTTATTTCATTCTGTCCGAACATGAGAAGTGCTCAGGCCAGGACAAAGCTCTGAGAAAAAAAATACAGCTCTGACAGGAGGTGGCATATCACAGCAGTGCGCTGAGTCTGAGTCGTTAAATAGTGGATGTACGTATTGGTGTTAAATGGCAGAAGCCAGATTTACTACCGTATGGTAATGCAAGTTTCCATAGGCCTAATGCGAGAATACGTGCGGCCCCAACCTCAATCATTGGTATCTGCACTTGCATCAGCCCTAGGTGCCAAGGTCCGTCAGAGACCGGCTTCCCTTTGCTGTACTTAATACAGCAACATAGATTTATTGCTTGCGCCCGCAGAGTCGCCGCCCAGAAACACCCATTTCACGCAAAGCTGGATCTGGCAATTATCCGGCTTTTGCGCATGATCTGCATGCTCCTACTTGCTATTTGCGCCCATAGAAGGAGCTGAGTCTGACTCAGAATTAGCCTCATTATGTACCTAATATGCACTAATTACCAATCACAGTAACGTTAGCACTGAACCATACATTCTCATTGATAGTATGCCACTCATGTTAAATGTCCCTTTATGTCATAACAGACAAGTTTCTCAAGAGATTGTAAAATTTATAAGCTGTGTACACACTAGACGATATATCGTCCGATCTGGCAGATCAGACTGATATATAGCGTGCACATTGCCGGACTATTGCGCACTCTCGCAGGTCATTCATCGCGTCTGCAGGCTGGCCGGAAGATATTTTGAATGACACCATGCTTCTGGATGTGACCACTGAACGATATATTGCGCAATTGTGCATTATATATTCGCAAACACACACATATAGATGCAATGCAAATATGTACCTCCCTATGTTGAGATGTGTGTCTATTTATAAAAAAAATATATTTATAAGCAAGTATACTGTGTATACATGTATAAATATATACATATATATATACAGGTTGAGTATCCCATATCCATATATTCCGAAATACGGAATATTCCGAAATACGGACTTTTTTGAGTGAGAGTGAGATAGTGAAATCTTTGTTTTTTGATGGCTCAGTGTACACAAACTTTGTTTAATACACAAAGTTATTAATAATATTGTATTAAATGACCTTCAGGCTGTGTATACAAGGTGTATATGAAACATAAATGAATTGTGTGTATGTAGACACACTTTGTTTAATGCACAAAGTTATAAAAAATATTGGCAAAAATTACCTTCAGGCTGTGTGTATAAGGTGTATATGTAACATAAATGCCTTCTGTGCTTAGACCTAGGACCCATCACCATGATATCTCATTATGGTATCTAATTATTCCAAAATACGGAAAAATCCGTTATCCAAAATACCTCTGGTCCCAAGCATTTTGGATAAGGGATACTCAACCTGTATATATTTTTTTATTTTTTTTATTTAAATAAATTAATGAACACAACGAAAGTATAATATATTTTGTTTAGCAATGTTTTGCTACAGTATACACCAGTCAGGCTTTTCCAGGAATAATTAAAAAATAAGTCACAGGTATATACTTTTAGTATTCATTAGCTACATGTTCATGGGAGAGGGAACACTGGGCTGGCGGAGGAGGAGAAAGTGGTGGGGGAGATAGATATATGAGGGGGACACTGGGCTGGAGGGGAAGAGGGGAAGTGAGATGGGGATTGAGTGGCGAACACTAGGCTGGAAAAGGGGGGGACACTATGCTGAATAAGGCTGAGGGGCACTGTGACTGTAGTAACTGGGGGGCAGTGGGATGCGGGGAGATGGCTGATTATGGAGGGAAGAAGGGAGACACTGGGATGGTGGGGGTTGGTTAGATGAGGGAGGGGGCACTTGGATGGTAGCCTAGAGGGCTTCTTACCTCCCATCTTCAGACTCACTGCACCACCGCGTGCACACCCAGCAGCAGCATGATGTACAGCCCCTCAGCTCTGGCTGCACGGGATCTGAGAGACTGGTGTGTCCGCAGTCACTCAGCATACAGAGAGGGGGGTGCTTTTTCCCCCCCTGGTATCCCCCCCCCCCCCCCACTAAAAATTACCTGTGACAATACCTGAACCTATCTGGTAATAGAATTTCAGAGAAATTGGTCACATGCGTTTACAAAGACATGTTTAGCACCCCCTCTTTGTCCGCTGTTGTTTGTGACCCCTTCCCCTTTCTAGCACCTGATATATAATTATCTCCAGGAATGATTAAGCAACTACCACTGTTTGTCTGCATGTGTGAGAAGGCATTGACTCGAAGCAGCATTTGGAAGGCATGATGTTCCTTGTAGTGCTAATGGGAGATCCTGGGGGTGGCTCCCAGATAAGTTAGCCCTCTGTCTGGATGCATTTTAGTATGAGCCTTTATCATGAGGCCTACTGTGTAGATAAATCACATGGCCCTATGTTGGCACTGCAATTATGTAGTGGTAGGACTGCTGATATTGGAGAAGGCCAGCAGCTAAACATGTCTTTGCAAATGCATGTGACCAATTTCTCTGAAATTCTATTACCAGATATGTACAGGTATTGTCACAGGTAATGATTGAGCAACTACCACTGTTTGTCTGCAGTCGCTGCCTCACCCTCTTGGCTTTTATGTGGTGGTGTGGTGCGGCTCGGTGAGAGGAGGAGAATCAGGTGGTTGTGCTTGCCCAGGCATCAACTCATGCAGCCACTATCAGTGAGAGGCTGGACTGTGAGCTGTGCAGGCGGGACTCCTCTCCACTCTCTAGGTCACATGTGCTGAGGGCCGATTCCTGATCAACGCTGGCCAGAGGAAGGCAGATCACTCAGTGGAGCTACAGTGCAGCTGACTTGGTGCTGGGGGAGCGGCAGGCACTGGGCCCCTGTGGCAGCCTGGCCTCATAGCAGCCCCTGCACCTATGGTAGGTACACCACTGCCTTGCACCCATTATAGATACACCATTGTATGGATCCCTGCCCAGTAAATTGTGCAGTATGTAGCCCAAAAGCTACAAAGGCTAACACTATCTTATGCTTCATATTCCAGAGCTTAGTAAATTCAACATAAAAGCAGTCTTCGCAGGGGTTTTTTGTGTTTGAAAATAAGGGATCACAGCAGCTATTGGCTATATCCTGCGGATGCTTAATATTTGCAGGTTGCCACCGGAAACCCACACAAATGTATATATATGTATTTTAGTAATATGCCCCAAGTAAATGTTAAGTGGTGATACATATTAGATCACTGTACAAGCTAGGCTGATTCTCAGCTACAATGTATATCCTCTGTGTATACAGGAAATGTAGCAGCGTTATGTAACCATAGTACAGTGTTATTTATCTCCTGCAACCTTGCAATAACTACACAATAACAAGCATTGTTAGCTACAGGAGAATAGTGTTTTAGCTAATAATCACTGCAAATAGTGACGCAAAGACTGAAATGTCAGATTTAATGCCCAGGATATTATTATATGCCGGATTGGAAACTATTGAGCATGAAGTATTAATGTTATATTTGGGAAAAAACTATTTTGTTGCCTTTCTGGGAATAGAAATAACGGTGATGTGTAATTATGGTGATGCCCAACGGCAAAATATAGTACTAAACAATTCCAGGGAGAGGAAATAAAGCGTTTACGTCAACAGGGCTCGCCAATTCCATTCCAGGAGCAAACATCTTTATGTCATCCTATAAGTACAAGTATACGTTCTGTCATCTGGAATAAAGCAATGGCTTCTCCTACACAAAGCAACATGAATCACGACAGCTATGGTGTGTACTGCTTGTGAAGGACTACAATTAATGTCTGCAAATCAGTAACGTTCCCTATGCCATGTAAATTGGGATGGTGAAAATGCAGCTTTTTTGAACTGCATATATTTTTTTTTTATCTATTGTCACTTTATTTTTCTTTAAAAGCTCTATAAATGCCAAGCGATGGACAAATAGGGGAGGGGGGGCTAGAGGAAGGCTTGGTAACTTACTTTTGTTGCTTCAGAAACCTGCACCAGTGGTCCTAGAACCAGATCTGTAGTGTTCCTAAGGGGAAAATACCGATTGGTAGCTGATACCTCTGCTCACAGACTATGGGGGAGTACTTGAAGAGTGATAAAGGGGAGAGAGATAAAGCACCAGCCAATAAGCTCCCAACTGCCATGTGTGTGAAAATGTCAGGAGGAGAGGTGGAAGTGGTGAGGATCTGGTGGAGCGTGAGCTCCAGGCACCAAAATGTAAGAGGGCACCTTGTGGCCACAGCGGAGACCCTTACCCATGGTGCAGATACCTTGCAGCCTGACCTGGGCAGAGCTCTTCCCAGATGCGGCCGGATGTGACCCTACAGTCAGCGATGCACCATCATAGGTCACATCGCCTCACTGACATAACATGCAGTGGAAGGTGATGGGGCTGGAGGCTGAGGATGGTGATCAGGCTGAGAAAAGTGATGGAACTGGCGGCTGAGGAAGGTGATGGGGCTATGGAAGATGATAGGGCTGAGAAAAGTGATGGGGCTGTGGCTGAGGAAGGTGATGGGGCTGTGGCTGAGAAAACTGATGGGGTTGTGGCTGAGAAAGGGGATGGGGCTGTGGCTGAGGAAGGTGATGGGGCTGTGGCTGAGGAACGTGATGGGGCTGTGGCTGAGAAAACTGATGGGGTTGTGGCTGAGAAAGGGGATGGGGCTGTGGCTGAGGAAGGTGATGGGGCTGTGGCTGAGGAACGTGATGGGGCTGTGGCTGAGAAAACTGATGGGGTTGTGGCTGAGAAAGGGGATGGGGCTGTGGCTGAGGAAGGTGATGGGGCTGTGGCTGAGGAACGTGATGGGGCTGTGGCTGAGGAACGTGATGGGGCTGTGGCTGAGAAAGGTGATGGGGCTGTGGCTGAGGAAGGTGATGGGGCTGTGGCTGAGGAAGGTGATGAGAGGCCGAGAGCTCAGGAAAGTGATGAGGGACTAGTTCCGCCTATGACCCAGCACGGTATTGATCACCCAGCAACACAGATCACAGCAGCAGCCAGCAACACTCATCATCACTCACCCATAGCAAGCCTCATCCATAGAGCCATAACTAGACATTTTGGGGCCCTGTGCCAGCAAGAGGATTGGCAAAACTATATTTGAAAAAGAGACAGCATGCATCTTTTGGAGTGGTCTTGCTGGGGAGGAGCATGGCAACACAATAGTGTTAGGATATGGTGCGCTCTGTACCTGTCTCCTTCTGTGTACCAGTCTATGGGTGCATCCCCTAGTGTTAGACCTCTAGTGCCAGGAGTCACTCGAAGGTGGAGTTATATGATGTAGTTTCTGTTCCTCCATCTCAGAGAGAATCAGGAGAGTGGAACACACAGAGAGACTGAGAGAGAGTGTCCTGGAGTGCAGAGCTGAGACTGGGAGCAGATCTCAGCTACAGAGACTCACAGTGTTCCAGTGCATGCATCATCTTCCCTACAGTGGGAGTCGGACTGCACGGCTGTACAGTCCTCCATGCTTTACCACCACAGACATCTCCTGATAAGTACCACTACCTAATGCTGTGACCTTGTGTGATATATGGGCTCCTGATTACTGCTATCAGTGTTACATCTGAGTCACCTGTGTACACTAAATAAATGTGCATTACTGTTTAAGTCATCTAGTGTGTGGACTGACGTCACTGCACCAGATAGTCCAGTACACTCTGCCAACAAATAGTACTCCTAAGTTAATTTGCATCACACATTAGTACCCCTTATTCACATTACGCCACACAGTAATAGTGACCATTATACCATGTTATGCTATGCAGTTGTAGTGGCCATTACACCATGTTACACCACACAGAGTAATGCCCATTGCGCCACATTATGCACCACACACAGTAGTCCCCCTTACACCATGTTGCCCCCATACAGTAATGCCCATTGTGCCACATTATGCCCTACACAGTAATGCCCACTGCACATTATGCCCCACAAGGTAATGTCCACTGCACATTATTCCCTACACAGTAATGCCCAGACAACACCAACCTGTCCATGTCCAGGGTGTCTAAAGTTGCTGTTCGTCCATGGTCATGACTCCTCATAACCAGCCACTTCAGCATCTCCCTGCGTGCTCAGATTTCATAGAATACTGATGATGTCACACCGCACATTTCTGAAACTCCCCCCGCTGAGCACAGTATTGCTCCTCAGGTGGGGATGAAGGGTTATTGAGGACTGTCAGACTGACCCTGATTGTGGGGGAGTGCGGATGGGGACTCAGAGTTGGGCTGCTTATCATGCACGGAGTGGGGATGGGGCCTGTCTGCAAATTTAAAAAAAAGTCACCAGATGCAGCGGCCATGTCGGGGAAGCCTGTGTGCTGCAGCGTGACTGGGTGCAGGAGAGTGTCAGGCTCTGTAGGCATCCTGGGCCCCAGTAGCAGCTGCATTTCCTGTACCTATGTTTGTTATGCTACTGGCTGCAAAGGACGGGAGAGGAGAGGGAATCCAGTATTGGTAAGGCGGGAGGCGGTACTGCAGAAAGAGGGGTTGGAGCAGTGAGGGAACAGGGAGGGGAGCTGGGAAGTGGGGTAGGTTGTGCCGCGAATGGAGGGGTGGGGTTTGGAGCAGTCAGGGAAGAGAGGAGAGCCTGTTGGGGGGGGGGGGGGGGGGGTCTCGGGGATGCCACAAATGGGGTGTGTGGAGGTTGGAGCAGTAAGGGAAGAGAGGGAAAACTGTTCATGGGGGGAGTTGATGGGCCACGAATGGGCGGGGGGGGGGGGGGGGGGCATAGGTTGGAGCATGGAGGTAAGAGAGAGGAGAGGGGAGTCTGTGTGGGTAAGGGAGGAGTACTGCAGGTGGAGTTGGGTCACAGAGGGAACAGAGAGGAGTGGGGAGATTGTGTGGGAAATTGGGGGCTCAAGGGTGCTGCAAATGAGGGGCAGAGTTTGGAGGAGTGAGGGAATAGAGGGGAGCCTGTATGGAGGGGTGCTGCAAATGGGTGGGGCGGAGGTTGGAACATTGAGTAAAGAAAGAGGAGATGGGAGGGTGGGTTGGATGTCGTGCGAACGGAGGGGGGGGGGGGGGGGGGCAAAGATTGGAGCAGTCTAGGAAGAGAGGGGAGCCTGTGCGGGGGATGGAGGGGCAGAAGAGATGCGAATGGTGAGTGGAGTTTGGAGAAGTGAGAGAGGAGAGGGGAGCCTGTGGGGGTAGAGGGAGCTTTATCGAGCTTTACCATCCAGGTCCCGCCGCAGTCCGCTGTCTAAATGAGCTGGTCCTAGGCTTGGAATGCATGCCTAGATTGCCTATGCCTAGAGCCGGCACTGGGTTTAATGGGGGTTATTCCGAGTTGATCGTAGCTGTGCTAAATTTAGCACAGCTACGATCAGGCACTCAGACATGCGGGGGGACGCCCAGCACAGGGCTAGACCGCCCCGTGTGTCAGTGCCGCCCCCTTCCCCCCCGCAAAAATGTGAAAACATCGCACAGCGGCAATGCTTTTGCATCTCAGAAGAACCTCTTCGCTGCCCCAGGTTGCAGCGCCAGCGTGTGATGTCACGCAGCTGCCGTGGCCCGCCCCCCCCAACGGTCCGGCCACGCCTGCATTGGCCGGACCGCGCCCCCTAAACGGCAGCTTAATGCCGCCATCCATTCCGCCTCTGTCTCAGAGGTGATCGCTAGGCAATGATGGCTGGCATGCACCGGCGCACTGTGGCGCCAGCGCATGCGCAGTTCCGACCCGATCGATGTGCTGCAATAAACTGCAGCAAGCAATCGGGTCGGAATGACCGCCAATATACACCAGGTCATTGGACAGCTATGGAGAAATGTTTTCTTGGAGAAGAGCAATTATAGCATCCCTGCACTGTGAACAGTGCCAGATTAAGGTCCACATGGGCCTGGAGCTGACATTTAGCAAGGGCCTATTGTGTACCTTGGCAGGAGGTGTGACAAGCGCTGCGGTGGTGTGATTAGTGATGTGGGGGTGTGACCAGTGTGGTGTGGGTGTGGTCTAAATAGGGTGTGTGGCTATCACGATGGTGGTCAAAGCTAGTGCCTACCTTCAACCACTTAATAGTGACGCTATAACAAGAAAACGTTTGTAACTACCATATGATACAGAGAATCAGTGACCACCATATGATACAGAAAGCATCTCAGTGACCACCTTATGATACCGAGAGCATCTAAGTGACCAGCATCTAATACAGAGAGCATCGCAGTGACCACCATATGATACAGAGCGCTGTATCAACATGCAAAGAAGATGGAAAGGGGAGAAACGATGGGGCAAAACAGAGCAAGTGTGGAAAGATTAGAAAAGAGGGGGGCAATACAGAGGAGATAGGGAAAGGGGAGCAGAGACAGGGGCAAAACAGAGCAAACAGGGAACTGAGGGCTCATAGAACACAGTTACTGATACAGATACTTATTGACAAAGACACCACTTACCGACACAGGCATCTCTTACTGAAACAGGCACACTTGCAGACAGACACCGCTTGCCAACAGACACCCCTTACTGACACAAATACAGATATAGACTGAAGACCTTTCTGACGCAGACACACTTGCAGACAGACACCGCTTACCAACAGACACCCCTTACTGACACAAATACAGATATAGACTGAATACCTTACTGACACAGACACACTTGCAGACAGACACCGCTTACCAACAGACACCCCTTACTGACACAAATACAGATATAGACTGAATACCTTACTGACACAGACACACTTGCAGACAGACACCGCTTACCAACAGACACCCCTTACTGACACAAATACAGATATAGACTGAATACCTTACTGACACAGACACACTTGCAGACAGACACCGCTTACCAACAGACACCCCTTACTGACACAAATACAGATATAGACTGAAGACCTTACTGACACACAGACCACCTACTGACACAGACTTACTGATACCACTTACTGACACAGACACTGCTTACTGACAGATATCACTTATGGACACAGGTACCCCTTACTGACATATTCCACTTACTGACACACCTTACTAACACAAACATTTATTGACACAGACACCACTTACTGACAGATGGCACTTACGGACACAGACACCACTTATTGGCACATAAATACATAATAACAGACACTCCTTACTGACAAAGATACAACTTATACCCCTTTCACACCAGCCAAAATGGTCTGAAAGAGGTATTAGTGACACAAACACTCTTACTGGCAGGGATAGGGATGACATGAGATATTGTGGGGCCTGGGACAGAATAAATAGGTAACCCCCCCTGAACCACATGGTCTCATACATGCATATGCTGCCCCATAGCCATATTTCCCTCTGTCTCTGTTACACCTCCCACATTACCCTCTGCCTCAGTGACATGGCCACACTGACCTGTCTCAGTGCCCCCCCCTCGCCACATTCCACTCTCTCAGTGACTGCTCACACATTCCTCCCTGTGTCAGTGACACCCCATTTTCCTGTCTCTCAGTGACCCTCCTCCCCACATTCCCGTCTCTCAGTGACTGCTCCCACATTCCTCCCTGTGTCAGTGACACCCCATTTTCCTGTCTCTCAGCGACCCTCCTCCCCACATTCACCTGTCTCTCAGTGACCCCCCAAACATTCCCCTCTGTCTGTCAGTGACCACCACAGACATAGTCACATTCCCCTCTGTTTCTCAGTGACATTCCCCCTCACACACTCACGTTCCCCTCTGAGCGGCAACATTAATACAAAGGTCCTCACCAGTGAAAAGATGCTGGCCGCTGTGCACTGTCCTGGCCCGGGGACATCTCAGGCATCCACAGATTACACATGGTACACTGCCAGGCTGTCTGGGAGTACAAGAGAGGGTGGTTACTGGGCCACATCTAAGCTGGAAGATAAGCTCTGGCCCGGACGGGCCAGAGCCAAGTGCAGTGTCAACCCTACTATAGGAGCCAGAGGAAGCCCCCCTTTCTACCCAGGCCAGGTACTCCTGTCCGGCAGCACCCCACCCCTGATGGCGCCCCTGAACATGGATATCCCTTACTGACAGATACCACTTACTGACACAGACAACACTTACCTATACAGACATCTCTAATGGACACAAATAGCCCTTACGGACACAGACACCTCTTACTGACATAGACACCCCTTACTGACAGACACACTTACTGACACAAACACACTGATATACACTTACTGACACACCTTACTGACACACACACTTACATACAGACACTCCTTACTGATACAAACATTTAGTGACAGATACCACTTAATAACACAGACAACCCTTACTGACACAGACGCCACTTACTGACATAGATGCCACATATTGGAACATACAAAATTACTGACAGGCACGCCTTACTGACACAGATACAACTTACTGACACAGACCACTTACTGAGACACCACATACTGTCACAGACACACTTACTGAGACACCCCTTACTGACGCAGACACTACTTACTGACAGATAACACTTACTGGCACATACATACTTACTAACACACACCCCTTACTGACACAGGTACAACTTACTGATACAGATACCCCTTACAGACACACATGACACAGATGCCGCTTACTAACACATATAAACTAACTGCCTCAGACACCACTTACTGACAGACACTACTGACACACACAACACAAACTTACTGACACAGTCACCACTTACTGATAGACATTACTTACTGACATACACGCACAACACAGACACTATTTACTGACACACACAGATACAACACAATACTTACTGACACAGACACCACTTACTGACAGACACTACTTACTGACACACACAACGCAAAATGTACTGACACAGATACCACTTATTGACAGACACTACTTACTGACACACACAACGAAAAACGTACTGACAGACACTACTTACTAACACACACACACACAAAACTTACTGACACAGACACCAGTAAATGACAGACACCACTTACTGACACACACACACACACACACACACACACAACATAAAACTTACTGACACACACCACTTACTGACAGACACTACTTACTGACACCAGTGACGTAAGTTCATACCAAGTACCCCCACCCCCTCCACAGCGTTGGTGACCCCCATATGCTACTGATAGCATCGTCACCTCCATATTGTAACAACAGCATCGGTGACCCACAGATACTACAGACAGCATTAGTGGTCGCCACATACTATATCCCTCAATCTAATAAAAAAAGTTTGGATTTATCTTGGGAGTATCAAGCCAAGCGAAGTGTGTAGAAGAAAGGGCATGGAAAAATGCAATAAAATGCCAATTTAACCCCTCCCACAGATCAAAAGTATACTCATCCATTGGGGGAAGGGGGGTACAGGGTGACACACACACAGAGGTGGAGAGTGTACAGTGTGACATACATGGGGGGACTGGGAGCACAGGGTGTCAAACACACAGGTGTAGGAGGTGTAAACTGTGTCATACACAGGTGGTATGGGAGTACAAAATGTCATACACACAGGGTAGGGGGGTGCAGGGTTACATACACACAAAGGTAGCAGGTACAGGATACAGGGGGTTACACACCAGGGTGAAGAGAGGTACAGGGGGTTACACACACACACACACACACACACACACACACACACACACACACACACACACACACAGTGGTAGGGGTACAGGGCAGTAACACACAGGAGTGGTGGGGGGGAGGGTTAGCTGGGTACAGGACTACCTGGTCACTCACTGCACTGTGTCCAATCCCAACCTTGCAAGTGGTGAGCTGCATGGTGTCATAGGGAGGCCAACGGATCCAGGTGCAGGTCGAAGAGGAGGTCAGCGGCAGGAGGATCCACGCTGGACGCGGAGCTCACCAAGCGCCAGTTGCTATGCTGTCCTATGGTGTTGCCCGGCCTGTTGTGCGAGGTTGAGTTTAGGACACTGGAACAGTGTTTGCTATGGAGAGGCGGAACAGATATGTAAGGCAGCCACATGGTCTTCCATTAACACTTTCATTAGACATTATGCCATGGTTACATTTGCCTCTCATGACACTGAATTCGGGCGAAGGATTCTCCTGTCCAATTAGGAACATCCCCACCACTAAATTGCTTTGGGAAATCCCAATGTTATCCTGTGGATAACCTGTGGACCCTGCCGGAGAAATATACGTTATGGTAAGAACTTACCGTTGATAATGGTATTTCTCCTACGTCCACAGGTATTCCACCCTGACGCCCGAGATATGAGGATCCTTTTACTCACTAACCTCTTCCTTCTTGTATGGAAGAGTGTGCATGTGTGTTCTTCTTGCCTGATTAGGGCTATCTATGATGCTCCTGCCTTAAGCTTTGGGAATACAACTGATTTGCCTGAGCCAGGAGGCGGGTATATATGGACGGGCCCGTTGCATGCTGGGAGGCCGAAAAGCTTCGACCAATTGGTGCAAATCCACTATCGCTTCATCATATCCCAATGTTATCCTTTGGATCCTGTGGACTTAGGAGAAATACCGTTATCAACGGTAAGTTCTTACCATGATATGTATATTGCCCCTCACTGACCTTTTCACTTTGTCATCTTTTAAAAAATCTCATTCCCTCCTGTTTCTTGACATGTTCCATGTTTCTCATGCAATGTACTCTCAGCAATTCTTCATTCTCATTGTTTTTGCTACATTGATGCACCTAGAATATACACACTGGCATCAAAATGTACACAATACAGAGAGCATCCCAGTGACTACCATACAATATATGCGCCATCCCAGTGACCGCCATACAATAAGGAGTGACTGCATATGATAAGCATTTATTTGTCAGCTGCACAATTTCATCCTCTCAATATTAAACCTATCCTCAACAATCATTAACTCCTTCAGCATCATATAATTATTAGCTCCCTGATACCCAATACTAGTTAAAGCCCACATCAACATATATTCAGTAACTCCTAATTATCTCCCTCAGTTTTATCCTTAGAGTCCCATTCAGAGCAATTAACAACTTTATGAGAATGAACTCATTGACCCTCATACACCAGGTGGTCCCCGTGCAGCTGCATGAGGCCCAACGGCCATCCGGGAAATGTCACAGTAAAGACAGTGGCCACTTGCCCTGATGTAATGAATGTAAGATGAAGTGACACTTTGGCCCAATGATACCATACCTATTTCATTCTGCTCTACAAATAACCCTCTGCCGGCAGCTTTATTGCACTATACAGCTCATGCTGCTTATTTTAAAAAGTAGGCAGCCTGTGTAGAAGACTTGGACATCATCAGTGGGAGCCGCAGTCGTGAGAGATGTTATGAAGACACCATAGCATGTTGGGTCACATGTCATGGGGGAGAATGGTGAGGCAGCATATATGGACGGAGGGGGGAAGTATGAAGCCTAAAGATCCAGCTCTGTTGCTGTAAGACAGGCATACCTGTGTCCTGATGGCAAGAGCTAACACTCGATATAAAACATCCTCGGGCCTCCAGAGTCATTTCTCTGCCTGCCTTATAAGCAGTCCAGGTCCTAAGAAAGTGCTCTGGAGGTTGCGGCTAGAGTAACCAGATGCTACAGCAGTTACATGCACCACTCAGAAGCAGGCGAAGGTGCTGTGTACAGGTAGAACATTGATTATTGATAGAGCCCAGGTAATTTAGTCAGTGCCAAGTTCTAGAGCAGACAAATATATCCTGGGGGAAATTGGTCAGGCTGACGTCTCTGCTATTACTGAAGCTCGGGCACTGTAGTAGCAGATTGCAGAGAGGATACATGATATATTCATTTCCATGGAGCGGAAATGAAGCAATTAAAAAACAAACTCAAAATATGTTCCCTTCCCAGCCAGTCTAGACCTGCTAATGACTAATTTATTTATGATCAAACCAATAGCATATGGGGGGTTACTTGTTACCATGCTCGTCCTCACATGTTTGGCAAGGGAAAGAGAAATGTTTAAGGCCTCTATGATACAAGCACGATACTTCAGAGCTTTATACTGGCCTATGCTAGAGGTAACAGCCATATGGAGGCTTTTTTCAGCTAAACAGGCTGCACACTACCTTCACCAGGGCTTAATACTTACATGGCTGCTCTGTAGGCCTGTGGTTCTCAGCTGGGGAAGGTATTGGGGGGGGGGGCTAAAGGTTATCAGAAGTTAGGTTCCACTGGGAGATTTATTAAGCCTTGGGACTAGGGGGGGTGGTCACACATGTGGGGGCGGGGCCACAGACTATTGGGATTACTTTTCGTTGCAGGCTGTGCCACAAACTGAAGTGGACATGATCACACCCTTATGGGGGCGTGGCTGTTAATGTTGATCAACGCAGGCTCCCGATCAGGTTTGTACCCACTGTTATGGAAATACTGAATGGAAATAATTCCAGTTCAAAACAGTGAGGCTTGGGTTTTATTTCATTCTGTCCGAACATGAGAAGTGCTCAGGCCAGGACAAAGCTCTGAGAAAAAAAATACAGCTCTGACAGGAGGTGGCATATCACAGCAGTGCGCTGAGTCTGAGTCGTTAAATAGTGGATGTACGTATTGGTGTTAAATGGCAGAAGCCAGATTTACTACCGTATGGTAATGCAAGTTTCCATAGGGCCTAATGCGAGAATACGTGCGGCCCCAACCTCAATCATTGGTATCTGCACTTGCATCAGCCCTAGGTGCCAAGGTCCGTCAGAGACCGGCTTCCCTTTGCTGTACTTAATACAGCAACATAGATTTATTGCTTGCGCCCGCAGAGTCGCCGCCCAGAAACACCCATTTCACGCAAAGCTGGATCTGGCAATTATCCGGCTTTTGCGCATGATCTGCATGCTCCTACTTGCTATTTGCGCCCATAGAAGGAGCTGAGTCTGACTCAGAATTAGCCTCATTATGTACCTAATATGCACTAATTACCAATCACAGTAACGTTAGCACTGAACCATACATTCTCATTGATAGTATGCCACTCATGTTAAATGTCCCTTTATGTCATAACAGACAAGTTTCTCAAGAGATTGTAAAATTTATAAGCTGTGTACACACTAGACGATATATCGTCCGATCTCTGGCAGATCAGACTGATATAGCGTGCACATTGCCGGACTATTGCGCACTCTCGCAGGTCATTCATCGCGTCTGCAGGCTGGCCGGAAGATATTTTGAATGACACCATGCTTCTGGATGTGACCACTGAACGATATATTGCGCAATTGTGCATTATATATTCGCAAACACACACATATAGATGCAATGCAAATATGTACCTCCCTATGTTGAGATGTGTGTCTATTTATAAAAAATATATATTTATAAGCAAGTATACTGTGTATACATGTATAAATATATACATATATATATACAGGTTGAGTATCCCATATCCATATATTCCGAAATACGGAATATTCCGAAATACGGACTTTTTTGAGTGAGAGTGAGATAGTGAAATCTTTGTTTTTTGATGGCTCAGTGTACACAAACTTTGTTTAATACACAAAGTTATTAATAATATTGTATTAAATGACCTTCAGGCTGTGTATACAAGGTGTATATGAAACATAAATGAATTGTGTGTATGTAGACACACTTTGTTTAATGCACAAAGTTATAAAAAATATTGGCAAAAATTACCTTCAGGCTGTGTGTATAAGGTGTATATGTAACATAAATGCCTTCTGTGCTTAGACCTAGGACCCATCACCATGATATCTCATTATGGTATCTAATTATTCCAAAATACGGAAAAATCCGTTATCCAAAATACCTCTGGTCCCAAGCATTTTGGATAAGGGATACTCAACCTGTATATATTTTTTTTATTTTTTTTATTTAAATAAATTAATGAACACAACGAAAGTATAATATATTTTGTTTAGCAATGTTTTGCTACAGTATACACCCAGTCAGGCTTTTCCAGGAATAATTAAAAAAATAAGTCACAGGTATATACTTTTAGTATTCATTAGCTACATGTTCATGGGAGAGGGAACACTGGGCTGGCGGAGGAGGAGAAAGTGGTGGGGGAGATAGATATATGAGGGGGGACACTGGGCTGGAGGGGAAGAGGGGAAGTGAGATGGGGATTGAGTGGCGAACACTAGGCTGGAAAAGGGGGGGGACACTATGCTGAATAAGGCTGAGGGGCACTGTGACTGTAGTAACTGGGGGGCAGTGGGATGCGGGGAGATGGCTGATTATGGAGGGAAGAAGGGAGACACTGGGATGGTGGGGGTTGGTTAGATGAGGGAGGGGGCACTTGGATGGTAGCCTAGAGGGCTTCTTACCTCCCATCTTCAGACTCACTGCACCACCGCGTGCACACCCAGCAGCAGCATGATGTACAGCCCCTCAGCTCTGGCTGCACGGGATCTGAGAGACTGGTGTGTCCGCAGTCACTCAGCATACAGAGAGGGGGGTGCTTTTTCCCCCCCCTGGTATCCCCCCCCCCCCCCCACTAAAAATTACCTGTGACAATACCTGAACCTATCTGGTAATAGAATTTCAGAGAAATTGGTCACATGCGTTTACAAAGACATGTTTAGCACCCCCTCTTTGTCCGCTGTTGTTTGTGACCCCTTCCCCTTTCTAGCACCTGATATATAATTATCTCCAGGAATGATTAAGCAACTACCACTGTTTGTCTGCATGTGTGAGAAGGCATTGACTCGAAGCAGCATTTGGAAGGCATGATGTTCCTTGTAGTGCTAATGGGAGATCCTGGGGGTGGCTCCCAGATAAGTTAGCCCTCTGTCTGGATGCATTTTAGTATGAGCCTTTATCATGAGGCCTACTGTGTAGATAAATCACATGGCCCTATGTTGGCACTGCAATTATGTAGTGGTAGGACTGCTGATATTGGAGAAGGCCAGCAGCTAAACATGTCTTTGCAAATGCATGTGACCAATTTCTCTGAAATTCTATTACCAGATATGTACAGGTATTGTCACAGGTAATGATTGAGCAACTACCACTGTTTGTCTGCAGTCGCTGCCTCACCCTCTTGGCTTTTATGTGGTGGTGTGGTGCGGCTCGGTGAGAGGAGGAGAATCAGGTGGTTGTGCTTGCCCAGGCATCAACTCATGCAGCCACTATCAGTGAGAGGCTGGACTGTGAGCTGTGCAGGCGGGACTCCTCTCCACTCTCTAGGTCACATGTGCTGAGGGCCGATTCCTGATCAACGCTGGCCAGAGGAAGGCAGATCACTCAGTGGAGCTACAGTGCAGCTGACTTGGTGCTGGGGGAGCGGCAGGCACTGGGCCCCTGTGGCAGCCTGGCCTCATAGCAGCCCCTGCACCTATGGTAGGTACACCACTGCCTTGCACCCATTATAGATACACCATTGTATGGATCCCTGCCCAGTAAATTGTGCAGTATGTAGCCCAAAAGCTACAAAGGCTAACACTATCTTATGCTTCATATTCCAGAGCTTAGTAAATTCAACATAAAAGCAGTCTTCGCAGGGGTTTTTTTGTGTTTGAAAATAAGGGATCACAGCAGCTATTGGCTATATCCTGCGGATGCTTAATATTTGCAGGTTGCCACCGGAAACCCACACAAATGTATATATATGTATTTTTAGTAATATGCCCCAAGTAAATGTTAAGTGGTGATACATATTAGATCACTGTACAAGCTAGGCTGATTCTCAGCTACAATGTATATCCTCTGTGTATACAGGAAATGTAGCAGCGTTATGTAACCATAGTACAGTGTTATTTATCTCCTGCAACCTTGACACAATAACAAGCATTGTTAGCTACAGGAGAATAGTGTTTTAGCTAATAATCACTGCAAATAGTGACGCAAAGACTGAAATGTCAGATTTAATGCCCAGGATATTATTATATGCCGGATTGGAAACTATTGAGCATGAAGTATTAATGTTATATTTGGGAAAAAACTATTTTGTTGCCTTTCTGGGAATAGAAATAACGGTGATGTGTAATTATGGTGATGCCCAACGGCAAAATATAGTACTAAACAATTCCAGGGAGAGGAAATAAAGCGTTTACGTCAACAGGGCTCGCCAATTCCATTCCAGGAGCAAACATCTTTATGTCATCCTATAAGTACAAGTATACGTTCTGTCATCTGGAATAAAGCAATGGCTTCTCCTACACAAAGCAACATGAATCACGACAGCTATGGTGTGTACTGCTTGTGAAGGACTACAATTAATGTCTGCAAATCAGTAACGTTCCCTATGCCATGTAAATTGGGATGGTGAAAATGCAGCTTTTTTGAACTGCATATATTTTTTTTTTATCTATTGTCACTTTATTTTTCTTTAAAAGCTCTATAAATGCCAAGCGATGGACAAATAGGGGAGGGGGGGCTAGAGGAAGGCTTGGTAACTTACTTTTGTTGCTTCAGAAACCTGCACCAGTGGTCCTAGAACCAGATCTGTAGTGTTCCTAAGGGGAAAATACCGATTGGTAGCTGATACCTCTGCTCACAGACTATGGGGGAGTACTTGAAGAGTGATAAAGGGGAGAGAGATAAAGCACCAGCCAATAAGCTCCCAACTGCCATGTGTGTGAAAATGTCAGGAGGAGAGGTGGAAGTGGTGAGGATCTGGTGGAGCGTGAGCTCCAGGCACCAAAATGTAAGAGGGCACCTTGTGGCCACAGCGGAGACCCTTACCCATGGTGCAGATACCTTGCAGCCTGACCTGGGCAGAGCTCTTCCCAGATGCGGCCGGATGTGACCCTACAGTCAGCGATGCACCATCATAGGTCACATCGCCTCACTGACATAACATGCAGTGGAAGGTGATGGGGCTGGAGGCTGAGGATGGTGATCAGGCTGAGAAAAGTGATGGAACTGGCGGCTGAGGAAGGTGATGGGGCTATGGAAGATGATAGGGCTGAGAAAAGTGATGGGGCTGTGGCTGAGGAAGGTGATGGGGCTGTGGCTGAGAAAACTGATGGGGTTGTGGCTGAGAAAGGGGATGGGGCTGTGGCTGAGGAAGGTGATGGGGCTGTGGCTGAGGAACGTGATGGGGCTGTGGCTGAGAAAACTGATGGGGTTGTGGCTGAGAAAGGGGATGGGGCTGTGGCTGAGGAAGGTGATGGGGCTGTGGCTGAGGAACGTGATGGGGCTGTGGCTGAGAAAACTGATGGGGTTGTGGCTGAGAAAGGGGATGGGGCTGTGGCTGAGGAAGGTGATGGGGCTGTGGCTGAGGAACGTGATGGGGCTGTGGCTGAGGAACGTGATGGGGCTGTGGCTGAGAAAGGTGATGGGGCTGTGGCTGAGGAAGGTGATGGGGGCTGTGGCTGAGGAAGGTGATGAGAGGCCGAGAGCTCAGGAAAGTGATGAGGGACTAGTTCCGCCTATGACCCAGCACGGTATTGATCACCCAGCAACACAGATCACAGCAGCAGCCAGCAACACTCATCATCACTCACCCATAGCAAGCCTCATCCATAGAGCCATAACTAGACATTTTGGGGCCCTGTGCCAGCAAGAGGATTGGCAAAACTATATTTGAAAAAGAGACAGCATGCATCTTTTGGAGTGGTCTTGCTGGGGAGGAGCATGGCAACACAATAGTGTTAGGATATGGTGCGCTCTGTACCTGTCTCCTTCTGTGTACCAGTCTATGGGTGCATCCCCTAGTGTTAGACCTCTAGTGCCAGGAGTCACTCGAAGGTGGAGTTATATGATGTAGTTTCTGTTCCTCCATCTCAGAGAGAATCAGGAGAGTGGAACACACAGAGAGACTGAGAGAGAGTGTCCTGGAGTGCAGAGCTGAGACTGGGAGCAGATCTCAGCTACAGAGACTCACAGTGTTCCAGTGCATGCATCATCTTCCCTACAGTGGGAGTCGGACTGCACGGCTGTACAGTCCTCCATGCTTTACCACCACAGACATCTCCTGATAAGTACCACTACCTAATGCTGTGACCTTGTGTGATATATGGGCTCCTGATTACTGCTATCAGTGTTACATCTGAGTCACCTGTGTACACTAAATAAATGTGCATTACTGTTTAAGTCATCTAGTGTGTGGACTGACGTCACTGCACCAGATAGTCCAGTACACTCTGCCAACAAATAGTACTCCTAAGTTAATTTGCATCACACATTAGTACCCCTTATTCACATTACGCCACACAGTAATAGTGACCATTATACCATGTTATGCTATGCAGTTGTAGTGGCCATTACACCATGTTACACCACACAGAGTAATGCCCATTGCGCCACATTATGCACCACACACAGTAGTCCCCCTTACACCATGTTGCCCCCATACAGTAATGCCCATTGTGCCACATTATGCCCTACACAGTAATGCCCACTGCACATTATGCCCCACAAGGTAATGTCCACTGCACATTATTCCCTACACAGTAATGCCCAGACAACACCAACCTGTCCATGTCCAGGGTGTCTAAAGTTGCTGTTCGTCCATGGTCATGACTCCTCATAACCAGCCACTTCAGCATCTCCCTGCGTGCTCAGATTTCATAGAATACTGATGATGTCACACCGCACATTTCTGAAACTCCCCCCGCTGAGCACAGTATTGCTCCTCAGGTGGGGATGAAGGGTTATTGAGGACTGTCAGACTGACCCTGATTGTGGGGGAGTGCGGATGGGGACTCAGAGTTGGGCTGCTTATCATGCACGGAGTGGGGATGGGGCCTGTCTGCAAATTTAAAAAAAAGTCACCAGATGCAGCGGCCATGTCGGGGAAGCCTGTGTGCTGCAGCGTGACTGGGTGCAGGAGAGTGTCAGGCTCTGTAGGCATCCTGGGCCCCAGTAGCAGCTGCATTTCCTGTACCTATGTTTGTTATGCTACTGGCTGCAAAGGACGGGAGAGGAGAGGGAATCCAGTATTGGTAAGGCGGGAGGCGGTACTGCAGAAAGAGGGGTTGGAGCAGTGAGGGAACAGGGAGGGGAGCTGGGAAGTGGGGTAGGTTGTGCCGCGAATGGAGGGGTGGGGTTTGGAGCAGTCAGGGAAGAGAGGAGAGCCTGTTGGGGGGGGGGGGGGGGGGGTCTCGGGGATGCCACAAATGGGGTGTGTGGAGGTTGGAGCAGTAAGGGAAGAGAGGGAAAACTGTTCATGGGGGGAGTTGATGGGCCACGAATGGGCGGGGGGGGGGGGGGGGGGGCATAGGTTGGAGCATGGAGGTAAGAGAGAGGAGAGGGGAGTCTGTGTGGGTAAGGGAGGAGTACTGCAGGTGGAGTTGGGTCACAGAGGGAACAGAGAGGAGTGGGGAGATTGTGTGGGAAATTGGGGGCTCAAGGGTGCTGCAAATGAGGGGCAGAGTTTGGAGGAGTGAGGGAATAGAGGGGAGCCTGTATGGAGGGGTGCTGCAAATGGGTGGGGCGGAGGTTGGAACATTGAGTAAAGAAAGAGGAGATGGGAGGGTGGGTTGGATGTCGTGCGAACGGAGGGGGGGGGGGGGGGGCAAAGATTGGAGCAGTCTAGGAAGAGAGGGGAGCCTGTGCGGGGGATGGAGGGGCAGAAGAGATGCGAATGGTGAGTGGAGTTTGGAGAAGTGAGAGAGGAGAGGGGAGCCTGTGGGGGTAGAGGGAGCTTTATCGAGCTTTACCATCCAGGTCCCGCCGCAGTCCGCTGTCTAAATGAGCTGGTCCTAGGCTTGGAATGCATGCCTAGATTGCCTATGCCTAGAGCCGGCACTGGGTTTAATGGGGGTTATTCCGAGTTGATCGTAGCTGTGCTAAATTTAGCACAGCTACGATCAGGCACTCAGACATGCGGGGGGACGCCCAGCACAGGGCTAGACCGCCCCGTGTGTCAGTGCCGCCCCCTTCCCCCCCGCAAAAATGTGAAAACATCGCACAGCGGCAATGCTTTTGCATCTCAGAAGAACCTCTTCGCTGCCCCAGGTTGCAGCGCCAGCGTGTGATGTCACGCAGCTGCCGTGGCCCGCCCCCCCCAACGGTCCGGCCACGCCTGCATTGGCCGGACCGCGCCCCCTAAACGGCAGCTTAATGCCGCCATCCATTCCGCCTCTGTCTCAGAGGTGATCGCTAGGCAATGATGGCTGGCATGCACCGGCGCACTGTGGCGCCAGCGCATGCGCAGTTCCGACCCGATCGATGTGCTGCAATAAACTGCAGCAAGCAATCGGGTCGGAATGACCGCCAATATACACCAGGTCATTGGACAGCTATGGAGAAATGTTTTCTTGGAGAAGAGCAATTATAGCATCCCTGCACTGTGAACAGTGCCAGATTAAGGTCCACATGGGCCTGGAGCTGACATTTAGCAAGGGCCTATTGTGTACCTTGGCAGGAGGTGTGACAAGCGCTGCGGTGGTGTGATTAGTGATGTGGGGGTGTGACCAGTGTGGTGTGGGTGTGGTCTAAATAGGGTGTGTGGCTATCACGATGGTGGTCAAAGCTAGTGCCTACCTTCAACCACTTAATAGTGACGCTATAACAAGAAAACGTTTGTAACTACCATATGATACAGAGAATCAGTGACCACCATATGATACAGAAAGCATCTCAGTGACCACCTTATGATACCGAGAGCATCTAAGTGACCAGCATCTAATACAGAGAGCATCGCAGTGACCACCATATGATACAGAGCGCTGTATCAACATGCAAAGAAGATGGAAAGGGGAGAAACGATGGGGCAAAACAGAGCAAGTGTGGAAAGATTAGAAAAGAGGGGGGCAATACAGAGGAGATAGGGAAAGGGGAGCAGAGACAGGGGCAAAACAGAGCAAACAGGGAACTGAGGGCTCATAGAACACAGTTACTGATACAGATACTTATTGACAAAGACACCACTTACCGACACAGGCATCTCTTACTGAAACAGGCACACTTGCAGACAGACACCGCTTGCCAACAGACACCCCTTACTGACACAAATACAGATATAGACTGAAGACCTTTCTGACGCAGACACACTTGCAGACAGACACCGCTTACCAACAGACACCCCTTACTGACACAAATACAGATATAGACTGAATACCTTACTGACACAGACACACTTGCAGACAGACACCGCTTACCAACAGACACCCCTTACTGACACAAATACAGATATAGACTGAATACCTTACTGACACAGACACACTTGCAGACAGACACCGCTTACCAACAGACACCCCTTACTGACACAAATACAGATATAGACTGAATACCTTACTGACACAGACACACTTGCAGACAGACACCGCTTACCAACAGACACCCCTTACTGACACAAATACAGATATAGACTGAAGACCTTACTGACACACAGACCACCTACTGACACAGACTTACTGATACCACTTACTGACACAGACACTGCTTACTGACAGATATCACTTATGGACACAGGTACCCCTTACTGACATATTCCACTTACTGACACACCTTACTAACACAAACATTTATTGACACAGACACCACTTACTGACAGATGGCACTTACGGACACAGACACCACTTATTGGCACATAAATACATAATAACAGACACTCCTTACTGACAAAGATACAACTTATACCCCTTTCACACCAGCCAAAATGGTCTGAAAGAGGTATTAGTGACACAAACACTCTTACTGGCAGGGATAGGGATGACATGAGATATTGTGGGGCCTGGGACAGAATAAATAGGTAACCCCCCCTGAACCACATGGTCTCATACATGCATATGCTGCCCCATAGCCATATTTCCCTCTGTCTCTGTTACACCTCCCACATTACCCTCTGCCTCAGTGACATGGCCACACTGACCTGTCTCAGTGCCCCCCCCTCGCCACATTCCACTCTCTCAGTGACTGCTCACACATTCCTCCCTGTGTCAGTGACACCCCATTTTCCTGTCTCTCAGTGACCCTCCTCCCCACATTCCCGTCTCTCAGTGACTGCTCCCACATTCCTCCCTGTGTCAGTGACACCCCATTTTCCTGTCTCTCAGCGACCCTCCTCCCCACATTCACCTGTCTCTCAGTGACCCCCCAAACATTCCCCTCTGTCTGTCAGTGACCACCACAGACATAGTCACATTCCCCTCTGTTTCTCAGTGACATTCCCCCTCACACACTCACGTTCCCCTCTGAGCGGCAACATTAATACAAAGGTCCTCACCAGTGAAAAGATGCTGGCCGCTGTGCACTGTCCTGGCCCGGGGACATCTCAGGCATCCACAGATTACACATGGTACACTGCCAGGCTGTCTGGGAGTACAAGAGAGGGTGGTTACTGGGCCACATCTAAGCTGGAAGATAAGCTCTGGCCCGGACGGGCCAGAGCCAAGTGCAGTGTCAACCCTACTATAGGAGCCAGAGGAAGCCCCCCTTTCTACCCAGGCCAGGTACTCCTGTCCGGCAGCACCCCACCCCTGATGGCGCCCCTGAACATGGATATCCCTTACTGACAGATACCACTTACTGACACAGACAACACTTACCTATACAGACATCTCTAATGGACACAAATAGCCCTTACGGACACAGACACCTCTTACTGACATAGACACCCCTTACTGACAGACACACTTACTGACACAAACACACTGATATACACTTACTGACACACCTTACTGACACACACACTTACATACAGACACTCCTTACTGATACAAACATTTAGTGACAGATACCACTTAATAACACAGACAACCCTTACTGACACAGACGCCACTTACTGACATAGATGCCACATATTGGAACATACAAAATTACTGACAGGCACGCCTTACTGACACAGATACAACTTACTGACACAGACCACTTACTGAGACACCACATACTGTCACAGACACACTTACTGAGACACCCCTTACTGACGCAGACACTACTTACTGACAGATAACACTTACTGGCACATACATACTTACTAACACACACCCCTTACTGACACAGGTACAACTTACTGATACAGATACCCCTTACAGACACACATGACACAGATGCCGCTTACTAACACATATAAACTAACTGCCTCAGACACCACTTACTGACAGACACTACTGACACACACAACACAAACTTACTGACACAGTCACCACTTACTGATAGACATTACTTACTGACATACACGCACAACACAGACACTATTTACTGACACACACAGATACAACACAATACTTACTGACACAGACACCACTTACTGACAGACACTACTTACTGACACACACAACGCAAAATGTACTGACACAGATACCACTTATTGACAGACACTACTTACTGACACACACAACGAAAAACGTACTGACAGACACTACTTACTAACACACACACACACAAAACTTACTGACACAGACACCAGTAAATGACAGACACCACTTACTGACACACACACACACACACACACACACACAACATAAAACTTACTGACACACACCACTTACTGACAGACACTACTTACTGACACCAGTGACGTAAGTTCATACCAAGTACCCCCACCCCCTCCACAGCGTTGGTGACCCCCATATGCTACTGATAGCATCGTCACCTCCATATTGTAACAACAGCATCGGTGACCCACAGATACTACAGACAGCATTAGTGGTCGCCACATACTATATCCCTCAATCTAATAAAAAAAGTTTGGATTTATCTTGGGAGTATCAAGCCAAGCGAAGTGTGTAGAAGAAAGGGCATGGAAAAATGCAATAAAATGCCAATTTAACCCCTCCCACAGATCAAAAGTATACTCATCCATTGGGGGAAGGGGGGTACAGGGTGACACACACACAGAGGTGGAGAGTGTACAGTGTGACATACATGGGGGGACTGGGAGCACAGGGTGTCAAACACACAGGTGTAGGAGGTGTAAACTGTGTCATACACAGGTGGTATGGGAGTACAAAATGTCATACACACAGGGTAGGGGGGTGCAGGGTTACATACACACAAAGGTAGCAGGTACAGGATACAGGGGGTTACACACCAGGGTGAAGAGAGGTACAGGGGGTTACACACACACACACACACACACACACACACACACACACACACACACACACAGTGGTAGGGGTACAGGGCAGTAACACACAGGAGTGGTGGGGGGGAGGGTTAGCTGGGTACAGGACTACCTGGTCACTCACTGCACTGTGTCCAATCCCAACCTTGCAAGTGGTGAGCTGCATGGTGTCATAGGGAGGCCAACGGATCCAGGTGCAGGTCGAAGAGGAGGTCAGCGGCAGGAGGATCCACGCTGGACGCGGAGCTCACCAAGCGCCAGTTGCTATGCTGTCCTATGGTGTTGCCCGGCCTGTTGTGCGAGGTTGAGTTTAGGACACTGGAACAGTGTTTGCTATGGAGAGGCGGACCTCTGCTTCACCGCAGCTGCTGGAGGAGGGAGAATGCCGGGCCTGCTCGGGAGGAGGGCAGCAGCTTAGTGATCTGTCCTGCCGGTGGCCGCCTGAACGAAGCGGCGTGTTATATTTGCCAGCCAGCCGAGCCTCGCTCGGCACCTGCACTCCCTCCCACTGCAGACTCAGAGCTGTCCTTCCGGCTGCTGCCCGATCTCAGCTGAGACGGGCAGCTAAAATCATAACAGAGCAGTCGGCAGGTGCCCCTACCTACTGAACCACCATCACTCTAAGTGCCGTCTCTGAGACAGCGGCGGCACAATGGCGGTGACGAGATCCCGGAACTGACAGCAGCAGCAACGGCAGGTGTGCTACCACTCAGCGCTCACTGCTGAAATGGTTAGCGGCGCGCCAGTTACACACAGCAGTTATAGATGGATTCATATATGGATTCATGTATAACCTCAGTGCCTGCTCTTCTGTGCCCCTAGGATGGCTAACACCCGGCGGCAAATGCCTTCATTGCCTCCGGGAGTTACGCCACTGACTGACACAGACACACAACACTTACTGACACAGATAGCACATACTGACAGACACTACTTATTGACACACACAGACAACACAAAACTTACTGACACACACCACTTACTGACACAGATACCACATACTGACAGACACTATTTACTGACACACACACACACACCATAAAACCTACTGACACACACCACTTACTGACACAGATAGCACATACTGACAGATACTATTTACTGACACACACCACTTACTGACACAGATAGCACATACTGACAGACACTATTTACTGACACACACAACACAAATCTTACTGACACACACCACTTACTGACACAGATACCACATACTGACAGATACTATTTACTGACACACACAATACAAAACTTACTGACACAGATACCACATACTGACAGATACTATTTACTGACACACACAACACAAAACTTACTGACACACACCACTTACTGACACAGATACCACATACTGACAGATACTATTTACTGACACACACACCACTTACTGACACAGATAGCACATACTGACAGACACTATTTACTGACACACACAACACAAAACTTACTGACACACACCACTTACTGACACAGATAGCACATACTGACAGATACTATTTACTGACACACACAACACAAAACTTACTGACACACACCACTTACTGACACAGATAGTAAATAGTGTCTGTCAGTATGTGCTGACACACACAACACTTACTGACACACACCACTTACTGACAGACACTACTTACTGACACACACATGCAGCACTTACTGACATAGACACCACTTACAGAGGAGACCTCAGGTCCTGGTGTGAAAGACAGCTCTCCTAAAGGCAGCAGCCCCTCCCCCTCTTTCATGAGGCATTTTCCTGTTGGGAAGCTGCAGCGGGGATAAGCAAAGCATGTATTTCGTATTGGCAGGGGGCGGAGCCTCGGGTGAATGGGGGCGGGGCTTCAGACAGACCCGGGGGCGGAGCTTCAGGCGGACCCAGGGGCAGAGCCTAAAAATAAGATTTTACTCACCGGTAAATCTATTTCTCGTAGTCCGTAGTGGATGCTGGGAACTCCGTAAGGACCATGGGGAATAGCGGCTCCGCAGGAGACTGGGCACAACTAAAGAAAGCTTTAGGTCACCTGGTGTGCACTGGCTCCTCCCACTATGACCCTCCTCCAAGCCTCAGTTAGGACACTGTGCCCGGACGAGCTGACATAATAAGGAAGGATTTTGAATCCCGGGTAAGACTCATACCAGCCACACCAATCACACCGTATAACTCGTGATACTATACCCAGTTAACAGTATGAATATAACTGAGCCTCTCAACAGATGGCTCAACAATAACCCTTTAGTTAGGCAATAACTATATACAAGTATTGCAGACAATCCGCACTTGGGATGGGCGCCCAGCATCCACTACGGACTACGAGAAATAGATTTACCGGTGAGTAAAATCTTATTTTCTCTGACGTCCTAGTGGATGCTGGGAACTCCGTAAGGACCATGGGGATTATACCAAAGCTCCCAAACGGGCGGGAGAGTGCGGATGACTCTGCAGCACCGAATGAGAGAACTCCAGGTCCTCCTCAGCCAGGGTATCAATTTTGTAGAATTTAGCAAACGTGTTTGCCCCTGACCAAGTTGCAGCTCGGCAAAGTTGGAAAGCCGAGACCCCTCGGGCAGCTGCCCAAGATGAGCCCACCTTCCTTGTGGAATGGGCTTTTACAGATTTTGGCTGCGGTAGTCCAGCCGCAGAATGCGCCAGCTGAATTGTGCTACAAATCCAGCAAGCAATAGTCTGCTTAGAAGCAGGAGCACCCAGTTTGTTGGGTGCATACAGGATAAACAGCGAGTCAGTTCTCCTGACTCTAGCCGTCCTGGAAACATAATTTTTCAAGGCCCTGACTACGTCCAGTAACTTGGAATCCTCCAAGTCCCTAGTAGCCGCAGGCACTACAATAGGTTGGTTCAAGTGAAAAGCTGATACCACCTTAGGGAGAAACTGGGGACGAGTCCTCAATTCTGCCCTATCCATATGGAAAATCAGATAAGGACTTTTATATGACAAAGCCGCCAATTCTGATACACGCCTGGCCGAAGCCAAGGCCAATAACATGACCACTTTCCGCATGAGATATTTTAGATCCACGGTTTTTAGTGGCTCACACCAATGTGATTTTAAGAAACTCAACACCACGTTGAGAACCCAAGGTGCCACTGGAGGCACAACCGGGGGCTGAATATGCAGCACTCCTTTCACAATGTCTGAACTTCAGGTACTGAAGCTAGTTCTTTCTGGAAGAAAATCGACAGAGCCGAGATCTGTATCTTAATGGAGCCTAATTTTAGGCCCATAGACACTCCTGCTTGTAGGAAATGCAGAAATCGACCTAGTTGAAATTCCTCTGTTGGGGCCTTTTTTGGCCTCACACCAAGCAACATATTTCCGCCATATGCGGTGATAATGTTTTGCAGTTACATCTTTCCTGGCTTGAATCAGCGTAGGAATGACGTCCTCCGGAATGCCCTTTTCCTTTAGGATCCGGCGTTCAACCGCCTTGCCGTCAAAACGTAGCCGCGGTAAGTCTTGGAACAGACAGGGCCCCTGCTGTCGCAGGTCCTGTCTGAGCGGCAGAGGCCATGGGTCCTCTGATATAATTTCTTGAAGTTCTGGGTACCAAGCTCTTCTTGGCCAATCCGGAACCACGAGTATCGTTCTTACTCCTCGCCTTCCTATTATTCTCAGTACCTTTTGTATGAGAGGCAGAGGGGGGAACACATAAACCGACTGGTACACCCACGGTGTTACCAGAGCGTACACAGCTATCGCCTGAGGGTCCCTTGACCTGGCGCAATATCTTTTATAGCTTTTTGTTGAGGCGGGACGCCATCATGTCCACCTGTGGCCTTTCCCAATGGTGTACAATCCTTTGGAAGACTTCTGGATGAAATCCCCACTCTCCCGGGTGGAGGTCGTGTCTACTGAGAAGATCTGCTTCCCAGTCGTCCACTCCGGGAATGAACACTGCTGACAGTGCTAACACATGATTTTCCGCCCATCGGAGAATCCCTGTGGCTTCTGCCATCGCCATCCTGCTTCTTGTGCCGCCCCGTTGGTTTACATGGGCGACTGCCGTGATGTTGTCTGATTGGATCAGTACCGGCTGGTTTTGAAGCAGAGGCCTTGCCTGACTCAGGGCATTGTAAATGGCCCTCAGTTCCAGAATATTTATGTGTAGGGAAGTCACCTGACTTGACCAAAGTCCCTGGAAGTTTCTTCCCTGTGTGACTGCCACCCAGCCTCAAAGGCTGGCATCCATGGTCACTAGGACCTAGTCCTGTATGCCGAACCTGCGGCCCTCTTGAAGATGGGCACTCTGCAGCCACCACAGTAGAGATACCCTGGTCCTTGAAGACAGGGTTATCAGCCGATGCATCTGAAGATGTGATCCGGACCACTTGTCCAACAGGTCCCACTGAAAAGTTCTTGCATGGAACCTGCCGAATGGGATTGCTTCGTAGGAAGCTACCATTTTTCCCAGGACTCGCGTGCAATGATGCACCGATACCTGTTTTGGCTTCGGGAGGTCTCTGACTAGAGATGACAACTCCTTGGCTTTCTCCTCCAGGAGAAACACTTATTTCTGTTCTGTGTCCAGAACCATCCCCAGGAACAGTAGACGTGTCGTAGGAACCAGCTGTGACTGACTGTTTAGAATCCAACCGTGCTGTTGTAGCACTTTCCAAAATAGTGCTACCCCGACTAGCAACTGCTCCTTGGACCTTGCCCTTATAAGGAGATTGTCCAAGTACGGGATAATTAAAACTCCCTTTTTTCGAAGGAGTATCATCATTTCGGCCATTACCTTGGTAAACACCCTCGGTGCCATGTACAGTCCAAACGGCAGTGTCTGGACTTGGTAATGGTAATCCTGTACCACAAATCTGAGGTACTCCTGGCGAGGATGGTAAATGGGGACATGCAGGTAAGCATCCTTGATGTCCCGGGATCCCATGTAATCCCCCTCGTCCAGGCTTGCAATAACCGCCCTGAGCGATTCCATCTTGAACTTGAATTTTTTTTATGTATGTGTTCAAGGATTTAAATATAAAATGGGTCACACCGAACCATGCGGTTTCGGTACCCCAACTCGTGTGGAATAGTAACCCCGTCCTTGTTGAAGTAGGGGCACCTTGAGTATTACCTGCTGGGAATACAGCTTATTAATTGCCTCTAGCGCAGCCTCCCTGCCTGAGGGAGTTATCGGCAAGGCATATTTGAGGAAACGGCGGGGGGGAGACATCTCAAATTCCAGCTTGTACCCCTGAAATACTACTTGAATGAAACAGGGATCCACCTGTGAGCGAGCCCACTGATCGCTGAAATTTTTGAGACGGCCCCCCACCGTACCTGGCTACGCCTGTGGAGCCCCCGCGTCATGCTGTGGACTCAGAGGAAGCGAGAGAAGAATTTTGATTCTGGGAACAGGCTGACTGGTGCAGCTTTTTCCCTCTTCCCATGTCTCTGTACAGAAAGGAAGCGCCTTTGACCCGCTTGCTTTTCTGAAGCCGAAAGGACTGTACCTGATAATACAGTGCTTTCTTAGTCTGTGAGGAAACCTGAGGTAAAAATATTTCTTCCCAGCTGTTGCTGTGGATACGAGGTCCCAGAGACCATCCCCAAATAATTCCTCACCCTTATAAGGCAGAATCTCTAAGCGCCTTTTAAAGTCAGCATCACCTGTCCAGTGACAGGTCTCTAATACCCTCCTGACAGAATGGACATTACATTCATTTTGGATGCCAGCCGGCAAAATATCCCTCTGTGCATCCCTCATATATAAGACGACGTCTTTAATATGTTCTCATGTTTGACAGGGTCACCGACCACGCTGCAGCAGCACGATCTGCAGGTCTCAGTCTAGTACCTGAGTGTGTAAATACAGACTTCAGGATAGCCTCCTGCTTTTTATCAACAGGTACCTTCAAAGTGGCCGTTCCTAAAACGGCAGTGCCACCTTTTTTGACAACCGTGTGAGCGCCTTATCCACCCTAGGGGATATCTCCCAGCGTAACTTATCCTCTGGCGGGAAAGGGTACGCCATCAGTAACTTTTTAGAAATTACCAGTTTCTTATTGGGGGGAACCCACGCTTTTCACACACTTCATTCATTCATCTGATGGGGGAACAAAACACTGCCTGCTTTTTCTCCCCAACATAAAAACCCATTTTTAGAGGGTTAATGTCAGAAATGTGTAACACATTTTTTTATTGCCGGGATCAAGTCACGGATGTTCCTAGTGGATTGTGTATATGTCTCAACCTTGTCGACACTGGAGTCAGACTCCGTGTCGACATCTGTGTCTGCCATCTGAGTGAGCGGGCGTTTTTAAGCCCCTGATGGCCTTTGAGACGCCTGGGCAGGCGCGGACTGAGAAGCCGGCTGTCCCACAGCTGTTACGTCATCCACCCTTTTATGTAAGGAGTTGACACTGTCGGTTAATACCTTTCACCTAACCATCCACTCTGGTGTCGGCCCCACAGGGGGCGACATCACATTTATCGGCATCTGCTCCGTCACCCTATAAGCCTCCTCATTAAACATGTCGACACAGCCGTACCGACACACCGCACACACACAGGGAATGCTCTGACTGAGGACAGGACCCCACAAAGCCCTTTGGGGAGACAGAGAGAGAGTATGCCAGCACACACCAGAGCGCTATATAATGTGGGGATTAACACTATAACTATAGTTATAGCTGCTTGTATATATAATATTGCGCCTAAATTTAGTGCCCCCCCTCTCTTTTTAACCCTTTGAGCCTGAAAACTACAGGGGAGAGCCTGGGGAGCTTTCTTCCAGCTGCACTGTGAAGAGAAAATGGCGCCAGTGTGTCTGAGGGAGATAGCTCCGCCCCTTTTTCGCAGACTTTTCTCCCGCTTTTTTCTGGATTCTGGCAGGGGTATTTACCACATATATAGCCTCTGGGGCTATATATTGTGGTATTTTTGCCAGCCAAGGTGTTTTTATTGCTGCTCAGGGCGCCCCCCCCAAGCGCCCTGCACCCTCAGTGACCGGAGTGTGAAGTGTGTATGAGGAGCAATGGCGCACAGCTGCAGTGCTGTGCGCTACCTTGGTGAAGACTGATGTCTTCTGCCGCCGATTTTCCGGACCTCTTCTTGCTTCTGGCTCTGTAAGGGGGACGGCGGCGCGGCTCCGGGACCGAACACCAAGGCTGGGCCTGCGGTCGATCCCTCTGGAGCTAATGGTGTCCAGTAGCCTAAGAAGCCCAAGCTGGCTGCAAGCAGGCAGGTTCGCTTCTTCTCCCCTTAGTCCCTCGCTGCAGTGAGCCTGTTGCCAGCAGGTCTCACTGAAAATAAAAAACCTAATTCTATACTTTCTTTCTAGAAGCTCAGGAGAGCCCCTAGTGTGCATCCAACCTCGGCCGGGCACAAAATCTAACTGAGGCTTGGAGGAGGGTCATAGTGGGAGGAGCCAGTGCACACCAGGTGACCTAAAGCTTTCTTTAGTTGTGCCCAGTCTCCTGCGGAGCCGCTATTCCCCATGGTCCTTACGGAGTTCCCAGCATCCACTAGGACGTCAGAGAAATGGGTACAGGAAAGGAAAGCCACTGGCAGCGGTAGGTTTAGTTACGACGAGAGCCGTGGTGATGAGGGTGAATGGGCAGCCGGAGGTGAGTGCGCTGCTGTGTGTGATGACAGGAAATATATTTTTTCCTGTGATCACTGGCTGCACTGCACTGCAGGGAACTCTGTGGGCCTATTTTCAATGGGAGGCTTGGAGCTGCAGCTCCATCCGCCCCATTGTTAATCCGGCCCTGACTGTGAATAGAGGAATACAGTCAAACATGCAGTAACTACCTTTTGTTTTTTTTCCATCGTACAGCACCCTATGGCAACAGAGACAGCAAAGGCTGCTGCTATGTACTTCTGCCTTTATTACAGATTTGGGGTCATTTCAGTATAAAATCTCCGTTACTGATGTTTTCATTTTTTTTTCACATCTTTGCTTTGAAAATGTCCTGAAAAATGATTTCAGGCAAAGCCAGCTGATCCTGTTGTGTTCATTAACCTCATTGTATTAGACTCTCAGCTTTTGCAGCTTACAGATGCTGAATGGGTGACTAATCCCAGGAGAACCAGTAACTGTCTTCATAAGGGATTACGGAAACGTTCCCATCGCTGCAAACTCTACAAAGCCGAAAGGCAATTTTCCAGAGTGTTAGTTTTCAATCTATCAAACAATGGAACACATTAAAGATGGTGTGTGAATGTGCTATACTACCACTGCTGATTTACGGCTTATATAATTAAGATACAGCATTATAATTAAACATTATATTATCTATTTAGAATGACTATATATGTATATACTGTATATATATATACACACACGAGGGGTGTGCAATAAGATTCCAGATGCACTAAGGGGGTCATTCCGAGTTGATCTCTTGCTGAATTTGTTTGCAGCGATCAGGCTAAAAAATGGCAGTTCTGTGCATGCGTAAACGGTGCAATGCGCACGCGCGACATACGGGCACAACGGACGATGTAGTTTTGCACAGGGTCTTGTGATGCATTTCAGGCGCACTGCTTGCCGCAGAGTGATTGTCATGAAGTGGGCGTTTCTGGGTGGCAACTGACCGTTTTCAGGGTGTGAGCGGAAAAACGCAGGCGTGCCAGGAAAAAACACAGGTGTGGCTGGGCGAACGATGGACGGGTTTGTGACGTCAAATCCGGAACTGAATAGTCTGAAGTGATCGCAAGCGCTGAGTAGGTTTTGAGCTACAGTACTCTGAAATGACACAAATTTTTTTTGCAGGCGCTCTGCGATACAACTATTCGCACTTCTGCTAAGCTAAAATACACTCCCAGTGGGCCGTGGCATAGTGTTTGCACTGCTGCTAAAACTAGCTAGCGAGCGATCAACGTGTAATGACCCCCTCAAAGTATTGTATTTACAAACAAAGTGTACATACATTACATTTTTTTCAAAGTATTCACCAGAGGAGTCTATGTAAATTTGCAGCTTCTGGTAACTCAAAATGAATCCCAGGCATCTTGGGCTTGATTTGTGGGAACATGAAGAAGTTGCAGGGGGCTAGGTCTTGATGGTACGGTGGATGACCATGTTCCTGGATGCATACATTGGCAGGAAAAACAAGATTTATGGTAAGAACTTACCGTTGTCAAATCTCTTTCTGCGAGGTACACTGGGCTCCACAAGGAATAACATCGGGGTGTGGAGTAGGATCTTGATCCGGGGAACCAACAGGTTCAAAGCTATGACTGTTCCCAAGATGCATAGCGCCGCCTCCTCTATAACCCCACCTCCGTGCACAGGAGCTCATATTTTGTTAACCAGTCCAATGCAGTAGCAGGTAACAGAGATGACAGTCGTTAGAAGCCACACACACCGCACACTCACGACAGGAGAGGGTGTCAGTGACTAATGCCATACCAACCCAAAGAAGCAAAGTGCATCAGGGTGGGCGCCTTGTGGAGCCCAGTGTACCTCGCAGAAAGAGATTTAACAACGGTAAGTTCTTACCATAAATCTCGTTTTCTGCTGCGGGGTACAGTGGGCTCCACAAGGAATAACATCAGGGATGTCCTAAAGCAGTTCCTTTAGGGAGGGGACGCACTGTAGCGGGCACAAGAACCCAGCGTCCAAAGGAAGCATCCTGGGAGTCGGAAGTATCGAACCTTATGAACGTATTCACTGAGGACCACGTAGCCGCCTTGCACAATTGTTCAAGGGTCGCACCACGGCGGGCCGCCCAAGAAGGTCCAACAGACCGAGTAGAATGGGCTTTGATGGTAGCAGGAGCTGGAAGACCAGCCTGTACATAAGCATGTGCAATCACCATTCTATCCATCTGGCCAAGGTCTGCTTGTTAGCAGGCCAGCCCCGTTTGTGAAATCCAAACAGTACAAAGAGAGAATCAGACTTCCTAATGGAGGCAGTTCTCTTCACCTAGATATGGAGAGCCCGTACTACATCCAAAGACGCTCTTTGGAGGACAATTCGGGAGAACTAAAGGCCGGAACCACAATCTCCTGGTTAAGGTGGAAGGAAGGCACCACCTTAGACAAATAACCAGGGCGCGTTCTAAGAACTGCCCGGTCACGGTTAAAAATCAGATAGGAGGACTTACAGGATAAGGCACCTAAGTCCGAGACCCTTCTAGCAGAGGCAATAGCCAGCAAAAACAAAACCTTAATGGAAAGCCACTTAAGGTCTGCAGATGCAAGAGCTTCAAACAGATACTCTTGCAAGGCCTCCAGAACCACTGACAAATCCCAAGGGGCCACTGGTGGTACATAAGGAGGTTGAATCTGTAACACCCTCTGAGTGAAAGTATGAACATCAGGCAGGGTAGCAATCTTTCTCTGAAACCATACCGACAAGGCAGAAATGTGAACCTTGAGGGATGCCAGACGAAGGCCTAAGTCCAGGCCCTGTTTTAGGAAGGCCAAAAGTTTGGCCGTACTAAACTTGTAGATGTCATGGTTATTAGACGCGCACCAAGCAAAGTAAGAATTCCAGACCCTATGGTAAATCCAAGCAGAAGCTGGCTTACGGGCCTTCAACATAGTATGAACAACCGCGTCAGAAAAACCCTTGGCCCTTAAGACGGAAGCTTCAAGAGTCACGCCATCAAAGCCTGTCGGGCCAAATCCTGGTAAACACAAGGGCCCTGAATGAGGAGGTCTGGTCATTGTGGAATTAGAAGGGGACGCTCTATCGAGAGACCCTGTAGATCGGAGAACCAGTGCCGTCTGGGCCACGCCGGAGCGATCACAAGCAGGGTTCCTCCTTCTTGTTTGAACTTCCTTATTACTCTGGGCAGGAGTGACACCGGAGGGAACACATATGGAAACTGAAAGCTCCATGGGATTACTAGTTCATCTACAAACGCCACTTGAGGATCCCTTGTCCTTGCTCCGAAGATCGGAACCTTGTGATTGTGTTGAGATGCCATCAAGTCCACATCTGGATGGCCCCACTTGTCCACGAGGAGTTGAAATACTTCTGGATGGAGGCTCCACTCTCCGGCGTGTACGTCCGGATGACTGAGAAAGTCCGCTTCACAGTTGAGGATCCCCGGAATAAACACTGCCGATATGGCTGGCAGATGGCGTTCCGCCCATTGAAGAATCCTTTGAGTGCCGCCCTGATGATTTATGTACGCCACCGTGGTGGCATTGTCCGATAGTACTTGAAAAGGTCTGTATCAAATGCTGGGCCAAGTTCAGTGTATTGAACACCGCCCGCAGTTCCAGAATGTTTATCGGGAGGAGAGACTCCTCCTTGGTCCACCGGCCCTGAAGGGAGTGTTGCTCCAAAACCACCCCCCAACCCCTCAGACTGGCATCCGTTGTCAGAAGGACCCAGTTGGAGATCCAGAAGGGACGACTCCCGCTCAATCGGTGGTCCTGAAGCCACCAGCTCAGTGACAGACGGACCTCTGGAGAAAAGGAGACCATTTGAGACCTGATCCGGTGAGGCAGGCCGTCCCACTTGGCCAGAATCAACTTCTGTATAGGGCGGGAATGGAATTGAGCGTACTCCACCATGTCGAAAGCCGACACCATGAGACCTAGCACTTGCATTGCCGAATGTATCGACACTTGCGGACGAAATAGGAAACATCGAATCTTGTCCTGAAGTTTCAGGATCTTCTCCTGAGACAAGAACAACCGCTGGTTGTGAGTGTCCAACAATGTCCCCAGGTGTACCATGCTCCGAGCAGGGACCAGGGAAGATTTCTTCCAGTTGATGAGCCACCCGTGAGTTTGCATAAACTGGATTGTCACATCCAAATGATGTAGGAGAATTTCTGGGGAGTTCGTCAGGATCAGTAAGTCGTCTAGATATGGGAGGATCCTGATCCCCTGACGGCGTAGCATAGCCGTCATTACCGCCATGACTTTGGTGAATACCCGCGGAGCCGTGGCCAAACCACAGGGTAACGACCGAAACTGGTAATGAAGGTTGCCCACCGCAAGGTACTGCTGATGTGACATTGCAATAGGTATATGCAGGTAGGCATCCTGTATATCAAGGGAGACCATATAGTCCCCAAGCTCCAAGGCCAGAACAATAGAGCGTAGAGTTTCCATACGAAACTTGGAGACCCTCACATTGTTCAAAGACCCGTTCGGTTTCGGGACTAGAAACAGCGGTGAATAGTACCCCTTGCCTCTCTGAGCCAGAGGCACCTGTACTACCACTCCTGTGTCCAAGAAGGACTGTACCACCGAATGAAGAGTTTTTGCTTTCACGTCTGTCAGGCAAAATCGATGAGGGGGACGATTCTTGAAGGATACGGCGTAACCTTGAGTGACGACTTCCTGTACCCAGGCATCAGAAGTGGTCTTCAACCATTCCTGGGTAAACCCTAGAAGTCAGCCCCCCACCCTGGGATCCCCCAGAGGGAGGCCCGCCCCATCATGCAGCAGGCGTGTCTGTTTTGGAAGCAGGCTGATGGGCAGCCCAGGTCCGCTTGGGTCTGGGCTTAGCAGGTTTGGAAGTATGAGCTTGTTTCGGGTACGGCTGACCTTTTGGCTTTCCTGGAGGATGAAAGGAGCGAGAGAAGGTACTTTTAGTCTTCGGCGCCGAAGGTGCCGTACTCGGAAGGCAAGCTGTTTTAGCAGAAGCTAAGTCAGCTATGATCTTATTGAGGTCTTCTCCGAAAAGAATGTCTACCTTGAAAGGAGGTACCTCCAGGGTTTTCTTAGAATTCAGATCTACAGACCAGGATCTTAACCAAAGAATACGTCGAGCTAAGATGGACGTAGTCGCAGCCTTGGCTGCCAGCACCCCGGCATCGGAAGCCGCCTCCTTAAGATAATGAGAAGCCGTGGTAATATATGAGAGACATTGTCTAGCATGATCAGGAGCGTTGGAAGGTAGCTCCTCCTCCAGCTCCTGAGCCCATGCCTCAACAGCTTCAGCACCCCATGTTGCTGCAATGGTTGGCCTATGCACAGCCCCTGTTAGGGTGTAAATCGCCTTTAAACAGCCCTCCACACGTCTATCCGTCGGTTCCTTCAGAGAGGTGACGGTAGTCACTGGCAGAGCTGAGGAAACTACCATTCTTGCAACATGGGAATCTACAGGCGGAGGAGTTTCCCAATTTTTACATAGCTCCGCAGAGAGAGGATAGTGAGCCAACATTTTCTTATGGCGGCGTGAACTTCCCAGGATTCCTGACGTATGTCAGCCAGGTGTTGAGAATAAGGTAAAACTTGATTAACCACTTTCTTATGTTTAAATCTGTCCGGATTTTTAGACACAGGCTCAGGTTTCGGTTCATAAGAAATTTGAAGAATCAGCCTGATAGCCTCAATCAAATCAGGGACATCCACCTGTGACCATCCCTCCCCATCTGAAGCATCAGAGTCAGTGTCTACGGGATCAGTGTATGCGCCATCCTCATCAGAGGAAGTGTTTGGAACAGTAGTGGATTTTTGAGGAAGTAGCGGCCCGTTTAGAATACACCTTAGTCTTAGGCGGGCGAGAGATAGACTTCTTTTTAGTCAGTGATTGGTTCAAGTGCTGTAACTGAGATGATATCTGATCTACCCATGGCGGATTGACTGCAGGGACCATAAACTACTGTACTGGCATAGGCAGTCCCACAGGGGACGTAAGTTTAGTTACCAGCGTATTTCTCTTGTGGGTGACCCCAATTAACTTTGTGGTTAGCCGCAGACCGCAAAGTTCCCATCATAGGCTAGATTAGAGCGGCGCTAAGCTCCATTCTAGCTGGTGCACTACTCCTGATTGGCTGTGCACTACTAGCCTGTCAAATAGAAGAGCGCCATGACGTGGCACTCCCTGATTGGCTGGCGGGATCTCCAGTGACAGCAGTCACAGGGGGTCCCGGCATTCAGGAAAAGAGGTTTCATGTGAACACATGGAACCCCTTTAGTTGCGTGGACCGGGATTTTGTGGGTTTTTTTTTATTCTACCCTTTGGATTACTACAGGACCGAAGAGGACCAAGCTTCACTGGATGGTTCATAAGTATAATTGTATTCCTTACAGGTACCCCGTGGATTCTACTGGACAAGTGGACGTGATTCTCGGCGTGGGATATAGGTAAGTATGTATGAGTGTGTAAGTGTGTTTGAATAAAATTATACTTTCAAGGTGTGTGTGTGTGTGTGTGTGTGATGTTTTTATTTGGGTATTTTTGTTGTTGTAGAACTACAGGTACCAGCGGGCCCATTATTTCCCTGCATGCTGGTACTTGTGGTTCTCCAAGTACCAGCTTGTGGGGGAGGCTTGCTGGGACTTGTAGTTCTATGACAAAAAAACAATATTCTTTATTTTACACAAACAAAGGCTATCAGTCCCCCATCCACCACCCAGGGATGGGGGGAGGGGGAGGGGTGAGGGACAGCCTCGGGCTTCACCCATGGTCCTTGGGTGCCTGGAGCAGGGGGACCCCTTGATTTAACTCCTCCAGGGAACCCCGGCCAGGGGTGACTAGCTGGGGGGGTAATGGCACGGCCACAGGGACCTATATAAAAGTGTCCCCCGGCTGTGGCATTATCTCTCTGGCTAGTGGAGCTAGTGCTGGTTTTAAAAATACGGGGGACCCCTACATCTTTTGTCCCCTGTAATTTTAGAACCAGGACAGGACCGGTGTTGGTTGTCCAAATACTGGGGGACCCCAGGCAATTTCCCCCCGGTATTTAAACAACCAGGGCCAGCTCAAAGAACCCGAGGCTGGTTATGCTTAGGAGGGGGGACCCCACGCATTTTTTTTTAACACTTTTAACTGTTTAAAGTCTTTTCATACTGTACACAATGACGCCCTGCACGGATCTCATTGATCCGGCCGGGCTTCACTGTGTTATGTCCGGCAGTATTTTACTAATCACTCCCGTAAAACACTAGCTGACAATACAAATAACATCGACATCGGAAAATACGAAAAACGAAAACTCGGCAGTTTAGTAAATTACCGAAAATGATTTTAAAAAGTTGCAGAAAAATACGACCGATAAAATTTGAGTTTAAACTAGAGATGTGCACTTGAAATTTTTCGGGTTTTGTGTTTTGGTTTTGGGTTCGGTTCCGCGGCCGTGTTTTGGGTTCGACCGCGTTTTGGCAAAACCTCACCGAATTTTTTTTGTCGGATTCGGGTGTGTTTTGGATTCGGGTGTTTTTTTCAAAAAACACTAAAAAACAGCTTAAATCATAGAATTTTGGGGTCATTTTGATCCCAAAGTATTATTAACCTCAAAAACCATAATTTCCACTCATTTTCAGTCTATTCTGAACACCTCACACCTCACAATATTATTTTTAGTCCTAAAATTTGCACCGAGGTCGCTGGATGACTAAGCTAAGCGACCCTAGTGGCCGACACAAACACCTGGCCCATCTAGGAGTGGCACTGCAGTGTCACGCAGGATGGCCCTTCCAAAAAACACTCCCCAAACAGCACATGACGCAAAGAAGAAAAAAAGAGGCGCAATGAGGTAGCTGTGTGAGTAAGCTAAGCGACCCTAGTGGCCGACACAAACACCTGGCCCATCTAGGAGTGGCACTGCAGTGTCACGCAGGATGGCCCTTCCAAAAAACACTCCCCAAACAGCACATGACGCAAAGAAGAAAAAAAGAGGCGCAATGAGGTAGCTGTGTGAGTAAGATAAGCGACCCTAGTGGCCGACACAAACACCTGGCCCATCTAGGAGTGGCACTGCAGTGTCACGCAGGATGGCCCTTCCAAAAAACACTCCCCAAACAGCACATGACGCAAAGAAGAAAAAAGAGGCGCAATGAGGTAGCTGTGTGAGTAAGATAAGCGACCCTAGTGGCCGACACAAACACCTGGCCCATCTAGGAGTGGCACTGCAGTGTCACGCAGGATGGCCCTTCCAAAAAACACTCCCCAAACAGCACATGACGCAAAGAAGAAAAAAAGATGCGCAATGAGGTAGCTGTGTGAGTAAGATAAGCGACCCTAGTGGCCGACACAAACACCTGGCCCATCTAGGAGTGGCACTGCAGTGTCACGCAGGATGGCCCTTCCAAAAAACACTCCCCAAACAGCACATGACGCAAAGAAGAAAAAAAGAGGCGCAATGAGGTAGCTGTGTGAGTAAGATAAGCGACCCTAGTGGCCGACACAAACACCTGGCCCATCTAGGAGTGGCACTGCAGTGTCACGCAAGATGGCCCTTCCAAAAAACACTCCCCAAACAGCACATGACGCAAAGAAGAAAAAAAGAGGCGCAATGAGGTAGCTGTGTGAGTAAGATAAGCGACCCTAGTGGCCGACACAAACACCTGGCCCATCTAGGAGTGGCACTGCAGTGTCACGCAGGATGGCCCTTCCAAAAAACACTCCCCAAACAGCACATGACGCAAAGAAGAAAAAAAGAGGCGCAATGAGGTAGCTGTGTGAGTAAGATAAGCGACCCTAGTGGCCGACACAAACACCTGGCCCATCTAGGAGTGGCACTGCAGTGTCACGCAGGATGGCCCTTCCAAAAAACACTCCCCAAACAGCACATGACGCAAAGAAGAAAAAAAGAGGCGCAATGAGGTAGCTGTGTGAGTAAGATAAGCGACCCTAGTGGCCGACACAAACACCTGGCCCATCTAGGAGTGGCACTGCAGTGTCACGCAGGATGGCCCTTCCAAAAAACACTCCCCAAACAGCACATGACGCAAAGAAAAATGAAAGAAAAAAGAGGTGCAAGATGGAATTGTCCTTGGGCCCTCCCACCCACCCTTATGTTGTATAAACAGGACATGCACACTTTAACCAACCCATCATTTCAGTGACAGGGTCTGCCACACGACTGTGACTGAAATGACGGGTTGGTTTGGACCCCCACCAAAAAAGAAGCAATTAATCTCTCCTTGCACAAACTGGCTCTACAGAGGCAAGATGTCCACCTCATCATCATCCTCCGATATATCACCGTGTACATCCCGCTCCTCACAGATTATCAATTCGTCCCCACTGGAATCCACCATCTCAGCTCCCTGTGTACTTTGTGGAGGCAATTGCTGCTGGTCAATGTCTCTACGGAGGAATTGATTATAATTCATTTTAATGAACATCATCTTCTCCACATTTTCTGGAAGTAACCTCGTACGCCGATTGCTGACAAGGTGAGCGGCGGCACTAAACACTCTTTCGGAGTACACACTTGTGGGAGGGCAACTTAGGTAGAATAAAGCCAGTTTGTGCAAGGGCCTCCAAATTGCCTCTTTTTCCTGCCAGTATAAGTACGGACTGTCTGACGTGCCTACTTGGATGCGGTCACTCATCTAATCCTCCACCATTCTTTCAATGGGGAGAGAATCATATGCAGTGACAGTAGACGACATGTCCGTAATCATTGTCAGGTCCTTCAGTCCGGACCAGATGTCAGCATCAGCAGTCGCTCCAGACTGCCCTGCATCACCGCCAGCGGGTGGGCTCGGAATTCTGAGCCTTTTCCTCGCACCCCCAGTTGCGGGAGAATGTGAAGGAGGAGATGTTGACAGGTCGCGTTCCGCTTGACTTGACAATTTTGTCACCAGCAGGTCTTTGAACCCCAGCAGACTTGTGTCTGCCGGAAAGAGAGATCCAAGGTAGGTTTTAAATCTAGGATCGAGCACGGTGGCCAAAATGTAGTGCTCTGATTTCAACAGATTGACCACCCGTGAATCCTTGTTAAGCGAATTAAGGGCTCCATCCACAAGTCCCACATGCCTAGCGGAATCGCTCCCTTTTAGCTCCTCCTTCAATGCCTCCAGCTTCTTCTGCAAAAGCCTGATGAGGGGAATGACCTGACTCAGGCTGGCAGTGTCTGAACTGACTTCACGTGTGGCAAGTTCAAAAGGTTGCAGAACCTTGCACAACGTTGAAATCATTCTCCACTGCGCTTGAGACAGGTACATTCCACCTCCTATATCGTGCTCAATTGTATAGGCTTGAATGGCCTTTTGCTGCTCCTCCAACCTCTGAAGCATATAGAGGGTTGAATTCCACCTCGTTACCACTTCTTGCTTCAGATGATGGCAGGGCAGGTTCAGGCGTTTTTGGTGGTGCTCCAGTCTTCTGTACGTGGTGCCTGTACGCCAAAAGTGTCCCGCAATTCTTCTGGCCACCGACAGCATCTCTTGCACGCCCCTGTCGTTTTAAAAAAAATTCTGCACCACCAAATTCAAGGTATGTGCAAAACATGGGACGTGCTGGAATTTGCCCATATTTAATGCACACACAATATTGCTGGCGTTGTCCGATGCCACAAATCCACAGGAGAGTCCAGTTGGGGTAAGCCATTCCGCGATGATCTTCCTCAGTTGCCGTAAGAGGTTTTCAGCTGTGTGCGTATTCTGGAAACCGGTGATACAAAGCGTAGCCTGCCTAGGAAAGAGTTGGCGTTTGCGAGATGCTGCTACTGGTGCCGCCGCTGCTGTTCTTGCGGCGGGAGTCCATACATCTACCCAGTGGGCTGTCACAGTCATATAGTCCTGACCCTGCCCTGCTCCACTTGTCCACATGTCCGTGGTTAAGTGGACATTGGGTACAACTGCATTTTTTAGGACACTGGTGAGTCTTTTTCTGACGTCCGTGTACATTCTCGGTATCGCCTGCCTAGGGAAGTGGAACCTAGATGGTATTTGGTAACGGGGGCACACTACCTCAACAAATTGTCTAGTTCCCTGTGAACTAACGGCGGATACCGGACGCACGTCTAACACCAACATAGTTGTCAAGGCCTCAGTTATCCGCTTTGCAACAGGATGACTGCTGTGATATTTCATCTTCCTCGCAAAGGACTGTTGGACAGTCAATTGCTTGGTGGAAGTAGTAAAAGTGGGCTTACGACTTCCCCTCTGGGATGACCATCGACTCCCAGCAGCAACAACAGCAGCGCCAGCAGCAGTAGGCGTTACACGCAAGGATGCATCGGAGGAATCCCAGGCAGGAGAGGACTCGTCAGAATTGCCAGTGACATGGCCTGCAGGACTATTGGCATTCCTGGGGAAGGAGGAAATTGACACTGAGGGAGTTGGTGGGGTGGTTTGCGTGAGCTTGGTTACAAGAGGAAGGGATTTACTGGTCAGTGGACTGCTTCCGCTGTCGCCCAAAGTTTTTGAACTTGTCACTGACTTATTATGAATGCGCTGCAGGTGACGTATAAGGGAGGATGTTCTGAGGTGGTTAACGTCCTTACCCCTACTTATTACAGCTTGACAAAGGCAACACACGGCTTGACAAATGTTGTCCGCATTTCTGGTGAAATACTTCCACACCGAAGAGCTGATTTTTTTGGTATTTTCACCAGGCATGTCAACGGCCATATTCCTCCCACGGACAACAGGTGTCTCCCCGGGTGCCTGACTTAAACAAACCACCTCACCATCAGAATCCTCCTTGTCAATTTCCTCCCCAGCGCCAGCAACACCCATATCCTCCTCATCCTGGTGTACTTCAACACTGACATCTTCAATCTGACTATCAGGAACTGGACTGCGGGTGCTCCTTCCAGCACTTGCAGGGGGCGTGCAAATGGTGGAAGGCGCATGCTCTTCACGTCCAGTGTTGGGAAGGTCAGGCATCGCAACCGACACAATTGGACTCTCCTTGTGGATTTGGGATTTCGAAGAACGCACAGTTCTTTGCGGTGCTTTTGCCAGCTTGAGTCTTTTCAGTTTTCTAGCGAGAGGCTGAGTGCTTCCATCCTCATGTGAAGCTGAACCACTAGCCATGAACATAGGCCAGGGCCTCAGCCGTTCCTTGCCACTCCGTGTGGTAAATGGCATATTGGCAAGTTTACGCTTCTCCTCCGACAATTTTATTTTAGATTTTGGAGTCCTTTTTTTACTGATATTTGGTGCTTTGGATTTTACATGCTCTGTACTATGACATTGGGCATCGGCCTTGGCAGACGACGTTGCTGGCATTTCATCGTCTCGGCCATGACTAGTGGCAGCAGCTTCAGCACGAGGTGGAAGTGGATCTTGATCTTTCCCTAATTTTGGAACCTCAACATTTTTGTTCTCCATATTTTAATAGGCACAACTAAAAGGCACCTCAGGTAAACAATGGAGATGGATGGATACTAGTATACTTATGGATGGACCAGCGACTGCCGACACAGAGGTAGCTACAGCCGTGGACTACCGTACTGTGTCTGCTGCTAATATAGACTGGATGATAATGAGATGAAATTAATATATATATATATATATATATAATATCACTAGTACTGCAGCCGGACAGGTATATATATTTATTATGTAATGACTGATGACGGACCTGCTGGACACTGTCAGCTCAGCAGCACCGCAGACTGCTACAGTAAGCTACTATAGTAGTATGTATCAAGAAGAAAGAGAAAAAAAAAAAACACGGGTAGGTGGTATACAATTATGGATGGACCAGCGACTGCCGACACAGAGGTAGCTACAGCCGTGGACTACCGTACTGTGTCTGCTGCTAATATAGACTGGATGATAATGAGATGAAATCAATATATATATATATATATATATATATAATATCACTAGTACTGCAGCCGGACAGGTATATATATTTATTATGTAATGACTGATGACGGACCTGCTGGACACTGTCAGCTCAGCAGCACCGCAGACTGCTACAGTAAGCTACTATAGTAGTATGTATCAAGAAGAAAGAGAAAAAAAAAACCACGGGTAGGTGGTATACAATTATGGATGGACCAGCGACTGCCGACACAGAGGTAGCTACAGCCGTGGACTACCGTACTGTGTCTGCTGCTAATATAGACTGGATGATAATGAGATGAAATTAATATATATATATATATATATATATATATAATATCACTAGTACTGCAGCCGGACAGGTATATATATTTATTATGTAATGACTGATGACGGACCTGCTGGACACTGTCAGCTCAGCAGCACCGCAGACTGCTACAGTAAGCTACTATAGTAGTATGTATCAAGAAGAAAGAGAAAAAAAAAACCACGGGTAGGTGGTATACAATTATGGATGGACCAGCGACTGCCGACACAGAGGTAGCTACAGCCGTGGACTACCGTACTGTGTCTGCTGCTAATATAGACTGGATGATAATGAGATGAAATTAATATATATATATATATATATATAATATCACTAGTACTGCAGTTGGACAGGTATATATATTTATTATGTAATGACTGATGACGGACCTGCTGGACACTGTCAGCTCAGCAGCACCGCAGACTGCTACAGTAAGCTACTATAGTAGTATGTATCAAGAAGAAAGAGAAAAAAAAAACCACGGGTAGGTGGTATACAATTATGGATGGACCAGCGACTGCCGACACAGAGGTAGCTACAGCCGTGGACTACCGTACTGTGTCTGCTGCTAATATAGACTGGATGATAATGAGATGAAATTAATATATATATATATATAATATCACTAGTACTGCAGCCGGACAGGTATATATATTTATTATGTAATGACTGATGACGGACCTGCTGGACACTGTCAGCTCAGCAGCACCGCAGACTGCTACAGTAAGCTACTATAGTAGTATGTATCAAGAAGAAAGAGAAAAAAAAAAAACACGGGTAGGTGGTATACAATTATGGATGGACCAGCGACTGCCGACACAGAGGTAGCTACAGCCGTGGACTACCGTACTGTGTCTGCTGCTAATATAGACTGGATGATAATGAAATGAAATCAATATATATATATATATAATATCACTAGTACTGCAGCCGGACAGGTATATATATTTATTATGTAATGACTGATGACGGACCTGCTGGACACTGTCAGCTCAGCAGCACCGCAGACTGCTACAGTAAGCTACTATAGTAGTATGTATCAAGAAGAAAGAGAAAAAAAAAAACCACGGGTAGGTGGTATACAATTATGGATGGACCAGCGACTGCCGACACAGAGGTAGCTACAGCCGTGGACTACCGTACTGTGTCTGCTGCTAATATAGACTGGATGATAATGAGATGAAATCAATATATATATATATATATATATATATATAATATCACTAGTACTGCAGCCGGACAGGTATATATATTTATTATGTAATGACTGATGACGGACCTGCTGGACACTGTCAGCTCAGCAGCACCGCAGACTGCTACAGTAAGCTACTGTCACAACTGAGGGCCTGAGCTGACGGGAGGCAGCCTCAGTTGTAGGGGCTGAGATGTAACGGAACCTGGGAGGTTGTATCAGACCCCTAGACATGTAAGTAACATGTAGAATAACTGCCCGAAGGCGTGACCACGACAACCAGGATAAAAGTCAATGATGTTTATTAAGACAAACTCCGTAACACATCAGCAGTAAAGGAAACATAAAAGTCAACAGAGGATAAATACAATTCCTGGGTACTACAGGGTGGCAAGGGCCACAGGCACTGGTAGAGTGAGACAGTTCTTATAATCTTCTAGTTGGAAAGTCCTTACCAGGCCTGACTGTAGCAATGGAGAGAACCCAGGATCGTACCAGCTGGTGTTCCAGGAAAGGCTGGGTTGCTGAAGATAAAACGGCTGCTGTGGATACTGGCTGGAACCAGACTGTTGTTGGTACGGAGTGGATACTGGCTGGAACCAGTTAAATAATAAACGAACTTGAGAGCGATGAAATAATAATGAAGTTTGGAGTTTGAGAGCGGTGAAATAATAATACCGGTGGAGAGTGGTAAACTGCAGAAAGGACACCGGCCCTTTAAGAGAAGCTGTACACTGCTGGAAGCTGAGCTGGAAGCAGGTGATTGATGAAGCTTGGAGTTTGAGAGCGGTGAAATAATAATACCGGTGGAGAGTGGTAAACTGCAGAAAGGACACCGGCCCTTTAAGAGAAGCTGTACACTGCTGGAAGCTGAGCTGGAAGCAGGTGATTGATGTAACTGGAAACAGGTGAGTCCAGAATTGATCGGAGAGTCAGGCTACACCGCAGATGGAATGCTGGTGCGGGTCTCTATAGCAGAAGTCTGGAGACAGGAGCTGGAACCTGGAAGACAACCACAGGAGAGAGACAAACTGGAACTAGGTTAGACAACCAAAGCACTGATGCCTTCCTTGCTCAGGCACAGCATACTTATACCTGCAGCAAGGAAGGGGTTGGCTAGGCAATTATGCAAATCAACAATACAGACAGCAGATTGGTGGAAATAATCAGATGACAAAATCCAAGATGGCTGCGCCCATGCAGACACTTGGAGGGAAGTTTGGTTTGTAATCCATGTGAGAATTGAAACAGTAATGGCGACGCCGGCCACAGGAGACAGGAGACGCCAGACTGACAAGCGCACATTTAACCACGCGGGCACAGCGGAGGCCGCGGCTGATGAAATCACCACTCTGACATTCTGCATGTGGAAACTCAGGAACAGCGGGATCCGGTCCTGGAACGCTGAGCCAGCCTTAGGAGGCATCTGAAGGGTAAGTAATGGCGTCCAGATACCCGGATCGTGACAGCACCCCCCCCTTTAGGAGTGGCCCCAGGACACTTCTTAGGCTTTAAAGGAAACTTTGCGTGGAAATTTTGGACCAAGGCAGGAGCATGGACGTCTGAGGCATTGGTCCAAGAGCGTTCTTCAGGACCATAGCCCTTCCAGTCAATGAGGTATTGTAACTGACCGTAACGGAAACGTGAGTCCAAAATCTTGGCCACCTCGTACTCGACTCCCCGTTGAGTCTGAACTTTGGGAGCTGGAGGAAGTGCGGAATGAAACCGATTCAGGATCAGCGGTTTCAACAAAGAAACATGAAATGTCCTGGGTATTTTCAAGAAGGATGGTAACTGTAACCTGTAGGCAACAGGATTGATGACTTGTTCAATCTTGAAGGGTCCGATGTAGCGAGGTGCAAATTTCATGCTGGGAACTCTCAACCTCAAATTCTTCGTGGACAGCCACACACGATCACCCACCTTGAGAGCAGGAACCGCTCTACGCTTCCTATCGGCAAACTTCTTATACCTGAATGAGGCTTTAAGCAGGGCTGCGCGGACGTTCCTCCAGTTATTTGAAAACTGACGCAAGGTGACATCCACTGCTGGAACAGAAGTTGCGGGAAGCGGTTGGAATTCTGGGACTTTAGGGTGGAATCCATAATTAATGAAGAATGGTGTAGAAGAAGATGAGGAATGGTATTGATTGTTGTGGCTGAACTCGGCCCAAGGAAGGAGTTGAACCCAGTCATCTTGAGAGGAAGACACATATATACGGAGGAAGGCCTCCAAGTCCTGATTCACCCTCTCGGTTTGACCATTGGTCTGAGGATGGTAAGCCGTGGAAAACTTTAACTTGACTTGGAGGGCTTGACACAAACTTCGCCAAAATTTGGCTACAAATTGTACTCCACGATCCGAGATGATCTCTTCAGGAAGACCGTGAAGTCGGAAGATCTCTTGTATAAACACTTGAGCCAACTTGGAAGCTGACGGAAGACCGGTGAGAGGGATGAAATGTGCCATCTTGGTGAACCGGTCAACTACCACCCAGATGGTATTAAACTTGTTGCAGATAGGTAGATCGGAAACAAAGTCCATCGACAAATGGGTCCAAGGTCGACGGGGAACAGATAATGGAACCAGTTGCCCCGCAGGCGACTGGCGGGAGACTTTGTGTTGGGCACACTTTGGGCAGGAGGTAATAAATTCCATAACATTCTTCTTCAGAGTTGACCACCAGTAGGACCTAGAAATAAATTCAAGGGTTTTCTGAATGCCTGTATGTCCAGCAAAACGGGAAGCATGGGCCCAATGCATGAGCTTCTTCCTTAGAACTGGCTTAACAAAACTTTTCCCTGGTGGAGGCGTAGAGTCCATCCCTACCGTGGAGAATGCCAACGGATTAATAATAGGATGCTTGTCTGCAGACTCGGACTCATTTTCTTGCTCCCATGAGCGGGAAAGGGCATCGGCCTTACGATTCTGAGAACCCGGACAGAACTGGAGTTTAAAGTCAAACCTAGAGAAGAAAAGTGCCCATCTTGCCTGACGAGGATTCAGACATTGTGCGCCTTTGAGATATAAAAGATTTTTGTGGTCGGTAAGAATGGTGATTGAGTGGGAAGCTCCCTCCAACAGGTATCTCCACTCCTCCAGAGCGAGCTTGATGGCTAGCAACTCCTGATCGCCAATGGCATAGTTGCGCTCAGCTGGGGAGAACTTCCGGGAGAAGAAACTGCAAGGATGTAGATGTCCATCTTTGGCCCTCTGGGATAACACTGCTCCTACTCCAACGGAGGAGGCATCTACCTCTAAGATAAAAGGAGAGTCGGTGTCGGGCTGTTTCAGAACTGGTGCAGAGATGAACCGTTGCTTCAGAAGGTGAAAGGCCTGTGTAGCTTCCTCGGACCACTTGGACGGATTAGCACCTTTCTTGGTTAATGCAGTGATAGGCGCCACAATGGTGGAAAAGTCTCGTATAAATTTTCTATAATAATTGGCGAACCCTAAGAACCTCTGGACCCCTTTGAGGCTTAAGGGTATAGGCCAATTCTGGATTGCTTGGAGTTTCTCAGGATCCATCTCTAGTCCGGAACCGGACACAATGTAACCTAGAAACGGAATGGTTTTAACTTCAAAACACACACTTCTCCAATTTACAATAGAGGTGATTGACACGGAGACGGGAAAGAACCTCTTTTACCCAGAAACGATGATCTTCGAGATTATTAGCAAAGATGAGGATGTCGTCTAGATAAACCACGACATGGCGGTACAAGATGTCCCTGAAAATCTCATTCACGAAGTGCTGGAAGACTGCTGGAGCGTTGCTCAATCCGAAGGGCATGACGAGGTACTCATAATGTCCGTCACGGGTGTTAAAGGCGGTCTTCCACTCGTCACCCTCACGGATTCGGATGAGATTGTAGGCACCCCTCAAGTCCAGCTTTGTGAAAATAGTTGCACCACTAACTCTATCAAAGAGCTCGGTAATCAGGGGTAAAGGGTATCGGTTCTTGACGGTAATGTCGTTCAGACCTCTGTAGTCGATGCACGGACGCAGACCACCGTCTTTCTTCTTAACGAAGAAGAAGCCTGCGCCGGCTGGAGAAGAAGATGGTCGGATGAAACCCTTCGCCAGGTTCTCTTTGATGTACTCTTCCATGGAGTGTGTCTCAGGCAGAGACAACGGATAAGTTCGGCCTCGCGGTGGAACCTTCCCTGGAATGAGGTCGATTGGGCAGTCCCATTCTCTATGAGGAGGAAGGATATCAGCAGAGGCTTTACTGAACACGTCCGTGAAGTCTTGATATGGAGGAGGCGGAACATCAGATGACCTGGGGAAGGAAGAACAAACAGGAAGAACTTTGGCTAAACAAGTCTCAGCACAGGAGGGACCCCATGCCAGTATTTGCGTAGTCGTCCAGTCAATTGATGGGTTGTGGAGACGGAGCCATGGAAGGCCTAAAACCACTGGATGTGTGGCTCTTGGAATCACTAAAAAAGAAATATACTCAGAATGAAGAACTCCCACTCTCAGACGAACTGGAAGAGTCCTTAAGGAAATGACTGCGTCAAAAATCTTGCTGCCATCCACGGCAGTCAAAGAGATGGACGAGGACAGTCTCTCGGTGGGTAGGGACCACCGTTTAACATAAGCTTCGGTTATGAAATTCCCAGCTGCTCCGGAATCAAGGAGGGCAATGACGTTCCTGTAACGTTGAGCAATTTGGAGCGACACTGGGAGGTTACAGTCATGAGGAGATGGAGAGGAGATCATTACTCCTAGCCGGCCCTCTCCTTGGCGAGCTAGGATCTGGAGTTTCCCGGACGTTTGGGACAGGCATTGATAGTGTGCGACGGAGCTGCACAGTAGAGACAGAGAGACTCAGAGAGACGTCTTCGGCGCTCAGCGGGAGATAGACGGGAACGACTAATTTGCATAGGCTCATCCTTGGATGGAGATGGTTGACGAGGAGGAGGAGCAGAAGATTTAGGAGTAGATGATCTTCCTCGCTCGGTTGCTCTCTCTCTGAAACGTAGATCAACCTTCGTGCAAAGAGAAATTAGCTCATCCAACTTAGAGGGCAAGTCTCTGGTAGCTAACTCATCCTTGATGCGTTCTGATAAGCCATGCCAGAATGCAGCATACAGGGCCTCGTCGTTCCATGCCAGTTCGGATGCCAGGATTTTAAACTGTATAAGATACTGTCCCACAGTACGTGTTCCCTGGCGTAAACGGAGAATCTCAGATGAAGCAGATGTTATCCGGCCTGGCTCGTCGAAGATGCGCCTGAATGTAGCTACAAAGTCAGTATAGAAGGATAGCAGGGGATCAGACTTCTCCCATAAAGGTGATGCCCAGTCAAGGGCTGAGCCACTGAGAAGGGAGATGATATAGGCAATTTTGGTACGGTCACTGAAGAAATTGCCAGGTAGAAGCTCAAAGTGGATTTCACATTGATTGAGAAATCCCCTGCAGAACCTTGGAGATCCATCAAATTTTGCTGGCGTTGGAAGATGAAGATGTGGACTGGAAATGGGTAAGGTGGGTGGGGTTACAGCTGGTGTCACTGTAGTGGACGCACCGGACGTGCCAGGTCCACGGAGGGTCGTTTGAATCCCATCCAGCCGTGTAGAGAGATCCTGGAGACAGCGGATGATGTGGCCCTGTGCAGCCTCCTGATGTTCAAGTCGGGCAGCCAGTTCTTGCATCGGCCTGGCCGCTTGATCCTGGTCTCCGGCTGGATTCATTAGGGTCAGTGCTTACTGTCACAACTGAGGGCCTGAGCTGACGGGAGGCAGCCTCAGTTGTAGGGGCTGAGATGTAACGGAACCTGGGAGGTTGTATCAGACCCCTAGACATGTAAGTAACATGTAGAATAACTGCCCGAAGGCGTGACCACGACAACCAGGATAAAAGTCAATGATGTTTATTAAGACAAACTCCGTAACACAGCAGCAGTAAAGGAAACATAAAAGTCAACAGAGGATAAATACAATTCCTGGGTACTACAGGGTGGCAAGGGCCACAGGCACTGGTAGAGTGAGACAGTTCTTATAATCTTCTAGTTGGAAAGTCCTTACCAGGCCTGACTGTAGCAATGGAGAGAACCCAGGATCGTACCAGCTGGTGTTCCAGGAAAGGCTGGGTTGCTGAAGATAAAACGGCTGCTGTGGATACTGGCTGGAACCAGACTGTTGTTGGTACGGAGTGGATACTGGCTGGAACCAGTTAAATAATAAACGAACTTGAGAGCGATGAAATAATAATGAAGTTTGGAGTTTGAGAGCGGTGAAATAATAATACCGGTGGAGAGTGGTAAACTGCAGAAAGGACACCGGCCCTTTAAGAGAAGCTGTACACTGCTGGAAGCTGAGCTGGAAGCAGGTGATTGATGAAGCTTGGAGTTTGAGAGCGGTGAAATAATAATACCGGTGGAGAGTGGTAAACTGCAGAAAGGACACCGGCCCTTTAAGAGAAGCTGTACACTGCTGGAAGCTGAGCTGGAAGCAGGTGATTGATGTAACTGGAAACAGGTGAGTCCAGAATTGATCGGAGAGTCAGGCTACACCGCAGATGGAATGCTGGTGCGGGTCTCTATAGCAGAAGTCTGGAGACAGGAGCTGGAACCTGGAAGACAACCACAGGAGAGAGACAAACTGGAACTAGGTTAGACAACCAAAGCACTGACGCCTTCCTTGCTCAGGCACAGCATACTTATACCTGCAGCAAGGAAGGGGTTGGCTAGGCAATTATGCAAATCAACAATACAGACAGCAGATTGGTGGAAATAATCAGATGACAAAATCCAAGATGGCTGCGCCCATGCAGACACTTGGAGGGAAGTTTGGTTTGTAATCCATGTGAGAATTGAAACAGTAATGGCGACGCCGGCCACAGGAGACAGGAGACGCCAGACTGACAAGCGCACATTTAACCACGCGGGCACAGCGGAGGCCGCGGCTGATGAAATCACCACTCTGACATTCTGCATGTGGAAACTCAGGAACAGCGGGATCCGGTCCTGGAACGCTGAGCCAGCCTTAGGAGGCATCTGAAGGGTAAGTAATGGCGTCCAGATACCCGGATCGTGACAGCTACTATAGTAGTATGTATCAAGAAGAAAGAGAAAAAAAAAAACCACGGGTAGGTGGTATACAATTATGGATGGACCAGCGACTGCCGACACAGAGGTAGCTACAGCCGTGGACTACCGTACTGTGTCTGCTGCTAATATAGACTGGATGATAATGAGATGAAATCAATATATATATATATATATATATTATCACTAGTACTGCAGCCGGACAGGTATATATATTTATTATGTAATGACTGATGACGGACCTGCTGGACACTGTCAGCTCAGCAGCACCGCAGACTGCTACAGTAAGCTACTATAGTAGTATGTATCAAGAAGAAAAAAAAAAAAAAAAAACACGGGTAGGTGCGGTATACATATACAATTATATATATATTATATACAATTATATATATATAATAAGAATTTACTTACCGATAATTCTATTTCTCGTAGTCCGTAGTGGATGCTGGGGACTCCGTCAGGACCATGGGGTTTAGCGGCTCCGCAGGAGACAGGGCACAATAATAAAAGCTTTAGGATCAGGTGGTGTGCACTGGCTCCTCCCCCCATGACCCTCCTCCAAGCCTCAGTTAGGATACTGTGCCCGGACGAGCGTGCATAATAAGGAAGGATATTGAATCCCGGGTAAGACTCATACCAGCCACACCAATCACACCGTACAACCTGTGATCTGAACCCAGTTAACAGTATGATAACAACGAAGGAGCCTCTGAAAAGATGGCTCACAACAAGAATAACCCGATTTTTGTAACAATAACTATGTACAAGTATTGCAGACAATCCGCACTTGGGATGGGCGCCCAGCATCCACTACGGACTACGAGAAATAGAATTATCGGTAAGTAAATTCTTATTTTCTCTAACGTCCTAAGTGGATGCTGGGGACTCCGTCAGGACCATGGGGATTATACCAAAGCTCCCAAACGGGCGGGAGAGTGCGGATGACTCTGCAGCACCGAATGAGAGAACTCCAGGTCCTCCTCAGTCAGGGTGTGCCCCTGACCAAGTAGCAGCTCGGCAAAGTTGTAAAGCCGAGACCCCTCGGGCAGCCGCCCAAGATGAGCCCACTTCCTTGTGGAATGGGCTTTTACTGATTTTGGCTGTGGCAAGCCTGCCACAGAATGTGCAAGCTGAATTGTACTACAAATCCCGCGAGCAATCGTCTGCTTAGAAGCAGGAACACCCATCTTGTTGGGTGCATACAGGCTAAACAGCGAGTCAGATTTTCTGACTCCAGTCGTCCTGGAAACATATATTTTCAGGGCACTGACAACGTCAAGTAACTTGGAGTCCTCCAAGTCCCTAGTAGCCGCAGGTACCACAATAGGTTGGTTCATGTGAAAAACAGAAAACACCTTAAGGAGAAATTGAGGACGAGTCCTCAATTCTGCCCTGTCAGAATGAAAAATTAAGTAAGGGCTTTTATATGATAAAGCCGCCCATTCTGACACACGCCTGGCTGAAGCCAGGGCTAATAGAATCTTCACCTTCCATGTGAAATATTTTAATTCCACAGTGGTGAGTGGATCAAACCAATGTGACTTTAGGAAACTCAAAACAACATTGAGATCCCAAGGTGCCACTGGGGCACAAAAGGAGGCTGTATATGCAGTACCCCTTTTACAAACGTCTGAACTTCAGGCACTGGAAGAAATTTGAACCTTAATGGACCCTAATTTTAGGCCCATAGACAGTCCTGTTTTCAGGAAATGTAGGAAACGACCCAGTTGGAATTCCTCTGTAGGGACCTTCTTGGCCTCACACCACGCAACATATTTTCGCCAAATGCGGTGAAAATGTTTTGCGGTTACATCCTTCCTGGCTTCGACCAGGGTAGGGATGACTTCATCTGGAATGCCCTTTCAGGATCCGGCGTTCAACTGCCATGCCGTCAAACGCAGCCGCGGTAAGTCTTGGAACAGACAAGGCCCCTGCTGGAGCAGGTCCTCTCTTAAAGGTAGAGGCCACGGTTCTTCCGTGAGCATCTCTTGAAGTTCCGGGTACCAAGTCCTTCTTGACCCATCCGGAACCACGAGTATCGTTCTTACTCATCTCCTTCTTATGATTCTCAGTACTTTTGGTATGAGATGCATAGGAGGGAACACATACCCTGACTGGTACACCCACAGTGTTACCAGAGCGTCCACCGCTATTGCCTGAGGGTCCCTTGACCTGGCGCAATATCTGTCTAGTTTTTTGTTCAGGCAGGACGCCATCATGTCCACCTTTGGTTTTTCCCAACGGTTTACAATCATGTGGAAGACTTCCCGCTGAAGTCCCCACTCTCCCGGGTGGAGGTTATGCCTGCTGAGGAAGTCTGCTTCCCAGTTTTCCACTCCCGGAATTAACACTGCTGAGAGTGTTATCACATGATTTTTCGCCCAGCGAAGAATCCTTGCAGTTTCTGCCATTTCCCTCCTGCTTCATGTGCCGCCCTGTCTGTTTACGTGGGCGACTGCCGTGATGTTGTCCCACTGGATCAATACCGGCTGACCTTGAAGCAGAGGTCTTGCTAAGCTTAGAGCCTTGTGAATTGCCCTTAGCTCCAGTATATTTATGTGGAGAGAAGTCTCCAGACTTGATCACACTCCCTGGAAATTTTTTCCTTGTATGACTGCTCCCCAGCCACTCAGGCTGGCATCCGTGGTCACCAGGACCCAGTCCTGAATGTCGAATCTGCGGCCCTTTCATAGATGAGCACTCTGCAGCCACCGCAGAAGAAAACACCCTTGTCCTTGGAGACAGGGTTATCCGCTGATGCATCTGAAGATGCGATCCGGACTATTTTCCCAGCAGATTCCACTGAAAGGTTCTTGCGTGAAATCTACCGAATGGGATCGCTTTGTAAGAAACCACCATTTTTCACAGGACCCTTGTGCAATGATGCACTGATACTTTTCCTGGTTTTAGGAGGTTCCTGACTAGCTCGGATAACTCCCTGGCCTTCTTCTCCGGGAGAAAACATCCTTTTCTGGACTGTGTCCAGAATCATTCCTAGGAACATTAGACGTGTCGTCGGAAAAAGCTGCGATTTTGGAATATTTAGAATCCACTCGTGCTGTCGTAGAACTACATGAGATAGTGCTACTCCGACCGCCAACTGTTCTCTGGACCTTGCCCTTATCAGGAAAGCGTCCATATTTCTTTTAGGAAGAATCATCATTTCGGCCATTACCATGGTAAAGACCCGGGGTGCCGTGGACAATCCAAACGGCAGCGTCTGAACTGATAGTGACAGTTCTGTACCACGAACCTGAGATACCCTTGGTGAGAAGGGCAAAATTTGGACATGTAGGTAAGCGTCCCTGATATCCAGTGACACCATATCGTCCTGGTTCGCTATCACTGCTCTGAGTGACTCCATCTTGATTTGAACCCTTGTATGTAATTGTTCAAATCTTTTAGATCTCACCGAGCCGTTTGGCTTCAGTACCACAATATAGTGTGGAATAATACCCCTTCCCTTGTTGTAGGAGGGGTACTTTGATTATCACCTGCTGGGAATACAGCCTGTGAATTTTTTCCCAATACTGCCTCCCTGTCGGAGGGAGACGTTGGTAAAGCAGACTTCAGGAACTTGTGAGGGGAAGACGTCTCGAATTTCCAATGTACACCTGGGATACTACGTGTAGGATCCAGGAGTCCACTTGCGAGTGAGCCCACTGCGTGCTGAAACTCTTGAGATGACCCCCCACCGCACCTGAGTCCGCTTGTATGGCCCCAGCGTCATGCTGCGGACTTGGCAGAAGCTGTGGAGGACTTCTGTTCCTGGGAATGGGCTGCCTGCTGCAGTCTTCTTCCCTTTCCTCTAACCCTGGGCAGATATGACTGGCCTTTTGCCCGCCTGCCTTTATGGGTACGAAAGGACTGAGACTGAAAAGACTGTGTCCTTTTCTGCTGAGATGTGACTTGGGGTAACAAAAGTGGATTTTCCAGCTGTTGCCATGGCCACCAGGTCCGATGGACCGCCCCTTTATACGGCAATACTTCCATGTGCCGTCTGGAATCTGCATCACCTGACCACTGTCGTGTCTATAAACATCGTCTGGCAGATATGGACATCACATCTACTCTTGATGCCAGAATGCAAATATCCCTCTGCGCATCTCGCATATATAGAAATGCATCCTTAAAATGCTCTATAGTCAATAAAATATTGTTCCTGTCAAGGGTATCAATATTTTCAGTCAGGAAATCCGACCAAGCCCCCCCAGCGCTGCACATCCAGGCTGAGGCGATTGCTGGTCGTAGTATAACACCAGTATGTGTGTATATACTTTTTAGGATATTTTTCAGCTTCCTATCAGCTGGCTCCTTGAGGGCGGCCGTATCTGGAGACGGTAACGCCACTTGTTTTTATAAGCGTGTGAGCGCCTTATCCACCCTAAGGTGTGTTTCCCAACTCGCCCTCACTTCTGGCGGGAAAAGGTATACCTCAAATAATTTTCTATCGGAGGAAACCCACGTATCATCACACACTTTAATTTATCTGATTCAGGAAAAACTACAAGTAGATTATTCCCACCCTACATAATACCCTTATTTGTGGTACTTGTAGTATCAGAAATATGTAACACCTCCTTCATTGCCCTTAACATGTAACGTGTGGCCCTAAAGGAAAATACGTTTGTTTCTTACCGTCGACACTGAAGTCAGTGTCCGTGTCTGTGTCTGTGTCGACCAACTGAGGTAAATGGGCGTTTTTACAAGCCCCTGACGGTGTCTGAGACGCCTGGACAGGTACTAATTTGTTTGCCGGCCGTCTCATGTCGTCAACCGACCTTGCATCGTGTTGACATTATCACGTAATTCCTAAATAAGCCATCCATTCCGGTGTCGACTCCCTAGAGAGTGACATCACCAATACAGGCAATTTGCTCCGCCTCCTCACCAACATCGTCCTCCTACATGTCGACACACACGTACCGACACACAGCACACACACAGGGAATGCTCTGATAGAGGACAGGACCCCACTAGCCCTTTGGGGAGACAGAGGGAGAGTTTGCCAGCACACACCAAAAACGCTATAATTATACAGGGACAACCCCTTATACAAGTGTTTTCCCTTATAGCATTTTCACATATGTAATCATATCGCCAAATAAGTGCCCCCCCTCTCTGTTTTAACCCTGTTTCTGTAGTGCAGTGCAGGGGAGAGCCTGGGAGCCTTCCTCACAGCAGAGCTGAGCAGGAAAATGGCGCCGTGTGCTGAGGAGAATAGGCCCCGCCCCCTAAAACGGCGGGCTCTTCTCCCGGAGTTTGTGAGATCTGGCAGGGGTTAAATACATCCATATAGCCTCAAGGGCTATATGTGATGTATTTTAGCCATAAAAAAGGTATAATACATTGCTGCCCAGGGCGCCCCCCCCAGCGCCCTGCACCCTCAGTGACCGCTGGTATGAAGTGTGCTGACAACAATGGCGCACAGCTGCAGTGCTGTGCGCTACCTTATGAAGACTGAAAGTCTTCTGCCGCCTGTTTCTGGACCTCTGGACCTCTTCAACTTCGGCATCTGCAAGGGGGGTCGGCGGCACGGCTCCGGGACGAACCCCAGGGTGAGACCTGTGTTCCGACTCCCTCTGGAGCTAATGGTGTCCAGTAGCCCAAGAAGCAAATCCATCCTGCACGCAGGTGAGTTTACTTCTCTCCCCTAAGTCCCTCGTAGCAGTGAGCCTGTTGCCAGCAGGACTCACTGAAAATAAAAAACCTAACTTAAACTTTTATTCTAAGCAGCTCAGGAGAGCCACCTAGATTGCACCCTTCTCGGCCGGGCACAAAAATCTAACTGAGGCTTGGAGGAGGGTCATGGGGGGAGGAGCCAGTGCACACCACCTGATCCTAAAGCTTTTATTATTGTGCCCTGTCTCCTGCGGAGCCGCTAAACCCCATGGTCCTGACGGAGTCCCCAGCATCCACTTAGGACGTTAGAGAAATATATATTAAACTGGTGGTGATTAATTAAACTGGAGGTCAGGTCACTGGTCACACTATCAGCAACTTGCAAGTAGTACTCCTAAGCAGACAATCACAATATATACTGGTGGTCAGTGTGGTCACAATGGCAGTGTGGCACTCTGGCAGCAGAGTGCCAGCAAAAGTGTGCACTGTACGTTAAAATATGTACTCCTGCTCTCAGACTCTAACTGCTCCCCACTGTCAGTGTCTCCCCCACAAGTCAGATATACAGTCACACTATCTATCACTTCAGCAAGTAGTAGTACTCCTCCTAATGCTCCCCAAAATTACTAAAGTAAATAATACTGTGTCTCTCTCTACTCTAGTCTCACTCTCTATAAACGGAGAGGACGCCAGCCACGTCCTCTCCCTATCAATCTCAATGCACGTGTGAAAATGGCGGCGACGCGCGGCTCCTTATATAGAATCCGAGTCTCGCGATAGAATCCGAGCCTCGCGAGAATCCGACAGCGGGATGATGACGTTCGGGCGCGCTCGGGTTAACCGAGCAAGGCGGGAAGATCCGAGTCGCTTGGCCCCGTGTAAAAAAAACTGAAGTTCGGGCGGGTTCGGATTCCGAGGAACCGAACCCGCTCATCTCTAGTTTAAACTACCACCAAATTGTCAGAAAGACAAATCTTAGTAAATAAACCCCTTGCACAGAGAATTTACACTCCCCCTGGAGGCAGCGACTATCTGAATGCAGGACAGCAAAGTTAGCAGCCCAGCGATCAGATCTGAATCCCCCCCATAGCCACACTCCGAATTATGTCATACAAGTCACTTATCCCTTCCCATGTCAGACACCCCAAACTATTCTATTAGGAGAGAATTATCACATACCTAGATTAAAAGGAGGACTCTAAAATCGGCTAAAGGGATTGTGGGGAATAGAAGAGAAACAATGATAACTCTTCTGCCAGCAGACTTATCAAGGCCATTGAAGAATATCCTATAAAAAGAATATTTTATGGATTCAGGCTTTAACATTTACATTAGACTTAAAAGTAAAGAGAGAAATAAGGTTCCTTAATAAATATCAACAATCATATACTGCTCATGCATTAGGTAACTGATATCATGGGAGGCATGATGGCGGCTGGGAGTGCCAGAGACGTGCGCCAAGAAAGTCAAGCATCGCAATAAACCTAAGCATCAATTTATAAAAATAACAAAAACTTTTTTTAATGTCATTTTTATTAAAATAAAGTGGTTATAGAATAAATACCATTCTTGAAGGAATACAGCTACAATGATAAAATGGTCAAAATCAATGTTATCATATACTCCTTCATTTTCTTTCCCATTTAAACCATCATACTGAGAAAATAAAAAATTTGGTTTTCAACTGATTTATAGGAGATTTATTTAGAACATAAAGAAATCAGACCAGTCAACCCAGTCCACCTACCTCCCAGACAGTGTCTGCTGTGTAACATTAACTATGGATATTTAAAAAGATGGGAATAGGTCCAAATAGACGTAAATGGTTTAACAAGAAATCGGACACTTTGTAATAGCAGAGGCCAATGTATCATGCAGATAATCACGTTACGGTAAATGTACTGTACAGGAAAACATCAGCTCCGTTCTAATTACAAATCTTGGCAGTTAAATACCCGTCCGGGAAGTCAATACCTTTCTAATCTCCTCAGTGGCTGTAAGATCACTGCCACTTACTGCAATGTTAGCCTCTAATAACAGCCCAGTGAATGTTCTACAAGTCATCTGAGGATATGGTAGCTGAGATAGCCAGGACATAAAAGCTACAATTAGCATTCCTCACTAATGAAATGCATTACAGTACATCAAAGATCATACTAAATGGACAAGTGCTATGTTATCTGGTAAGCCCTCTGAAAATGAGAATTTATGTCTTCCCATAGACTTTCCTTTTTCAGAACCGTACAACCTCACCTCCCACAATTTCACTATCAATTGATGGCACTATTATCTCCCTAGCCCCCAAGTGCCCTGTCTTGGAGTAATCCTTCATTCCTCCATCTCTTTCAAACCACACATTCAGTTCATCTCAAAATTATTTCCAGGGTCAGACCCTTTCTTACCCAGGATGTCACTAAGACCCTTATCCACTTACTGGTCGTCTCCAGACTGAACTACTGTAATCTTCTAATATCTGGCATCCCTGACAAATGGGTGTGGTATGGTATGCCGGCGGCCGGGCTCCCGGCGACCAGCATACCGGTGCTGGAAGCCCGACCGCCGGCATACCGACAGCGTGGCGAGCGCAAATTAGCCCCTTGCGGGATCGCTGCGCTCGCCATGCTATTTATTCTCCCTCCAGGGGGGTCGTGGACCCCCACGAGGGAGAAAAACTGTCGGTATGCCGGCTGTTGGGATTCCGGCGCCGGTATACTGTGCGCTGGGATCCCGATAGTCTGCAACCTGAAGACCACCCCTGACAAATATCTCTCTCCACTCCAATCTATCCTCAATGCTGCTGCCCGGCTCATCTTCCTCACCAAGCGCACTACGTCCACCTGCCCCTCTTACAAGCCCTTCACTGGCTTCCCTTCCCCTTCAGAATCCATTTCAAGCTTCTCACGCTCACAAAGCCCTCACCCACTCCTCTCCCATTCACATCTCAGAACTTATCTCCCTTACAATCCTGCTGGTCCTCTTCGCTCTGCTAATGCACCTTGTCTCTCCTGCCTACTGATTACCTCCTCCCACTCCTACCAAGATTTCTCACGTGCTGCTCCCTTTCTCTGGAATTCTCTACCTATCCCCCTCAGGCTCTCCGTCTCTCTACAAAACTTCAAACGCTCTCTCAAGACCCACTTCTTCACCAAACCCAGCTGTCTCTCATCCTAAGCTCTCTGTCTCACACTCACTTTCTACCCCATTTGTGTCACCGCTGTCTATGCTCTCCTCCCCTTTTAGAATGTAAGTTTTCACGAGCAGGGCCCTCTTTCCTCATGTGCTTTCTGTCTCTTACTTGACCTATCTTCTTTTCAATAATCCCTTCGACAGCACCAAATCCCTCAGTTTTCTGCCGCCCTGATACTTATTTCACTATTGTCTGCTAATGCAACTATGTTTATATATGCTGTACCAGGCTTGGACTGGCCCACAGGGGTACAGGGGAAAACACCGGTAGGCACCACTGCCTGGGGCCCCACCTCCTGCTCTAAGGATCAGGTTCCAGACTGTGCACTTGAATTATACATTTTACATATGTTACCTTATACTGGACTATTGTGTATTTTCTACAGTGCATTGCTGTTATTAATCTGGTATTAATCTGGTACGTTATCATGCATGCAGCAGCTGAATTTACTGTATATATTTATAAAAGGGCCCAGACGTTGCACTCTCTAATGGTTAGTCAAACCAATGAGGTGGCAGGCCACACCCCCTCAGCAGACTGGCCACACCTCTAAACATGGGCCCCTACCACTGAATTTCACCGGTGGGCCCTACATGCCCCAGTCCGAAACTGCGCTGTACTTGTCTTATATTGTCTTGAATTGTAAGTCACTGTTTTCTTGCTTTGCTTACTTGTTTATTTACTCTTTAATTGGGCGCTGCGGATCCCTTTTCGCGCCATATAAATAAAGGATAATAATAATTTTCACTCCCAATAATAGTCACCAGACAGAGAGAATATCATTTTGAAGCGTTATTTATTTTATTATCACCCTCTACAGCCCTGTTCCTGACAGTCCCAGAACTCTGGACAATGTCCTGACTGTGCGTTACAGTCTGATGAATACAGGACTCCCCCCCTCCCCCCCCCCCAGAGTCAGGACAGCTGGTATTCAGTACCACTCTCTTCAACTCACTCTTGCAGCTGCTGCCCAGTTGTTGTTTGTTTGGAATCCTGGAATGACGGTGCATTGTTTGGAAAAGGGATAGGTACCATTCACCTCCTGAAAAGCTGGTTATTTAACATGCTACTCCTTCTTCCTGAACTAACTTCAACAAGTAATAACATTCATATTTAATAAATACACCCATTCCCCCCATGCACACCACTACTAGCCCTGACATCAAATGAATAGCATTCACAATGAATGTATATATCTATTTTGCACTGAACAGCACTAATTATAAGTTAATAGCTTTTACATTTCCCTCAGTGAGTCCAACATTATATTTTTACTAGAGATGAGCAGGTTCGGTTCTCAGAGAACCGAACCGTACCGAACTTCACCATTCAAGTCCGTATCAGAGTCAGGCTCAGGTTTTCCCGTCTGACTCGGAAACCAGAACAGGGCAAAACTTCATCATCCCGCTGTCAGATTCTTGCGGGGTTTGGATTCCATATAAGGAGCCGCGCGTCCCCATCATTTTCACTCCGGCATTGGAGAGTGTAGAGAGAGGATGTGTCTCCATTCTCTCAGTGTCTGTGTCTTGTGCTGTATTTGTCCAATCACAGTGGTTGTGTCCTCTTGCTACCATATGTCCATTGCTGTTGTGTTGTGCTGCATCACTTCATTGGTGGTGTATTGTGCTGCATCAGACCAGTGGTTGTGTCCTGTGCATCAGCCATCAGTCATTCCAGTGACCAGGCAGTCACAGTGGTATACTCTGCAGCCATATGTCCACTGCTGCCGTATAATAATAAATTATAGTAACAAGTCCCTTACATTGTTGCTGTGTTGACCTGCATCAGAACAGTAGTAGTGTCCTGTGCATCAGCCACCAGTCATTCCAGTGACCAGCCAACAAAAATTTGGAGAATAAAATAGGGAAAGATCAAGAACCACTTCCTCCTAGTGCTGAAGCTGCTGCCACTAGCCATGACACAGATGAAGAAATGCCATCGTCGTCTGCCAAGGCTGATGTCCAATGTGATAGTAGAGTGCATGTAAATTCCAAAAAAACAAAGTTCTGTAAAAGACCCAAAAAAAGAAATTTAAATAGTCTGAGGAGAAACGTAAACTTGTCAATATGCCATTAACGACACGGAGTGGCAAGGAACGGCTGAGGCACTGGCCTATGTTCATGACTAGTGGTTCAGCTTCACATGACGATGGATGCCCTCAACCTCTATTTTGCCATTTAAGTGATTTGGATGTATAATTCCAGTGATTTTGCAGTATAATTCCACTGATTTTGCAGTATAATTCCAGTGATTTTTGCCATTTAATTCCAGTGATTTGGATGTATAATTCCAGTGATTATGCTATTTAATTCCAGTGATTTGGACGTATAATTCCAGTGATTTGGAAGTATCATTCAAGTGATTTTGCCATTTAATTCCAGTGATTTGGATGTATAATTCTAGTGATTTGAACGTATAATTCCAGTGATTTTGCCATTTAATCCCAGTGATTTGGACGTATAATTCCAGTGATTTTTGCCATTTAATTTCAGTGATTTGGACGTATAATTCCAGTGATTTTGCTATTTAATTCCAGTGATTTGGACGTATAATTCCAGTGATTTTGCAGTATAATTCCATTGATTTTGCAGTATAATTCCAGTGATTTTGCCATTTAATTCCAGTGATTTGGACGTATAATTCCAGTGATTTTGCTATTTAATTCCAGTGATTTGGATGTATAATTCCAGTGATTTGGAAGTATCATTCAAGTGATTTTGCCATTTAATTCCAGTGATTTGGATGTATAATTCCAGTGATTTGGACGTATAATTCCAGTGATTTGCCATTTAATTCCAGTGATTTGGACGTATAATTCCAGTGATTTTGACATTTAATTTCAGTGATTTGGACGTATAATTCCAGTGATTTTTGCCATTTAATTCCAGTGATTTGGACGTATAATTCCAGTGATTTTGATGTATAATTCCAGTGATTTTCCCATTTAATTGCAGTGATTTAGACGTATAATTCCAGTGATTTGGACGTATAATGCCAGTGATTTGGATGTATAATTCCAGTGATTTTGCCATTTAATTCCAGTGATTTGGACGTATAATTCCAGTGATTTTGCCATTTAATTGCAGTGATTTAGATGTATAATTCCAGTGATTTTGCCATTTAATTCCAGTGATTTTGACGTATAATTCCAGTGATTTTGACGTATAAATCCAATGATTTTGCCATTTAATTCCAGTGCTTTGGATGTATAATTCCAGTGATTTGCCATTTAAATCCAGTGATTTGGACACATTTTTCCAGTGATTTGGACGTATAAATCCAGTGATTTAGCCATTTAATTCCAGTGATTTGGACACATTTTTCCAGTGATTTGGACATATAATTCCAGTGATTTTGCCATTTAATTCCAGTGATTTGGATGTATAATTCCAGTGATTTGGATGTATAATTCCATCGATTTTGCCATTTAATTCCAGTGATTTGGACGTATAATTCCAGTGATTTTGCCATTTCATTCCAGTGATTTAGGCGTATAATTCCAGTAATTTGGATGTATAATTCCAGTTGGAATTGTTTGTGTCGCTTGTCTTAGTCATACAGCTACCTCATTGCACCTCTTCGATATCTTTGCATAAAGTGCTGTTTGGTGCCTAGTTTTTGAAAAGTGCCCTCCTGTCTGACACTGAAGTGCCACTCCTAGATTGGCCTGGTGTTGGTGTCGGACACTTGTGTCGTTTGGCTTAATCATACAGCAGCCTTGGTGCACCTCTTTTTCTTCTTTGCATCATGTGCTGTTTGGGGTCTTTTTGTTAATATCTGTCCTCCTGTCTGACACTGCAGTGCCACTCCTAGACTGGCCAGGTGTTTGTGCCGCACACTTGTGTCGTTTAGCTTCGTCATCCAGCTACCTCGGTGCAACCTTTTGGCCTAAAAACAATATTGTGAGGTGTTCAGAATAGACTGGAAATGAGTGGAAATGAATGTTATTGAGGTTTTGATGATTTTTTAAAAAACCATAAAAACAGCTTAGATCACAGAATTTGGGGGTAATTTTGATCCTACGGTATTTTTAACCTCAATAACTTTCATTTCCACTCATATCCAGTCTATTCTGAACACCTCACAACATAGGGGGTCATTCCGAACCGTTTGCTGTTTGTCGCAGCGGTGCGAATGGGTCGGTCCTGCTCATGTGCGCCAGCCGCATTGCGCACGTGTGGTGTCGCACTGGGCAATGACAGGAATAATGACGAAAGCAATCGCTGCCGCGATCCCAAGAAGTGTGACAGGTGGAAGGCGTTCCGGGGCGTCAACTGAACATTTTCTGGGAGTGGAGCAGTGAACGCAGGCATGTCCAGGCATTTGGGGGGCGGATGTCTGACGTCAATTCCGGGACCTTCATCGCTGGATCCATTGCACAGGGTAAGTCACTGCAGGGCTAGTCTTGATTCACACAAAACTTTTTTAGCATAGCAAGGCTGCACAAGCGATCGCAGCCTTGCTATGCTAAAATACACTCCCCCATAGGCGGCGTCTAGTTGATAGCACGAGCAGCAAAAAGTTGCTAAGTGCGATCAACTCGGAATGACCCCCATTGTTTTTAGGCCAAAAGGTTGCACCGAAGTGGCTGGATGACTAAGCTAAGCGACACAAGTGTGCGGCACAAGCACCTGGCCCATTTAGGAGTGGCACTGCAGTGGCAGACAGGATGGCAGATTTAAAAAATAGGCCCCGAACAGCACATGATGCAAAGAAGAAAAAGAGGTGCAATGAGGTAGCTGGATGGCTAAGCTAAGCGACACAAGTGTGCGGCACAAACACCTGGCCCATCTAGGAGTGGCACTGCAATGGCAGACAGGATGGCACTTAAAAAAACTAGGCCCCAAACAGCGCATCATGCAAAGAAGAAAAAGAGGGGCAATGAGGTAGCTGTATGCATACTTGCCTACTTTTGAAAAGGAGTTTCAGGGAGATTATAGGAGCGCCGTTGAGGGGGGGTGTCATGGTCAGCCAAAGGGGCATGTCTAGCACCACCCATGGGTGTATCTATTTCCACTAAGGACGGAGTGTGTCCTGCAGTGGCAGGTGAAACCTGCAGTACGAAGAGCAGCATACCACAAAGGGTTATATAATATGTATATAGGGGGTCATTCCGAGTTGATCACACGTAGCAACTTTTTGCTGCTCGTGCGATCAACTAGACACCGCCTATGGGGGAGTGTTTTTTTGCATAGCAGGGCTGCGATCACTTGTGCAGCCCTGCTATGCTAAAAAAGTTTTGTGCAGAACAAGACCAGCCCTGCAGTTACTTACCCTGTGCGATGGATCCAGCGATGAAGGTACCAGATTTGACATCAGACATCCGCCCTCCAAACGCCTGGACATGCCTGCGTTCGGATCTCTACGCCAGGAAAATGGTGAGTAGACGCCCCGGAACACCTCCCCGCTGTCAATCTTCTTGCAATTGTGCTAGCGATCACTTTCTTTTTTATACTGGACGCTGCAACGACGCGCGTGCGCATTGCAGCCGCTGCGCATGCCAGTTCCCACCCGTTTGCACCGCAGTGATGAACCGTTGCGTGCGAACGGGTCGGAATGACCCCCATAGTGAGTAGGGTACAGAGGGTTATATACTATGTATATAGTGAGTAGGGTATTGCTCACCACTGTTAGGCGTACCTCGGCACGGACTCCCATTAATGCTGAACCGCACCTGCTGTGTATTGAACTGTGCACACAGCTAGCCTTGGATGGAGATAAATGTGACGGAGATAAAGTACCCGCCAATCGGCTCCTAACTGACATGTCACAGGCTAGTTTTAAAAAATGACAGTTAGGAGCCGATTGGCTGGTACTTTATCTCCGTGCACTTTATCTCCACCCAAGGCTTAGTAAATACACCCCTAAGGGCCTAATTCAGACTTGATCGCAACAGCAAAAATTTTCTCTAATGGGCGAAACCATGTACAGTGCAGATGTAACATGTGCAGAGACAGTTAGATTTGGGTGGGGTGTGTTCAAACTGAAATCTAAATTGCAGTGTAAAAATAAAGCAGCCAGTATTTACATTGCATAGAAACAATATAACCCATCCCAGTATAACTCTGTCTGCACATGTTACATCTGCCCCCCCTGCAGTGCACATGGTTTTGCCCATTAGAGAGAGAAAGATTTTGATTTTGCAATCAGGTCTGAATTAGGCCCTAAGTCACCTGTGTTCAGGCATGGCTACTAAGTCACCTGTGCTCAAGCATGGCTATCCTTTAAACCTGGACAGGATGGTGGAGTATGTGAAGCTCTGGCCTACATTAAAAACGTATAGCAAGAATTTACACAACTGCGCCTGCGTGCATATAGGATGTCAGAAATAAGTGGTTTAGGTGAAAAAAGATCACAGGATGATATTTTTTGAAAATAAAACTGACATTTATTCTTATAAATGGTGTTTGGGCAAATTTGCCTCTTTACAAGTATATAGATTTAATACGTTTGAGGTGGGGAATGAAAAATGAAGAAATAGAAAAATAATAAAAATAAAAAATGAAAATACAAAAAACAATATTGGGATACAAGCAAAAATATGAAAAAATATATATCAGGTCAGACTGTTCGTACTGCACCTGTGTATTATGAAAAAAGATTTGAAAAAGGGTTTGAAAAAATGAGATTCCAAATATGTGGTGTGAACAGAGTGTGGCGTCCCACCTCTTTTCCACCTTACTGTGGTTTGATAATGTTTTATACTGCAGACTGTGCGGATACTTCTGGATTATCAGGAATGTTCAAATTCCAGTTATAACACAGTGGTTTTATGATTACAGTTTCTGGTTGAGGCAAGTTCTTATTTGAAACGGATGTGTCGCTGCGGGGTACCCCAATGTGGGTAGTAGTGGGATAAGGTGATCAGGGGAAAGGTAATAGAAAAAGCCCCGGACTCCCCGCTAATCTGCTCCGTTTTTCACAGCCGGAGGCGCCCGCACACACAGGCGTCTGCCGACCGTCAGTACCGGAGGGACGCGGTCATGCCTCTGGGGGGAAGGTATCACCGACTTCGGGACCCACAGGGGGACTGTCCGTCGTGAACCTTCCCTCCTACGGGGTCGATTACCTTTTCTCCTGCGCTTGATCCCGACGTATACTTCCACTCTTTTCTTCTGTCTTCTTTCAGCCTGTTTGATCGGTGTTCCACTCGTAGGTCTGTCCCTTCTCAGCTGTGCGGCTCCGTTTTTCCTTCACAGGATCACTTGTATGTGTGGTTTGTTCCGTCCAGATTTCCTTCTAGGTGCTGCTGTATTGTATAATAGTAGTTATGTGATGATCTGCTCCTTCTCCAACGCGTATCGACCCGTTTGGGTCTTCCTCAGGGAGTCCGTCTTTTTTTTTTTTTTTTTTTTACAAGTGCCACAGTGAAAAAAAACTTTTTTGAGTTTTTGTCCTAACATGGTAGTCTGTGTTTTTTCTATTTTTCTAAGATGACTGTGTGACAATCTTGATTTCAGATCTGGTGCTCTCTTGTAGATGACTTTAGGTCTTGCTGGGAGTTTGTCTGCTAAAATGTCTTCTTCTAGTAGAATATGCCAGTGTTTATATAGGATTTTTTCTAGCTGCCTGTTGTTTGTATTGTATTGTGTGATAAATGCTGTTTTGAAAACTTCATTTGCTGTCTCCTTGTTTTTGTAGGTTAGGAGGGTATCTCTATCAGTTTCTTTTGCTTTTTCTAAATCTTTCTCTAGACTTTCTTTTTTGTATCCTTTTTCTATAAAATGATGTTTCATCTCTTCTGCTTGAATTTTGAAGTCCTCTAAATTTGTGCAGTTTTTTCTAATCCGTTTGAATTGTCCTAATGGTATGCTCTTTAACCAATTTGGGTGATGTGCACTGCTGTTTAGAATGTAGCTGTTCACATCCACACTTTTCTGAAAGGTTTTTGTATGAATCATGGAGTTTTCTATGAAGATTGTTATGTCTAAAAAGTTCGCTGCTGATTTACTGTGTTCTGTAGTGAAAATTAAATTGCTGTTGTTCGAATTGATGTATGTGAGAAATTCTAGTAGTCTTTCTTCTGTACCCTGCCAGATGAAAATCACGTCATCTATATATCTTCGCCATAGGACCAGGTTTGCTCCAAAACCATGTTCGCACCAAATGTTATTGTCCTCCCAGTGACTCATGAATAAATTTGCATAGCTCGGAGCAAACCTGGTCCCCATAGCTGTTCCCTTGGTCTGTCTGTAGTATGTGTCGTTAAACCAAAAGTAATTGTGTTCTAGAATGAATCTTATGCATTCTATGATGAATGTTGTTTGTCTTGAATCTAAATTCTCGTCTATGGATAGGAAATGTTTTGTTGCTGATAATCCCTGTTCTTGGTTGATTACTGTATATAGTGAGGTGACGTCACTTGTACATATCCAGTAATCATCTGACCAGATGACATCTCTCAGTGTTCTTATTATGTCCGTAGTGTCCTTTATGTATGATTTTTGTGTTTTTACATATGTTTGTAAGTATGAGTCTATGTATTGTGATAAGTTCGATGTGAGAGAGCCTATTCCTGATATGATTGGTCGTCCCGGTGGGTTGTGCCTATCTTTATGTACTTTGGGCAAGTAATAGAAAACTGGAAGTATGGGGTTGTCATTGTGTATAAAGTCATGTTCTTTTTTGTTCAAAATTCCTACGTCTACACCTTCTTTTAAAAGTATGTCCAAGCTTTTTTTATATTTAATAGTCGGATCTTGCGTGAGTGTTTCATATGTTTCCTTGTCACTTAAGATTCTAAGTGATTCGCTGATGTATGCTTTCTTGTCCAACAATACGACCCCCCCCCCCCTTTGTCTGCAGGTTTTATCACTAGTTGTTGGTTGTCACTGAGATCCTTTAGCGCATTTTTTTCTTTTTTGTTCAGATTAAGTGTCATTGGTTTTGTTTCCAATTTGTCTATGTCTCTTGTTACCAAATGTTCAAATGTATTGATTAATGAACCTCTCATGTGTTGTGGGTAGAATGTGGATTTCGGTTTTAGATCTGAGTGTTTGTATGTTCTATCTGCATCTTTTTGTTCATTGAGTGTAATTGGTCCTTTGCTGTAATATTTGGCAAGTGTAAGTTTTCTTGTGAATTTGTGTAAATCTAGGTACGTTTCGAATTTGTTTAGCTGTTTTGTCGGTGTAAATTTGAGGCCTTTGTTTAGTAGAGAAACATGTTCCTTTGTCAAAGTTACTGTGCTCAGGTTGAATATACCATTGTTTTCTATCTCTGGTTGTTGTTCCTTTTGTGTCTCCCTATTCCTTCCACCTCTGCATCCTCGTCTAGTTCTATTAGTTTTCGTTTGTTTGGTGTTGTTGTTTTTTGGTTGCAGGACCGGAGTCCTGCACTCTTTCCTAAAAAATGGTCTGCACATGTTTCTTGTGTTAATGGTTCGTTTACTACTGTTTCTTTCTCAGTGATAGAAATGTCCTCTAGATTAGCTGAGACCTGAAAACCTTTTTCAAGGGACAGTCTAGCTAATTGTTCGTAGTCGATTTCTTCTTCAATACTGTATGTTGAAAAATCTGTCTCTAAAGTGCTGTCCAGAATTGAATGATATTGTGTGTCTTCTCTGCTTCTGTTGGTGGCTGTATTTACAGTTAATCTAGAATTTTTTGAGTGTAATCTTGTCATGTATTGTTGATACGTGAGATTTAATCTTTTGTATACAGGTGTGGTGTGTGACTGTTTTTTTTGTTCTGTATAGGTCTGTCTTTCTAGGTGTTTTCAGTAGTGTGGATGTGTGCTTTTGTTTGGCTGTGGATTTTTTGTCTGGCTTCTTTTTGCCTATTTTGTCTCTTAGAATTTTCGATTCCTTGGTGGCTATTATGTCCTCCTCTGTTCGTCTTAGTCTGTTTTTGGATATCTTTTCTAGTTCTTGAAATTCTTTGTCTTCCTTGTGTTCTTCTAGAGCTAATTGTATGGAATCTATTTCTGTCTCTAGTTCTTTTAGTTCATTTTCGTGTGTATTAACAATTAACTGGATCAATTGCATGGAGCAATCTTGTAATATATTGTCCCATTTTTGTATGAACTGTGGATTGTCTTTGTTGTGTGTTGGAATTTTTTTGATTCTAAGACCCTTTGGTATCAGTTTCTGTGATAAGTACCAATTAAGTGTTTTATTGTCCCACCATAATTTAGATTCTTTGGTGGCTAATCTTTCTAATTTAAGAAATAGGTCACAGAATTTGTTTACACTCTCGTGCGTAGCAGTGGTATGGTTTATGTTGTGAAAGATTTTGTCTGCCCTATTGGCTCTATCTTTTCTTAGATCAAGTATACCCATATAAGGAGCTGCTGATACTGGGTTTGTAAAACTGTTTCTTGTGAGTGTGACCAACGCTCCACTTATATGAATAATACGGGGGTGGCGGCAGTACGTGTGTGAGGCTAAACCCAAATACCTCCAATAAATAACGTATAGCAAGAATTTACACAACTGCGCCTGCGTGCATATAGGATGTCAGAAATAAGTGGTTTAGGTGAAAAAAGATCACAGGATGATATTTTTTGAAAATAAAACTGACATTTATTCTTATAAATGGTGTTTGGGCAAATTTGCCTCTTTACAAGTATATAGATTTAATACGTTTGAGGTGGGGAATGAAAAATGAAGAAATAGAAAAATAATAAAAATAAAAAATGAAAATACAAAAAACAATATTGGGATACAAGCAAAAATATGAAAAAATATATATCAGGTCAGACTGTTCGTACTGCACCTGTGTATTATGAAAAAAGATTTGAAAAAGGGTTTGAAAAAATGAGATTCCAAATATGTGGTGTGAACAGAGTGTGGCGTCCCACCTCTTTTCCACCTTACTGTGGTTTGATAATGTTTTATACTGCAGACTGTGCGGATACTTCTGGATTATCAGGAATGTTCAAATTCCAGTTATAACACAGTGGTTTTATGATTACAGTTTCTGGTTGAGGCAAGTTCTTATTTGAAACGGATGTGTCGCTGCGGGGTACCCCAATGTGGGTAGTAGTGGGATAAGGTGATCAGGGGAAAGGTAATAGAAAAAGCCCCGGACTCCCCGCTAATCTGCTCCGTTTTTAAAAAAAAGCTACATCCAAATAAAAATACAGTGAAAATGCAACACATATACATACATACATACATACATACATACATACATTGAAAAAGCCAGATCCACATAAAGATATGTTGCAAAAAGCCAGATCCGCATAATACATTAAAAACATCATATCCACTAAAAATACATTATAAAAAGCCAGATCCACATAAAAATGCATTTACAAAAACTAGGCCCACAAAAATACATTGAAAATACCACATTCACATAATACATTGAAAACATCCAGATCCACCGAAAATACCAGATTCACATAAAAATACATTTACAAAAGCTAGGCCCACAAAAATACATTGAAAATACCACATTCACATAATACATTGAAAACATCCAGATCCACTGAAAATACCAGATTCACATAAAAATACATTTAAAAGTATCAGAGGTTGTGGGGTGACGGACTGTGACTGGTGGACAGAGGTTGTGGGGTGATGGACTGTGACTGGTGGACAGAGACTGTGGAGTGATGGACTGTGACTGGGGGATAGAGGCTGTGGGGTGACAGACTTTGACTGGTGGACAGAGGTTGTGGGGTGATGGACTGTGACTGGGGGACAGAGGCTGTGGGGTGATGGACTGTGACTGGTGGACAGAGGTTGTGGGGTGATGGACTGTGACTGGTGGACAGAGGTTGTGGGGTGATGGACTGTGACTGTGAGGCCAAGGTTTCTGTGGCCAGGGGACAGAGGTGACAATATTTCTGATTATGGGGCAGAGATTTTGGGGTGACGGACTCTGACTGGGCAAAGGGTGTGTAGTTATAAGCTGTGACCAGGGGACAGAGGAGTTGGTTGTTGCTGACTGGGGACAACGGACAGAAGGTATGAGTAGGGAAAGGAAGGTTGGGGACAAAATACAATAAAAAAGCTAATTCAATCACTCTCACAGACCAAAAATATAAATCACCCGTATTACTCTTGAGAAAGGAAGCAGGGGCTCAGGGTGACACACAGAGGTAGAGGGTGTACAGTGTGTCATACACGGGGGGAGGGTTTCGGAAGTATAGGGTATCACACACACACACACACACACACACACACACACACACACACACACACACCATGTGTCATACACGGAGGATGGGGGTACAGTGTGTCACAGGGGGGTACAAAGTGCCATACACACAGAGATAGCGGGTACAGGGTATCAAACACTGGGGGAGCTTGGGGTGTCACACATACTGGGGTAGGGGGGTACAGGGTGAAATGCACACAAAGGTAGTGGGTACAGGGTGTCACACACACACAAACACGTAGGGGGGTATAGGGGGTCACACACACAGGTAGGTGGTAGCGGGGGTCACACACGTAGGGGTTATAGAGGGCCACACACACACACACACACACACACACACACACACAGGGGGTACAGGGGATCACACAGGTAGGAGGTACAGGGGGTCACACACATAGGTAGGGGGTATAGGGGGTCACACACACAAAGGTAGGGGGTATAGGGGGTCACACACACAGCTGGGGGGGTCACACACACACACACACACACACACACACACACACACACACACACACAGGTATGGGGTACAGGGGGTCACACACACAGGTAGGGGGTACAGGGGGTCAAACGCAGGGATACCAGGTTACTCACCGCACTGTGTCCAATCAACATCAAGGTGAGCTGCAAGGTGTCACTGAGGGAGGCCGTCGGACCCAGATACAGGACGACGAGGAGGTCATAGGCAGGAGGATCTAGGCAGGACACGGTGGCTGGCTGGCTGGCTGACAGCACAGTGTCCAAGGGAGAATGAGCTGCTGAGTCTGGTTATGTGCAGCAGCCCTCCCCCAGGACAAGAGCCAGTCCAGTTAACGTTAGAGGCAGCTTCTCCTTCTCCCCCTCCTCCCTTCCGCACTGGCAGGCTTTACTATTGCTAGCTGCCCACCCGTTCTGGTGCTTCCCGCAGCTGCCGGCTCACATCAGCTTAATAAGCTGCCCGGCCAGCGGCCGCCCAAACGGAGCGGCATGTTCTGGCGCTCCCTGCCGCTGCAGGCTCAGCTCAGCAGCTGTGTGAGCTGTCCTGCCTTCTGCTGCCCGATCTCAGCTCAGACGGGCAGCGCAAATGCAGAGCCGCTGGCGGGTGAACCTGCCCCACAAATCACCACCAGAGCCTGACCCTGGGCACCCGTACTCACTCCTTAGCTCCACGCTACGGTCCTGCCAATCAGTGAGCACAGCCCCGCCTCCCACCGTGACCGCAGCGTGCTACATGCTGTCAGGTTGAGCAATTCAGCATGTCTTCACCTTGCGCAGGCTCCGTCACCTGCACTGCCGGAACAAAAATGTGAAAAACCGGGAGGACCAGGGCGATTTGCGGGGCAGCGGGAGGCTCTGTTAAAAAACGGGTGCCTCCCGCTGAATGCGGGAGGGTAGGCAAGTATGGCTGTATGACTAAGCTAAGCGACACAAGTGTGCGGCACAAACAACATGGGACGTGCTGGAATTTGCCCAGATGTAATACACACACAATATCGGTGGCACAGGAGAGGGTACCGCTAAACCACACACACGGCAAAGCCTGTGAAATTAATTTGGATAATAATAACCCTTTTATTTGGGGCTATTATAATAATATGCAGCACAGGCGAGCGTACCCCTATACCACACAGGGCAAACCTTGTAAAAATTATTTGGATAATAATATAAGTAATGTATATAACCCTTTTATTTGGAGTAAGTAATATACAGCACAGGACACCACCACTGGACTGATACAGCACAAGACAGCACCACTGGACTGAACCTATACGGCAGTACCCCTGGACTTATACGGCAGTACCCCTGGAGTTGTACGGCAGTGTCAGACAAGATGGCACTTTAAAAAACTAGTTCCCAAACAGCACATGATGCAAAGAAGAATAAAAGGTGCAAGATGGAATTGTCCTTGGGCCCTCGCACCCACCCTTATGTTGTATAAACAGGATATGCACACTTTAACAAATCAATAATTTCAGCGACAGGGTCTGCCACATGGCTGTGGCTGAAATGACTGATTTGTTTGGGCCCCCAACAAAAAAGAAGCAGTCAATCTCTCCTTGCACAAACTGGCTCTACAGAGGCAAGATGTCGACCTCATCCTCCGATTCCTCACCCATTTCAATGTGTGCATCCTCCTCACAGAGTATTAATTCGTCCCCACTGGAATCCACCATCACAGGTCCCTGTGTACTTTCTGGAGGCAATTGCTGGTAAAGGTCTTCCTGGAGGAATTTATAATTCATTTTGATGAACATCATCTTCTCCACATTTTCTCGAAGTAACCTCCTACGCCGATTGCTGACAAGGTTACCGGCTGCACTAAACACTCTTTCGGAGTACACACTGGAGGGGGTGCACCTTAGGTAAAATAAAGCCAGTTTTCGCAAGGGAATCCAAATTGCCTCTTTTTCCTGCCAGTATACGTATGGACTGTCTGACATGCCTATTTGGATGCTGTCACTCATATAATCCTCCACCATTCTTTCAATGGTGACAGAATCATATGCAGTGACAGTAGACATGTCAGTAATCGTTGGCAGGTCCTTCAGTCTGGACCAGATGTCAGCACTCGCTCCTGACTGCTCTGCATCACTGCTAAGAAATCTTATCCTTTTCCTTGCAGCCCCAGTGGCAGGAGAAAATGAAGGAGGAGCTGTTGATGGGTCACGTTCCGCTTGAGTTGACAATTTTCTCACCAGCAGGTCTTTGAACCTCTGCATACTAGTGTCTGCCGGAAAGAGAGATACAACGTAGGGTTTAAACCTAGAATTAGAGATGAGCGGGTTCGGTTTCTCTGAATCCGAACCCGCACGAACTTCATGTTTTTTTTCACGGGTCCGAGCGACTCGGATCTTCCCGCCTTGCTCGGTTAACCCGAGCGCGCCCGAACGTCATCATGACGCTGTCGGATTCTCGCGAGGCTCGGATTCTATCGCGAGACTCGGATTCTATATAAGGAGCCGCGCGTCGCCGCCATTTTCACACGTGCATTGAGATTGATAGGGAGAGGACGTGGCTGGCGTCCTCTCCATTTAGATTAGGGTTGAGAGAGAGAGAGAGAGATTGACCTGAGGCTGTGATACTGTAGAAGAGAGTGCAGAGTTTAGTGACTGACGACCACAGTGACCACCAGACAGTGCAGTTGTTTGTTTTATTTAATATATCCGTTCTCTGCCTGAAAAAAACGATACACACAGTGACTCAGTCACATACCATATCTGTGTGCACTGCTCAGCCCAGTGTGCTGCATCAATGTATATATATATCTGACTGTGCTCAGCTCACACAGCTTATAATTGTGGGGGAGACTGGGGAGCACTGCAGTGCCAGTTATAGGTTATAGCAGGAGCCAGGAGTACATAATATTATATTAAAATTAAACAGTGCACACTTTTGCTGCAGGAGTGCCACTGCCAGTGTGACTAGTGACCAGTGACCTGACCACCAGTATATATAATATTAGTAGTATACTATCTCTTTATCAACCAGTCTATATTAGCAGCAGACACAGTACAGTGCGGTAGTTCACGGCTGTGGCTACCTCTGTGTCGGCACTCGGCAGCCCGTCCATAATTGTATATACCACCTAACCGTGGTTTTTTTTTCTTTCTTTATAGTCATACTAGTTACGAGTATACTATCTCTTTATCAACCAGTCTATATTAGCAGCAGACACAGTACAGTGCGGTAGTTCACGGCTGTGGCTACCTCTGTGTCGGCACTCGGCAGCCCGTCCATAATTGTATATACCACCTAACCGTGGTTTTTCTTTCTTTCTTTATACATACATACTAGTTACGAGTATACTATCTCTTTATCAACCAGTCTATATTAGCAGCAGACACAATACAGTGCGGTAGTTCACGGCTGTGGCTACCTCTGTGTCGGCACTCGGCAGCCCGTCCATAATTGTATATACCACCTAACCGTGGTTTTTTTTTTCTTTCTTTATACATACATACTAGTTACGAGTATACTATCTCTTTATCAACCAGTCTATATATTAGCAGCAGACACAGTACAGTGCGGTAGTTCACGGCTGTGGCTACCTCTGTGTCGGCACTCGGCAGCCCGTCCATAACTGTATATACCACCTAACTGTGTTTTTTTTTTCTTTCTTTATACATACATACTAGTTACGAGTATACTATCTCTTTATCAACCAGTCTATATATTAGCAGCAGACACAGTACAGTGCGGTAGTTCACGGCTGTGGCTACCTCTGTGTCGGCACTCGGCAGCCCGTCCATAATTGTATATACCACCTAACCGTGGTTTTTTTTTCTTTCTTTATACATACATACTAGTTACGAGTATACTATCTCTTTATCAACCAGTCTATATATTAGCAGCAGACACAGTACAGTGCGGTAGTTCACGGCTGTGGCTACCTCTGTGTCGGCACTCGGCAGCCCATCCATAATTGTATATACCACCTAACCGTGGTTTTTTTTTTCTTTCTTTATAGTCATACTAGTTACGAGTATACTATCTCTTTATCAACCAGTCTATATTAGCAGCAGACACAGTACAGTGCGGTAGTTCACGGCTGTGGCTACCTCTGTGTCGGCACTCGGCAGCCCGTCCATAATTGTATATACCACCTAACCGTGGTTTTTTTTTCTTTCTTTATAGTCATACTAGTTACGAGTATACTATCTCTTTATCAACCAGTCTATATATTAGCAGCAGACACAGTACAGTGCGGTAGTTCACGGCTGTGGCTACCTCTGTGTCGGCACTCGGCAGCCCGTCCATAATTGTATATACCACCTAACCGTGGTTTTTTTTTCTTTCTTTATAGTCATACTAGTTACGAGTATACTATCTCTTTATCAACCAGTCTATATTAGCAGCAGACACAGTACAGTGCGGTAGTTCACGGCTGTGGCTACCTCTGTGTCGGCACTCGGCAGCCCGTCCATAATTGTATATACCACCTAACCGTGGTTTTTTTTTCTTTCTTTATAGTCATACTAGTTACGAGTATACTATCTCTTTATCAACCAGTCTATATTAGCAGCAGACACAGTACAGTGCGGTAGTTCACGGCTGTGGCTACCTCTGTGTCGGCACTCGGCAGCCCGTCCATAATTGTATATACCACCTAACCGTGGTTTTTTTTTCTTTCTTTATACATACATACTAGTTACGAGTATACTATCTCTTTATCAACCAGTCTATATATTAGCAGCAGACACAGTACAGTGCGGTAGTTCACGGCTGTGGCTACCTCTGTGTCGGCACTCGGCAGCCCGTCCATAATTGTATATACCACCTAACCGTGGTTTTTTTTTCTTTCTTTATACATACATACTAGTTACGAGTATACTATCTCTTTATCAACCAGTCTATATATTAGCAGCAGACACAGTACAGTGCGGTAGTTCACGGCTGTGGCTACCTCTGTGTCGGCACTCGGCAGCCCGTCCATAATTGTATATACCACCTAACCGTGGTTTTTTTTTCTTCTTTATACATACATACTACTACGACATCTCTTTATCAACCAGTCTATATTAGCAGCAGACACAGTACAGTACGGTAGTTCACGGCTGTGGCTACCTCTGTGTCGGCACTCGGCAGCCCGTCCATAATTGTATATACCACCTAACCGTGGTTTTTTTTTCTTTCTTTATACATACATACTAGTTACGAGTATACTATCTCTTTATCAACCAGTCTATATATTAGCAGCAGACACAGTACAGTGCGGTAGTTCACGGCTGTGGCTACCTCTGTGTCGGCACTCGGCAGCCCGTCCATAATTGTATATACCACCTAACCGTGGTTTTTTTTTTCTTTCTTTATACATACATACTAGTTACGAGTATACTATCTCTTTATCAACCAGTCTATATATTAGCAGCAGACACAGTACAGTGCGGTAGTTCACGGCTGTGGCTACCTCTGTGTCGGCACTCGGCAGCCCGTCCATAATTGTATATACCACCTAACCGTGGTTTTTTTTTCTTCTTTATACATACATACTACTACGACATCTCTTTATCAACCAGTCTATATTAGCAGCAGACACAGTACAGTACGGTAGTTCACGGCTGTGGCTACCTCTGTGTCTGCACTCGGCAGGCAGTCCGTCCATAATTGTATACCACCTAACCGTGGTTTTTTTTTCTTTCTTCTTTATACATACATAGTTACATAGACATCTCTTTATCAACCAGTCTATATTAGCAGCAGACACAGTACAGTACGGTAGTTCACGGCTGTGGCTACCTCTGTGTCTGCACTCGGCAGGCAGTCCGTCCATAATTGTATACCACCTAACCGTGGTTTTTTTTTCTTTCTTCTTTATACATACATAGTTACATAGACATCTCTTTATCAACCAGTCTATATTAGCAGCAGACACAGTACAGTACGGTAGTTCACGGCTGTGGCTACCTCTGTGTCTGCACTCGGCAGGCAGTCCATAATTGTATACTAGTATCCATCTCCATTGTTTACCTGAGGTGCCTTTTAGTTGTGCCTATTAAAATATGGAGAACAAAAATGTTGAGGTTCCAAAATTAGGGAAAGGTCAAGATCCACTTCCACCTCGTGCTGAAGCTGCTGCCACTAGTCATGGCCGAGACGATGAAATGCCAGCAACGTCGTCTGCCAAGGCCGATGCCCAATGTCATAGTACAGAGCATGTCAAATCCAAAACACCAAATATCAGAAAAAAAAGGACTCCAAAACCTAAAATAAAATTGTCGGAGGAGAAGCGTAAACTTGCCAATATGCCATTTACGACACGGAGTGGCAAGGAACGGCTGAGGCCCTGGCCTATGTTCATGGCTAGTGGTTCAGCTTCACATGAGGATGGAAGCACTCAGCCTCTCGCTAGAAAAATGAAAAGACTCAAGCTGGCAAAAGCAGCACAGCAAAGAACTGTGCATTCTTCGAAATCCCAAATCCACAAGGAGAGTCCAATTGTGTCGGTTGCGATGCCTGACCTTCCCAACACTGGACGTGAAGAGCATGCGCCTTCCACCATTTGCACGCCCCCTGCAAGTGCTGGAAGGAGCACCCGCAGTCCAGTTCCTGATAGTCAGATTGAAGATGTCAGTGTTGAAGTACACCAGGATGAGGAGGATATGGGTGTTGCTGGCGCTGGGGAGGAAATTGACCAGGAGGATTCTGATGGTGAGGTGGTTTGTTTAAGTCAGGCACCCGGGGAGACACCTGTTGTCCGTGGGAGGAATATGGCCGTTGACATGCCAGGTGAAAATACCAAAAAAATCAGCTCTTCGGTGTGGAGGTATTTCACCAGAAATGCGGACAACAGGTGTCAAGCCGTGTGTTCCCTTTGTCAAGCTGTAATAAGTAGGGGTAAGGACGTTAACCACCTCGGAACATCCTCCCTTATACGTCACCTGCAGCGCATTCATAATAAGTCAGTGACAAGTTCAAAAACTTTGGGTGACAGCGGAAGCAGTCCACTGACCAGTAAATCCCTTCCTCTTGTAACCAAGCTCACGCAAACCACCCCACCAACTCCCTCAGTGTCAATTTCCTCCTTCCCCAGGAATGCCAATAGTCCTGCAGGCCATGTCACTGGCAATTCTGACGATTCCTCTCCTGCCTGGGATTCCTCCGATGCATCCTTGCGTGTAACGCCTACTGCTGCTGGCGCTGCTGTTGTTGCTGCTGGGAGTCGATGGTCATCCCAGAGGGGAAGTCGTAAGCCCACTTGTACTACTTCCAGTAAGCAATTGACTGTTCAACAGTCCTTTGCGAGGAAGATGAAATATCACAGCAGTCATCCTGCTGCAAAGCGGATAACTGAGGCCTTGACAACTATGTTGGTGTTAGACGTGCGTCCGGTATCCGCCGTTAGTTCACAGGGAACTAGACAATTTATTGAGGCAGTGTGCCCCCGTTACCAAATACCATCTAGGTTCCACTTCTCTAGGCAGGCGATACCGAGAATGTACAAGGACGTCAGAAAAAGACTCACCAGTGTCCTAAAAAATGCAGTTGTACCCAATGTCCACTTAACCACGGACATGTGGACAAGTGGAGCAGGGCAGGGTCAGGACTATATGACTGTGACAGCCCACTGGGTAGATGTATGGACTCCCGCCGCAAGAACAGCAGCGGCGGCACCAGTAGCAGCATCTCGCAAACGCCAACTCTTTCCTAGGCAGGCTACGCTTTGTATCACCGCTTTCCAGAATACGCACACAGCTGTGAAAACCTCTTACGGCAACTGAGGAAGATCATCGCGGAATGGCTTACCCCAATTGGACTCTCCTGTGGATTTGTGGCATCGGACAACGCCAGCAATATTGTGTGTGCATTAAATATGGGCAAATTCCAGCACGTCCCATGTTTTGCACATACCTTGAATTTGGTGGTGCAGAATTTTTAAAAAAACGACAGGGGCGTGCAAGAGATGCTGTCGGTGGCCAGAAGAATTGCGGGACACTTTCGGCGTACAGGCACCACGTACAGAAGACTGGAGCACCACCAAAAACTACTGAACCTGCCCTGCCATCATCTGAAGCAAGAAGTGGTAACGAGGTGGAATTCAACCCTCTATATGCTTCAGAGGTTGGAGGAGCAGCAAAAGGCCATTCAAGCCTATACAATTGAGCACGATATAGTAGGTGGAATGCACCTGTCTCAGGCGCAGTGGAGAATGATTTCAACGTTGTGCAAGGTTCTGATGCCCTTTGAACTTGCCACACGTGAAGTCAGTTCAGACACTGCCAGCCTGAGTCAGGTCATTCCCCTCATCAGGCTTTTGCAGAAGAAGCTGGAGACATTGAAGGAGGAGCTAACACGGAGCGATTCCGCTAGGCATGTGGGACTTGTGGATGGAGCCCTTAATTCGCTTAACAAGGATTCACGGGTGGTCAATCTGTTGAAATCAGAGCACTACATTTTGGCCACCGTGCTCGATCCTAGATTTAAAGCCTACCTTGGATCTCTCTTTCCGGCAGACACAAGTCTGCTGGGGTTGAAAGACCTGCTGGTGACAAAATTGTCAAGTCAAGCGGAACGCGACCTGTCAACATCTCCTCCTTCACATTCTCCCGCAACTGGGGGTGCGAGGAAAAGGCTCAGAATTCCGAGCCCACCCGCTGGCGGTGATGCAGGGCAGTCTGGAGCGACTGCTGATGCTGACATCTGGTCCGGACTGAAGGACCTGACAACGATTACGGACATGTCGTCTACTGTCACTGCATATGATTCTCTCAACATTGATAGAATGGTGGAGGATTATATGAGTGACCGCATCCAAGTAGGCACGTCACACAGTCCGTACTTATACTGGCAGGAAAAAGAGGCAATTTAGAGGCCCTTGCACAAACTGGCTTTATTCTACCTAAGTTGCCCTCCCACAAGTGTGTACTCCGAAAGAGTGTTTAGTGCCGCCGCTCACCTTGTCAGCAATCGGCGTACGAGGTTACATCCAGAAAATGTGGAGAAGATGATGTTCATTAAAATGAATTATAATCAATTCCTCCGCGGAGACATTGACCAGCAGCAATTGCCTCCACAAAGTACACAGGGAGCTGAGATGGTGGATTCCAGTGGGGACGAATTGATAATCTGTGAAGAGGGGGATGTACACGGTGATATATCGGAGGGTGATGATGAGGTGGACATCTTGCCTCTGTAGAGCCAGTTTGTGCAAGGAGAGATTAATTGCTTCTTTTTTGGGGGGGGTCCAAACCAACCCGTCATATCAGTCACAGTCGTGTGGCAGACCCTGTCACTGAAATGATGGGTTGGTTAAAGTGTGCATGTCCTGTTTTGTTTATACAACATAAGGGTGGGTGGGAGGGCCCAAGGACAATTCCATCTTGCACCTCTTTTTTCTTTTCTTTTTCTTTGCGTCATGTGCTGTTTGGGGAGGGTTTTTTGGAAGGGACATCCTGCGTGACACTGCAGTGCCACTCCTAGATGGGCCCGGTGTTTGTGTCGGCCACTAGGGTCGCTTATCTTACTCACACAGCTACCTCATTGCGCCTCTTTTTTTCTTTGCGTCATGTGCTGTTTGGGGAGGGTTTTTTGGAAGGGACATCCTGCGTGACACTGCAGTGCCACTCCTAGATGGGCCCGGTGTTTGTGTCGGCCACTAGGGTCGCTTATCTTACTCACACAGCTACCTCATTGCGCCTCTTTTTTTCTTTGCGTCATGTGCTGTTTGGGGAGGGTTTTTTGGAAGGGACATCCTGCGTGACACTGCAGTGCCACTCCTAGATGGGCCCGGTGTTTGTGTCGGCCACTAGGGTCGCTAATCTTACTCACACAGCTACCTCATTGCGCCTCTTTTTTTCTTTGCGTCATGTGCTGTTTGGGGAGGGTTTTTTGGAAGGGCCATCCTGCGTGACACTGCAGTGCCACTCCTAGATGGGCCCGGTGTTTGTGTCGGCCACTAGGGTCGCTAATCTTACTCACACAGCTACCTCATTGCGCCTCTTTTTTTCTTTGCGTCATGTGCTGTTTGGGGAGTGTTTTTTGGAAGGGACATCCTGCGTGACACTGCAGTGCCACTCCTAGATGGGCCCGGTGTTTGTGTCGGCCACTAGGGTCGCTTATCTTACTCACACAGCGACCTCGGTGCAAATTTTAGGACTAAAAATAATATTGTGAGGTGTGAGGTATTCAGAATAGACTGAAAATGAGTGTAAATTATGGTTTTTGAGGTTAATAATACTTTGGGATCAAAATGACCCCCAAATTCTATGATTTAAGCTGTTTTTTAGTGTTTTTTGAAAAAAACACCCGAATCCAAAACACACCCGAATCCGACAAAAAAAATTCGGTGAGGTTTTGCCAAAACGCGTTCGAACCCAAAACACGGCCGCGGAACCGAACCCAAAACCAAAACACAAAACCCGAAAAATTTCAGGCGCTCATCTCTAGAATTGAGCACGGTGGCCAAAATGTAGTGCTCTGATTTCAACTGATTGACCACCCTTGAATCCTGGTTAAGCGAATGAAGGGCTCCATCCACAAGTCCCACATATTTTGCGGAATCGCTCCGTCTTTGCTTCTCCTTCAATGTCTCCAGCTGCTTCTGCAAAAGCGTGATGAGGGGAATGACCTGACTCAAGCTGACAGTGTCTGAACTGACTTTACGTGTGGCAAGTTCGAAGGGTTGGAGAACCCTGCACAAGACGGAAATCACTCTCCACTTTGCTTGAGTCAGGTGCATTCCCCCTCCTTTGCCTATATAGTAGGTGGATATATCGGCTTGAATGGCCTTTTGCTGCTCCTCCATCCTCTGAAGCATATAGAGTGTTGAATTCCATCTTGTTACCACGTCTTGCTTCAGTTGATGGCAGGGCAGGTTCAAGAGTGTTTGCTGGCGCTCCAGTCTTCGGCACGCAGTGGCTGAATGTTGAAAGTGGCCCGCAATTTTTCAGGCCACCGACAGCATCTCCTGTACGCCCCTGTCATTTTTCAAAAAATTCTGCACCACCAAATTAATTGTATGTGCAAAACATGGGACGTGCTGGAATTTGTCCAGTTGTAATGCACGCACAATGGGGGTCATTCTGAGCTGCATTTGTTCGCTGCGCAGCGATCAGGCTAAAAAATGGCAGTTCTGCACATGCGTATGCAGCGCAATGCGTACGTGCGCTGTTCGGGCACAACGAGCGATGTTGTTTTGCACAGGGTCTAGTGATGCATTTCGGTTGCACTGGTAGCCGCAGAGTGATTGACATGAAGTGGGCGTTTCTGGGTGGCAACTGACCGTTTTCAGGGAGTGTTCAGAAAAACGCAGTTGTGCCAGGGAAAACGCAGGCGTGGCTGGGCGAACGCTGGGCGGGTGTGTGACGTCAAATCCAGAACTGAATCGTCTGAAGTGATCGCAAACGCTGAGTAGGTTTTGAGCTACTCTGAAACTACACAAAAAATTTTTGCAGGCGCTCTGCAATACAACTGTTCACACATCTGCTAAGCTAAAATACACTCCCAATGGGTGGCGGCAAAGCATTTGCACGGCTGCTAAAAACTGCTAGCGAGCGATCAACTCGGAATGACCCCCAATATTGGTGGCATTGTCCGATATCACCACCACTGGACTGAAGCAGACCATTTCAATTTATATTTTTGGGTCTTTTTACTGAACTTTGGCTTTTCGGATTTTACATGCCCTCTACTATCACATTGGGCATCGGCCTTGGCAGACGACGTTGATGGTATTTCATCATCTATGTCATGACTAGTGGCAGCAGCTTCAGCACTAGGAAGAAGTGGTTCTTGATCTTTCCCTATTTTATCCTCCAAATGCTTGTTCTCTATTATTTTTCTGGAGTTATATAACACAATATGCGGCACAGGACAGCGTATCCCTACACCACACAGGGCAAACCCCAGAACAAAAATGTGAAAAACCGGGAGGACCAGGGCGATTTGCGGGGCAGCGGGAGGCTCTGTTAAAAAACGGGTGCCTCCCGCTGAATGCGGGAGGGTAGGCAAGTATGGCTGTATGACTAAGCTAAGCGACACAAGTGTGCGGCACAAACAACATGGGACGTGCTGGAATTTGCCCAGATGTAATACACACACAATATCGGTGGCACAGGAGAGGGTACCGCTAAACCACACACACGGCAAAGCCTGTGAAATTAATTTGGATAATAATAACCCTTTTATTTGGAGCTATTATAATAATATGCAGCACAGGCGAGCGCACCCCTACACCACACAGAGCAAACCTTGTAAAAATTATTTGGATAATAATATAAGTAATGTATATAACCCTTTTATTTGGAGTAAGTAATATACAGCACAGGACACCACCACTGGACTGATACAGCACAAGACAGCACCACTGGACTGAACCTATACAGCAGTACCCCTGGACTTATACGGCAGTACCCCTGGAGTTGTACGGCAGTGTCAGACAAGATGGCACTTTAAAAAACTAGTTCCCAAACAGCACATGATGCAAAGAAGAATAAAAGGTGCAAGATGGAATTGTCCTTGGGCCCTCGCACCCACCCTTATGTTGTATAAACAGGATATGCACACTTTAACAAATCAATAATTTCAGCGACAGGGTCTGCCACATGGCTGTGGCTGAAATGACTGATTTGTTTGGGCCCCCAACAAAAAAGAAGCAGTCAATCTCTCCTTGCACAAACTGGCTCTACAGAGGCAAGATGTCGACCTCATCCTCATCCTCCGATTCCTCACCCATTTCAATGTGTGCATCCTCCTCACAGAGTATTAATTCGTCCCCACTGGAATCCACCATCACAGGTCCCTGTGTACTTTCTGGAGGCAATTGCTGGTAAAGGTCTTCCTGGAGGAATTTATAATTCATTTTGATGAACATCATCTTCTCCACATTTTCTCGAAGTAACCTCCTACGCCGATTGCTGACAAGGTTACCGGCTGCACTAAACACTCTTTCGGAGTACACACTGGAGGGGGTGCACCTTAGGTAAAATAAAGCCAGTTTTCGCAAGGGAATCCAAATTGCCTCTTTTTCCTGCCAGTATACGTATGGACTGTCTGACATGCCTATTTGGATGCTGTCACTCATATAATCCTCCACCATTCTTTCAATGGTGACAGAATCATATGCAGTGACAGTAGACATGTCAGTAATCGTTGGCAGGTCCTTCAGTCTGGACCAGATGTCAGCACTCGCTCCTGACTGCTCTGCATCACTGCTAGGAAATCTTATCCTTTTCCTTGCAGCCCCAGTGGCAGGAGAAAATGAAGGAGGAGCTGTTGATGGGTCACGTTCCGCTTGAGTTGACAATTTTCTCACCAGCAGGTCTTTGAACCTCTGCATACTAGTGTCTGCCGGAAAGAGAGATACAACGTAGGGTTTAAACCTAGAATTGAGCACGGTGGCCAAAATGTAGTGCTCTGATTTCAACTGATTGACCACCCTTGAATCCTGGTTAAGCGAATGAAGGGCTCCATCCACAAGTCCCACATATTTTGCGGAATCGCTCCGTCTTTGCTTCTCCTTCAATGTCTCCAGCTGCTTCTGCAAAAGTGTGATGAGGGGAATGACCTGACTCAAGCTGACAGTGTCTGAACTGACTTTACGTGTGGCAAGTTCGAAGGGTTGGAGAACCCTGCACACGACGGAAATCACTCTCCACTTTGCTTGAGTCAGGTGCATTCCCCCTCCTTTGCCTATATAGTAGGTGGATATATAGGCTTTAATGGCCTTTTGCTGCTCCTCCATCCTCTGAAGCATATAGAGTGTTGAATTCCATCTTGTTACCACGTCTTGCTTCAGTTGATGGCAGGGCAGGTTCAAGAGTGTTTGCTGGCGCTCCAGTCTTCGGCACGCAGTGGCTGAATGTTGAAAGTGGCCCGCAATTTTTCAGGCCACCGACAGCATCTCCTGTACGCCCCTGTCATTTTTCAAAAAATTCTGCACCACCAAATTAATTGTATGTGCAAAACATGGGACGTGCTGGAATTTGTCCAGTTGTAATGCACGCACAATGGGGGTCATTCTGAGCTGCATTTGTTCGCTGCGCAGCGATCAGGCTAAAAAATGGCAGTTCTGCACATGCGTATGCAGCGCAATGCGTACGTGCGCTGTTCGGGCACAACGAGCGATGTTGTTTTGCACAGGGTCTAGTGATGCATTTCGGTTGCACTGGTAGCCGCAGAGTGATTGACATGAAGTGGGCGTTTCTGGGTGGCAACTGACCGTTTTCAGGGAGTGTTCAGAAAAACGCAGTTGTGCCAGGGAAAACGCAGGCGTGGCTTGGCGAACGCTGGGCGGGTGTGTGACGTCAAATCCAGAACTGAATCGTCTGAAGTGATCGCAAACGCTGAGTAGGTTTTGAGCTACTCTGAAACTACACAAAATTTTTTTGCAGGCGCTCTGCAATACAACTGTTCACACATCTGCTAAGCTAAAATACACTCCCAATGGGTGGCGGCAAAGCATTTGCACGGCTGCTAAAAACTGCTAGCGAGCGATCAACTCGGAATGACCCCCAATATTGGTAGCATTGTCCGATATCACCACCACTGGACTGAAGCAGACCATTTCAATTTATATTTTTGGGTCTTTTTACTGAACTTTGGCTTTTCGGATTTTACATGCCCTCTACTATCACATTGGGCATCGGCCTTGGCAGACGACGTTGATGGTATTTCATCATCTATGTCATGACTAGTGGCAGCAGCTTCAGCACTAGGAAGAAGTGGTTCTTGATCTTTCCCTATTTTATCCTCCAAATGCTTGTTCTCTATTATTTTTCTGGAGTTATATAACACAATATGCGGCACAGGACAGCGTATCCCTACACCACACAGGGCAAACCCTGTAAATATTATTTGGATTAAATATTAACAACTCCTATAAATGGAGTAAATAATATACAGCATAGGACAGTACCACTGGACTTATATGGCAGTACCACTGGAATTATATGGCAGTATAACTGGAATTATACGGCAGTACCACTGGAATTATACGGCAGTCTCACTGGAATTATACAACAGTACCACTGGATTTATACGCCAGTACCACTGGATTTATATGGCAGTACCACTGGACTGGATTTATATGGCAGTATCACTGGATTTATACGCCAGTACCACTGGAATTATACACCAGTAGCACTGGAATTATATGGCAGTACCACTGGACTTATACGGCAGTACTACTGGACTGGATTTTTACAGCAGTATCACTGGATTTATTCACGAGTACCACTGGAATTATACGGCAGTATCACTGGAATTATACGGCAGTACCACTGGACTGAATTTATACATCATTATCACTGGAATTATACGGAAGTATCACTGGAAATATATGGCAGTATTACTGGATTTATACAGCAGTTCCACTGGACTGGATTTATATGACAGTATCACTGGATTTATACGCCAGTATCACTGGAATTATATGGCAGTATCACTGGAATTATATAGCAGTACCACTGGACTTATACGGCAGTACCACTGGACTGGATTTATATGGCAGTACCACTGAATTTATATGGCAGTACCACTTGAATTATACGGCAGTATCACTGGATTTATATGGCAGTACCACTGGATTTATACGGCAGTACCACTGGACTGGATTTATATGGCAGTATCACTGAATTTATACGGCAGTACCACTGGAATTATATGGCAGTATGACTGGAATTATATGGCAGTACCACTGGATTTATACGGCAGTATCACTGTAATTATACGGCAGTACCACTGGAATTATACGGCAGTACCACTGGACTGGATTTATATGGCAGTTTCACTGGAATTATACGGCAGTATCACTGGACTGGATTTATACACCAGTACCACTGGAATTATATGGCACTATCACTGGAATTATACGGCAATACAACTGGACTGGATTTATATGGCAGTATCACTGGAATTATATGGCGGTATCACTGGAATTATATGGCAGTATCACTGGAATTATACGGCAGTACCACTGGACTTATACGGCAGTACTACTGGTCTGGATATTTACAGCAGTGTCACTTGATTTATACGCCAGTACCACTGGAATTATACGGCAGTATCACTGAAATTAATACGACAGTACCACTGGACTTATATGGCAGTACCACTGGACTGGATTTATACAGCAGTATCACTGGATTTATACGCCAGTACCACTGGAATTATACGGCAGTATCACTGGAATTATACATCAGTACCACTGGATTTATATGGCAGTACCACTTGACTAGATTTATATGGCAGTATCACTGGAATTATACGGCAGTATCACTGGAATTATATGGCAGTACCACCAGATTTATACGGCTTTACCACTGGACTGGATTTATACGGCAGTATCACTGGACTTATACGCCAGTACCACTGGACTTATACGGCAGTACCACTGGACTGGAATTATACGTCAGTATCACTGGAATTATATGGCAGTATCACTGGAATTATACAGCAATACCACTGGATTTATACTGCAGTACCACTGGACTGGATTTTTATGGCGGTATCACTTGAATTATACGGCGGTATCACTGTAATTATACGGCAGTACCACTGGACTTATACGGCAGTACTACTGGTCTGGATATTTACAGCAGTGTCACTGAATTTATATGCCAGTACCACTGGAATTATACGGCAGTATCACTGAAATTAATACGACAGTACCGCTGGATTTATATGGCAGTACCACTGGACTGGATTTATACGGCAGTATCACTGGACTTATACGCCAGTACCACTGGAATTTTACGGCAGTATCACTGGAATTATACGGCGGTATCACTGGAATTATACGGCGGTATCACTGGAATTATATGGCAGTATCACTGGAATTATACGGCAGTACCACTGGATTTATACGGCAGTAATACTGGTCTGGATATTTACAGCAGTGTCACTGGATTTATACGCCAGTACCACTGGAATTATACGGCAGTATCACTGAAATTAATACAACAGTACCACTGGACTTATATGGCAGTACCACTGGACTGGATTTATACCGCAGTATCACTGGACTTATATGCCAGTACCACTGGAATTATACGTCATTACCACTGGATTTATATGGCAGTACCACTTGACTGGATTTATATGGCAGTATCACTGGAATTATATGACAGTATCACTGGAATTATACGGCAGTACCACCGGCTTTATACGGCTTTACCACTGTACTGGATTTATACGGCAGTATCACTGGACATATACGCCAGTACCACTGGAATTATACGGCAGTATCACTGTAATTATATGGCAGTACCACTGGATTTATACGGCAGTATCACTGGATTGGATTTATATGGCAGTATCACTGGATTTATATGCCAGTATCACTGTAATTATACAGCAGTACCACTGGATTTATATGGCAGTACCACTTGAATTATACGGCAGTATCACTGGACTTATATGGCAGTACCACTGGACTTATACGGCAGTACCACTGGACTGGATTTATATGGCAGTATCACTGAATTTATACGGCAGTACCACTGGAATTATATGGCAGAATGACTGGAATTATATGGCAGTACCACTGGATTTATACGGCAGTATCACTGTAATTATACGGCAGTACCACTGGAATTATACGGCAGTACCACTGGACTGGATTTATATGGCAGTTTCACTGGAATTATACGGCAGTATCACTGGACTGGATTTATACACCAGTACCACTGGAATTATATGGCACTATCACTGGAATTATACGCCAATACAACTGGACTGGATTTATATGGCAGTATTACTGGAATTATATGGCGGTATCACTGGAATTATATGGCAGTATCACTGGAATTATACGGCAGTACCACTGGATTTATACGGCAGTACTACTGGTCTGGATATTTACAGCAGTGTCACTTGATTTATACGCCAGTACCACTGGAATTATACGGCAGTATCACTGAAATTAATACGACAGTACCACTGGACTTATATGGCAGTACCACTGGACTGGATTTATACAGCAGTATCACTGGACTTATACGCCAGTACCACTGGAATTATACGGCAGTATCACTGGAATTATACATCAGTACCACTGGATTTATACGGCAGTACCACTTGACTAGATTTATATGGCAGTATCACTGGAATTATACGGCAGTATCACTGGAATTATAATGCAGTACCACCAGATTTATACGGCTTTACCACTGGACTGGATTTATACGGCAGTATCACTGGACTTATACGCCAGTACCACTGGACTTATACGGCAGTACCACTGGACTGGAATTATACGGCAGTATCACTGGAATTATATGGCAGTATCACTGGAATTATACAGCAATACCACTGGATTTATACTGCAGTACCACTGGACTGGATTTTTATGGCGGTATCACTTGAATTATACGGCGGTATCACTGGAATTATACGGCAGTATCACTGTAATTATACGGCAGTACCACTGGACTTATACGGCAGTACTACTGGTCTGGATATTTACAGCAGTGTCACTGAATTTATATGCCAGTACCACTGGAATTATACGGCAGTATCACTGAAATTAATACAACAGTACCGCAGGATTTATATGGCAGTACCACTGGACTGGATTTATACGGCAGTATCACTGGATTTATACGCCAGTACCACTGGAATTATACGTCATTACCACTGGATTTATATGGCAGTACCACTTGACTGGATTTATATGGCAGTATCACTGGAATTATATGACAGTATCACTGGAATTATATGGCAGTACCACCGGATTTATACGGCTTTACCACTGTACTGGATTTATACGGCAGTATCACTGGACATATACGCCAGTACCACTGGAATTATACGGCAGTACTACTGGATTTATACGGCAGTACCACTGGATTGGATTTATATGGCAGTATCACTGGATTTATAAGCCAGTACCACTGGAATTATACGGCAGTATCACTGGAATTATATGGCAGTACCACTGGACTTATATGGCAGTACCACTGGACTGGATTTATACGGCAGTATCACTGGAATTATACAGCAGTATCACTGGAATTATACAGCAGTACCACTGGATTTATATGCCAGTACCACTGGATTTATACAGCAGTACCACTGGACATACTGTATATGGCACTATCACTGGATTTATATGGCAGTACCACTGGACATATATGGCAGTATCACTGGAATTATATGGCAGTACCACTGGACATACTGTATATGGCAGTATCACTGGATTTATACGGCAGTACCACTGGACATATACGGCAGTATCACTGGAATTATATGGCAGTACCACTGGATATATACGGCAGTATCGCTTGATTTTTACGGCAGTACCACTGGACATATACGGCAGTACCACTGGACTTATAAAGCAGCACAGAGAAACCACCACTGGACTGATGCAGGACAACACAGCACCACTGCAATGGACTATACATATACAGCAGCACTGTACATATGGCAGCAGATTACACCACCACTGGGACTGGATTGATGTAGCACAAGACACCACCACTGGACTGATGCAGCACAAAACAGCACCACTGGACTGGACTTATACAGCAGCACTGGACATATGGCAGCAGATGACACCACCACTGTGACTGGACTGATGCAGCACAAGACACCACCACTGGACTGATGCAGCATAACACAGCACCACTGGACTGGACTTATACAGCAGCACTGGACATATGGCAGCAGAGGACACCACCACTGTGACTGGACTGATGCAGCATAAGACACTACACTGGACTGAGCAGCACAAGATAGTCTTGGAATCGCCACCCCACTTTCCCTCCCGCACAGACACTGAGGACGGAGACACGTCCTTTCATGACACTCTCCGGGACTGGAATGAAAATGGCAGCGATGCGCGGCTCCTTATATGGAATCCAAAACCTGCGAGAATCTGACAGCGGGGTGATGACGTTTTGCCTCGTTCTGGTTTACGAGTCAGGCAGAAAAACCCGAGCCGGGCTCGGATCCGGGCTTGGGTAGTGAAGTTTGGGGAGTTTGGTTCTCAGGGAACCGAACCCGCTCATCTCTAATTTTTACCCTAGTACACCGCATACACTAATAACTCCTAAATTGTTCTAGTAGCACGGTGGAAGACTAAAAGACATATTAAGTAGGGGTCAAATTCTGGGGATTCAGGTGGTGATTTCACCCCTTCCTCACACGTGTGATTATTGTCCTATTTAAGGCTTGTGTTCTTTGATGGAAAAAAGGAATCGTGATGATCCATGCTAGAGTTTATGGAAAGGCTATTACCTGTTTGCTGTATTATTGCTGTGCTGCCATAAACATCCAATAAACTTCTAGAGTGTTTTCATGTAGGACTGTGTTCTAGACTCTATGTCAAGTCTTAGTGCCCTGCTCTCCGGCATTTACCACTCCACTGGTCTGCATGCCGCTTCAGAGGTTCTCAAGAGGTCCGCTGCCTCACTTCATGCTCTACGCTGCTCCTACAGCTATGAGGCATGTGGACTTGGTGACAATTCACTCAGACTATTCCTGCCGACTCTTTTTACTTGGCACCACCATCTTGAAAAGTGTCACCTGACTGTATCTTAGCTAATTTTGAATCTATCTCTGGTCCCATAACTCCAACCTCCAATCACCGCTCAGCAGTCCCTATAAAAGTGCTTCCTGAAGCCCTGGTCAGTTGTCAGTGCAATGTTACTATACTCCAGCGTGTCTTGGTTACTAGTCATTCTGATACGTTTCTAGCTTAAGGAAGGGCTACACACCAGTAGGAGCTATAGAGCATGAAGAAGAAAGAAGAATTGGCATGTAACTGCTATGATACTGTACCTAAGTTGAGAGTGAGTGATGACCCGGATGCCTTTTTAACAACCTTTGAACTGGAGGCCACGAGCCAGAACTGATCTAGAGATTCCTGGGCAATGCAGCTTGCACCCTTGCTTTCAGGATACTCTCAGGCAGTGTTTGCTGTCCTTCCTGCTGAAGTCTCTATTATGATAAAATCTTCCATATGATGCCAGCGGTCCCATTCAAAACTTTATTATTAGATTGTCAGGCTGTGGACCCTGGAACAAAGATCAATGGACTAAGCACACAATACATTTAAACGACTAATAGTGGTTATTGTATTGGTTCAGTTTGCTAGTCTTTTTCCACCCTGCTGGGTGTATTTACCAAACTGATAAGTTGACCCAGCAATCTGTTTGATGGGGAACGCTCAAGAAGCCGATAAAGAAATTGGACTACTGGATGACTATTGGATGACTGAAGATTCCCAACTCCTGGTGGAGTTTGGAATCTTCAGTCCAGGCCCAGAAAGCTGAATCAGCATAGGACGGTAATTACAACCGGAAAGCTGCCATTTGGTTCCATGACCCCGCAGTTATCTAGCATGGGTACACCACAGCCTGCCATTCTTGGATCACTTCCACGCTATGATTCCAGTTGACCACTGGTGGGTGTAACTAGAAGAGGGTTCACCCCACCTGAATCTATTTGTAAGTCCTGTCTAGAATGGGAGCATACAGTACGGAGTCTGACTGTTCTCATATGAACTGCTATTTATCTGAAATCTTCACCACTGCTGTTGTGATTGGTTTGGTTTAAACATAAGATGGTCAAGGGAATCAGGCTCATGTAATGCTTTAGTTCTTCAGGGTTCTGCAGGGCTTGCTCCCATCTGAGAAGGTTACCAATGTCTGCCCTATTTACTGGTTGTACATGGGAATGTTCATACGAATCCAGCTGCTCTAGTTCCTTTGACCCATAATGGGAAAACAGCCATGTTACGAATGGGAGTTTGCCCCTGTGTTGCTTGGCCGAAGCTGGACATATTTATCTTTGCTTTCTAATGAAAAGCAGAGATCACTGTTATTGTCCCATGAAACCTTTGGCAATACATTCCCGTTCTCTCCTGATCTTTTTCTTCAAAGAGCCAAAAGCAGAGGAAAAAAGATCGTAAGGACTGAAGGTCTCTAGGAGAGCTGAAGAGAACAGTGCTAGGCATGAACCTATAGCACGGTTGTTGTAATGGTTAGCAGCACTGCTTCACAGCACTGAGGTTTTGGTTCAATTCCCACCACGGCCCTAACTGTGTAGAGTTTGCATGTTCTCCCTGTGCTTGCGTCGGTTTTCTCCCACAGTTCAAAAACGTACTGGTAGGGTAATTGGATTCTGACAAAAATGTGCCATAAAATTTATACTGTGTGTGTGTGTGTGTGTGTGTGTGTGTGTGTGTGTGTGTGTGTGTGTGTGTGTGTGTGTGTGTGTGTCCTGCAGAATATGTGTGCACTATATAAATACCTGCTAATAAATAATTATTATTTTACTTTATACGCATGAACCTGCTGTTATTTTAGCTGGTACACATGAACCTGCTCATAAAATCATTGTTACGCTTGAACCTGATGGTTTTGCCGTATGCATGAACCTGTTGAAACTGTTCTGGATTTGCATGAATCTGCTGACACTACAGTTAATTTGCAAAACCTAGCGGATCTATTACTTTTCACAGCTCTGTTGAACTTCATAAACTTGCTTGATGTTGCCAATAGTTATTTATAGTACTCATTAGTGGGCACATCTGGGCTGTGCCTCAGTGCCTACAGAAGGCAGGCTTAACCGCTAATTTCTAAAAATGTGCCCTTGGGAAGAAAGAGACCAGATATTTGGGTTATGTGGTAGGCCAAGGTTGTCACTCTAAAGCCCTTGGTAATTAAGGCGCAGGCTTTAGAAATTACTGTGGTGCCCACCATGAAAAAGCAGCTGCGTTTATTCTTCAGTTTGGCATGGTATTACAGAAAGGTTATTCCTCAATTTTCTACATCGAAAGCACCTTTCATAGATTTAAATTATAGCTTGATTGGAATTTAGCCTTTGCTACTGTAAAGCAATTGCCATATAAAAAGCCCGGCGTTAAAGACTCCTGATTTTTCAGTTCATTGTACAAACGTTGCTTTCAATGTCAGTTTGGAAGCTCATGCAAGAAGTTTGATGGGTAGAGCATCTGATCTTATTTTTGAGTCGGAAACTCTTTCCCTGGGGAAGTCCATACGCAACAATTTAAAAGAAAGACTTCAAAGACTTCTATCTTGAGCATGTGGGCAACGGCACTATTTAATAGTGGTGATGAACCAGTGGCGTAAGTTCATGCCAGGCGCACGGAGGCAAAATAGAAGGTGGTGTGGCTTGGACATGTGCCAATGTCCCAGCAATTTACCAATGGTACATCTGGGAGAATAAAGATTCCTTATTGCAGCTAACTGTGGCAAGAAGGAATCTTTAGTGTTGGCTGCAAATAATAATAAATAGAGCCTTGAGGGTGGTTTATTAAAGCTCGGAGGAGATAAAATTGGGAGAGATAAAGTACTAGCCAATCAGCTGCTGCCTTACATTTTACAGCCAGTTTTTTTTTTTTAAATGACAATTAGGAGTGGGTTGGTTGGTACATTGGGGCAAATGTATTAAGCCTGGAGAAGTGATAAAGTGGAAGGTGATAACGCACCAGCCAATCAGCTCCTAACTGTCAAGGTACAGGCTGAGTTTGAAAAATGACAGAAGCTGACTGGCTGGTGCATTATCACCTTCCACTTTATCACTTCTCCAGGCTTAATACAACTGCCCCATTAGCTTTCACAATTTTATCTTTATTCAAGCTTTGATAAAACCCTCCTAAAAGTTTATTATAATAATTAGTGCATTTCCTTAAAACCAACTTCTGCTCCTTTTCTTTTGTCATATAAGACACAACAGCAGAGCTGTAGCTCACTATATACAGTATATACTTTGATCTGTTATCAGACACATTCCAGACTCTTCAGCTGAAGGGGGCTTGCGAGATTAGACAGCAGTCAGCAGTGACTGTATAAAATCAATATGAAATGAGTGGAGAGAGATACCCCTCAGTCTTTCTTTCTTGGAGCCCCTCTGAAAGCTGGAGCCTGGTGGCTAGTGCCTCCAATGTCTCTGGGAGTTATGCCACTATTGATGAACCTGTAAATAGAGGGATTACCTCTATTGAAGTTATAGTGAATGAATAATCCAGGGGAAGGGTTATGAATTGTTGATGTCCCAGGAGCATCTTTTGAAAGTGTGCTGAGTACCAGTGACCCAAATTGAAGTGCTTCACTCTGTCTAGACATCAATATTAAATTATAATGTGTCAAGCAGCACAGTGTATTGTGTTATACTGAGTTAGTCTTGTTGTAGGTCCCTACAATGAAAGGGAAACAACTTTATATTTGGTACATTTTTTAATGTGCATTTAACTAAGGTCAGAACATCTTGTTTATCAGTCTTCCTTTTATTCTTCTACTTGTGCTCCAGTTTTGAAGTGAGTAGGGATGAAATCTGCTGTGACCATACAAGTCAGACTCTTCTTAGTAGCACAGGCCATCTCAGATGACCTTCTGAGGAAACCCCTTTTTCAGTATAGAGGAGAAACGTGTAAAGGACGTTTGGTGAACGCTTCATTTTCAAGGCTACACATTGCTTTCTTAAGGGGGATACACACGAAGAGATCTGTGCTTAAATTCTAAGTAATCTGACTAGATTTCTTAGAAGTTAAGCACGGATCTCTCCGTGTGTATGCCCCACAGCGGTGCTAGATTGGCATGCAGGCACAATTTAGCACATCGCTCATTGCACCACTGGGTGAAATGAGTGTCCCTCCCCCGCCGCCGCCCCTCGCTCAGCACAAATCGCTCTGTGTGCTGAGCGGGGGGAGAGATGTGTGCTGAGTGGTCTGTAATAAATCGCTCAGCACACATCTCTGGCTCACATCTCCCAATGTGAACTGGCCATTATGGTGGTGACATCGGTCTCAAGCTAAACCACATCGCTCACTATTACCATTGAGAGTTGCGCCCGCCCTCCCTCCCCACCAACACCGCGGACTCCCGCATGGCGCTGAGGACACTGCTCAGGAAAAGAGGACAGTACTTTACCTGGAAGCCGTGGTAATCATACACGCCGGCTCCCATCATCACGGAGTCATCTGTAATCCAGCGAGCAGTGAGCATACATTTAAGTGTGGGAGGTCGAGCATAGCGCAGGACTTTTCTAATAGCGAGCGCTTTTCTCTAATAACCACCACAAAACCATATTGTTATGATAAGGGCCGGATTAATAAAGAGGCTGACAGAGTTGCAGCTCCAGGCCCACCCTCCAAAATAGGCCTAGAGCATCGCACATCTCTGTTCTGCAGTAGACAGGAAATAAAATTTCCTTCTACTCAGCATCCTATGCGAGCCTCTTCCCCTCTCCCCAGTCCCCCGGCCACGGCGCTGGTGGATTATGGCACCGCTGAGAGACAATGAAATAGGGATGGCCATCGACCATCGATGATTCAAAATAATCGATTGTTTATGGCCGATGTAGAATACTTTTGCCATCAATAGGGGAGAACCAGATGGTTTCCCTCCATCAATGAAAAGGTATAACCAAACACTTTTTTTTTTATGTAGTGTCGGGATAATGGAGCATAGCTCCACCCCTGACACCCACTCAGCCCCGCCCCTGGTTTTTAATTGGTCCGTGGACCAGTCAGCACCTTTCAGTGTTGGCCATCGAGTGGTGCAAACCATCGATGGTTCACCATAGATGGTTTGTATACCATCGATGGTTATCTGTGCAACTGAAGAAAATCGACCCGGGGGCTTTCAGAGTTTCCAGAGTCTTAGCATTCCTTCAGGCAGGAATGGATAAAGGTTTGAAGGTGGCTTCCTTGAGAGTGCAAGTATCGGCATTGACTGTATGGTTCCAAAAGAAAATTGCCAACTTACAGGATGTGCATACTTTTTACCAGGGAAAGCCACGCATTCAACCTCCGTTTGTTCCTCCTACAGTGCTTTGGGACTTAAATTTAGTCCTAAAAGCCCTTCAAGTTGCCCCATTTGAACCACTAAATAAAGTGGATCTTAAATGGTTGACAGCTAAAGTTCTCTTTCTACTGGCCGTGGTGTCAGCTAGAAGAGTGTCAGATTTAGGGGCATGGTCATGTCGTTCCCCATTTCTGATTTTTTTATCCAGATAAAGCAGTTTTTAGAGCTAGATCTGGGTATCTTCCTAAAGTGATGTCTAAATTCCACCTTAATGAAGAAATTGTAGTCCCAGCTTTCCAGGTACCAGTCCTTTTCTGCGGGAGATGCATCGCTGGACGTGGTCTGTACTTTAAGGATCTACGTGGATCGTACCAGTGCCATCAGAAAGATGGATTCTCTCTTTACTCTACGGATTTCACAAGAGAGGATGGCCTGCTGATGAGCAGACACTGGCAAGATGGCTTCGGAGGACGATTTTCGAAAGCATATTCTCAAGCTAATCTCCCTGTTCCGGCTAATGTCTCTGCTCACTCTACTCGTAAGGTAGATCCATCATGGGCAGCACAACGTGGTGCTTCAATAGAACAGATATGTAAGGCAGCCACATGGTCTTCCATTAACACTTACATTAGACATTATGCCATGGATACCTTTGCCTCTCATGACACTGAATTTGGGCGAAGGATTCTCCTGTCCAATCAGGAGCGTCCCCACCACTAAATTGCTTTGGGAAATCCCAATGTTATCCTGTGGATAACCTGTGAACCCTGTCGGAAAAATATACGTTATGGTAAGAACTTACCGTTGATAACGGTATTTCTCCTAAGTCCACAGGATCCACAGGGATTCCACCCTGACGCACCTGGTTTGAGGATCCTTTTACTCACTAACCTCTTCCTTCTTGTACAGAAGGGTGTGCATGTGTGTTCTTCCCGCCTGATTAAGGCTAACTATGATGCTCCTGCCTTGTGCTTTGGAAAACAACTGAATTGCCTGAGCCAGGAGGTGGGGATATATGGACGGGCCCGTTGCATGCTGGGAGGCCGAAAAGCTTTGACCGATTGGTTCAAATCCGCTGTTGCTTCATCATATCCCAATGTTATCCTGTGGATCCTGTGGACTTAGGAGAAATACCGCTATCAATGGTAAGTTCTTACCATAACGTGTATATATAGCCATCACTAGTTTAAAGTTCAAGTTCATGCTTAGTGTACCATAAAAAATGCAATTTTTTTGGTATACCATGGCCAAAATTTACTAATATTCGTGTTTGTGTCGGTTTGTGTAGTGTTTAAACTCGTCTTGTATCGGGTGCATTTTCATGCAACTTTTTGAAACTATATACGCCAAGTTACTAAGCATTCGAGTTTATTGTTTTCGTGTTTTCCGATGTCGATGCCAGTCGTTTTTTTTTGGCACATTTACGGCCGTCATTGTCGTTTGCGTACGTGTTTGTGTTGTTTTTGCTGGGTTTTTTTCTAAGTTAAACGCGGCAGGGTTTTTTTTTTCCAGCGGCCGCATTTTCACTTTTAGTTTCGGTTTTCATCCCCGTTTATGATTGGTTGTGTTTCAGATGGTAGGAGTGTCTGTGCGCAACCATATAAATACGCCCCAAACCGTCCGCACCTCGTGGGTTTAGTTAGTGGTGAGGAGAGAGGTTGTGCAGTGGAGTTTGGTGAGTAGTGTTTGTTTGGAGGAGTATTTTTTGCGAGTTCTGAGTGTTGTATTGTGTTTGAAAGTAGTTTTGTCATTCTTGTTGTCTTGTATTTTTTGGTTTTGTCTCAATTTTTGTCCAAGTTTTGTTTATTTATAGTCCCTTGTCAGTGTGTGTGTGTGTGTGTGTGTGTGTGTGTGTGTGTGTGATTAGTGTAGTGGTAGCGGAGGAGTGTTTTTTTTTTTTTGTTTTCCTCTGTGTTAATTGTTTAGTCACACAATTATGTGTGACTCAGAGGTGGCTGAGGTGAGTGAGGTGGAGGGTGTTAGTGAGGGGGAGGAGGTCGGTCAGGTGGAGTAGGTGAGTGTTAGTGAGGTTAGTGAGGTGGAGGAGGTTGGTGAGGTTGCTGCAGCAGCCTCAAGTGACAGTGATAGTGACAGTCAGACAGCTCCGCAGCCACGCACCACTACTAAGACTGGGCGGAATGTCAAGTTTAGTTATGCAGAAAATGTGGCATTGGTGCGGGAGCTGATGAAGTATCAGCGGCAGCTATTTGGGCCTGAGTCCGCCAAGGTGCCAACACGGAAGAAGACGGTGTTGTGGGCGAAAGTAGTTGCTGCTGTAAATAGTGAGGGGGTGGTGAAGCGGACGGAGGACACGTGCCGCAAACGGTACTATGACATAAAGCGACGTGTCAAGTCCAAAATGGCCAAGGAGGCGAAGTCGGCTCGCAAAACCGGTGGTGGTCCACCCTTTATTGCCACATATTTGGACTATGAGGAGCCCATGCGGACTATAATCCCTCCAGAAGTAGTGTCTACAACCCATGTCCGGGATTCCGATCGCCCCAGGAAGGATGGTGAGCATGTGTATTTGCCTTAACATTCTATGACATTACTTCTGGCTTACTGTATGTTTTAAATGTGTGTCATGTGACGTTGCATATTACTCCCATCTTCAAGTGTGCGTCATCAAATACATTGTTTTGGGTCATGTTTCATACAAAAGTCAATGTAACGTCTTACTTGCTTGTATGTCATGTGGTTTTTGGACAGTACATTTTCCATGTGTAGTTTGGACTTGGTGTGTCATTGAATTGTCCAGCAATAATGTTTTACTTTTGCACATTGTACATTTTGAAAGTTGGACTATGTTTTTTAATTCAGTTATCCATGTGAAATGTTTCCAAATCAGTGGTTGATATGTTAGAGGCTGGAGTAGTGCAAAGTGTCCTTGAAGGCAGTTACATGTATAATTTCATTAGTACTCAATGTAATATTGTTTAAGTCAAGGCCACTATTTGCTGGTTCATTTTGAGTCTGTATTTGTACACTGACACAACAACTGCAGACTTAGTTACCTTACTGTTTTTTTGTGTGTGTGTGTGTTTGGGGTGCCACATCACAGACCTATTTCTATATCGCATCTGTATTTTTTTCTTCTTCATTTTATTTGAAAATGAAGCTGTGTGTGTTTTGGCTTGTTAGTGTATGTTTTTGGAATTGTGTCCTATGTCTGTGTCCTGTATATGATTCCCTGTGTTGCACTTTCCATAGTGCAGATGGCTATTGGACAATGTTTTGGGTTTGTTGTTGTGCTTTTTGTGTTTAATATCCTTATTTTTAGATTCACAATAAAACATCCATTTTTTAAAGATGTAATGTTTATAAGCATAATGGGTGGATGTATTAACAATAGCATGAATAATTTTTTTTTTTTTGGGGGGGGGATTTACAGTGTTGAAAAAAAGCAGTACTGGTTGTCCTACAGTCACTCCCATCACATCTGATGATGATGATGACGCTGCGGAAACAGGTAAAGTGTCCATTGTAGTATAGGTTAGGTATGTAAATGAATGGCCATAACAAAATGTCACTTTCAATACTAGGTCCATCCAAAGAAGTCTTAAGCAGCAGAAGGCGCACTTCTGGAACACACCACAAAAAACATCTGCCAGCAAAGAAAGCAAGGTCTGATGTCCAGGCCCAACCACAGCAGGCTACCCCACCACGAAGATTATCTACTGTTTGTTCGGTGCCCCCACTCCAAATTTTGGACACACCTCCAAGACAACAACCACACTCCCCTCATCTTGATTGTGAGTAACAAACCGTGATAACAATTAAAAATGTCAGATCTTTAAAAAACCATTTACTTAAACTCATTAAGTCAATACCCATCAAAATCTGCTATACTTACCCAAGTCAGTAAAACATGAAATGGAAACCAAACAAAATGGCCTACACAACATCCAGTAAAGATATGTATGTCCACTTCAGCCATACAGTAGCACATTGTGTGGAAGATGCTGCAACAGAAACTCATGTGTAAGCTTTGCAAATAGTAAGGTTGTTAGAATCATTTACACATGTGTGCTTGTCCTAACATTGCCAGCTGCATACAAAAACATTACTATGTTTTGGTTGGAGACACTATAAGGCAACACATTATGGATTACAATGTGTTTTTAGGCAGGAGTATGTCTGATGTACAATACAACTCATGTGTTTGCTTTCAGAATGAAGTAACCAGACACATTTGCCACAAACAGGCATATGTATGTATTTAAGTAATGAGTGATGATGTTGCTAGGCCGGATATCTGAAAGCACAGGTCCATTACATGTGTTCCATGTTTAGTGCTTTGTACCAATGTATTAAACATATGGATAAGTAACAGATAAATGCTTTTAATTTCAGCTTCTAGTCCTGGTACCAGCATCCCTCCGCAACAACAGCAACACAGTGACATGGATGACACAATCATGTTAGAAATGCATCCAGTAAGTGAAGGAATCAGCCCCCCAGCACCTGTGAGTACACCACCACAGCAAAGCACACCACCAACCCAACACAGCCCAACAACACCAGTAACACAAGGCCCTGATCAAGTGTTCTGGACCATTTGGGCTAGACAGCAGGCCACTAATGAAGATTGCCTGCGTAGGCAGACCCAAATGTTTGCAAGCCTACCATCTCACCTCAGACGAATCAGCAGAAATCTGAGTAGACAAAATGAAACAAACACAAGAATTGCAAATACCATGGAAATCATACGTGCAGACATTACACATGTCATGGGCAACTTACAGCGCATAATGGAAGAACAGCACAGACAACAGCAAAGCTATATAAACATTTTAGAAAGCAATCAAATGATCAATGAATCCATGTCCAGAATTGTAGACAATCAAAATGCTGCAACACGTGAACTCAATGCCACCCTCACTAACCTCAATGAAACACTCAGATCCCTGCAGCAACAGCAAACAAGCAGCAGTTCTGGTACGACTACTCCAAATGTAACGCCAGTGTCATCACCACCAAGGCGCTCCACCAGAGCACGCCAACACGACAGTGGTAAAGGCCAGGACAAGCAACCACCCAAATAAACATTAAAAAAAAACACACCCATTTCTTTAAAGAGAAGAGAAAAAAAACACTTACCAAGTGTATGATTAACAGAATATATATAACACTTAGCTCCTTGACAATTTGTACAACATCATTAATTATAACTGGCACAAACAACAAAAGAAATTTTGTACACACATTTCTTCTTTATCATCTTTGTATTTTTTGTTAGCAGGAAACTGTTGTTTGAGCTGCACATAGATGTTAGCATGCAGAAAGCAGACCACTTGATTTTTTTTCTAATCATTACTCTTTCTAGATTCTAATCATTCTTTAAGCCAGAAGACAGACTAATTGGCAGCCAGGCAGATTGTCTTAAGCAGGCAGAAAGCAAACCACTTGATTTTTTTCTAATCATTACTCTTTCTAGATTCTAATCATTCTTTGAGCCAGCAGACAGACTATTTGGCAGCCAGGCAGATTCATCCATGACCAATACAATTTACAATGTGAATTGTAACTGTTTTACATTTCCTCTCTAGACGAATTGACAAGAAAAACACAATTGAGTTGGCTGAAAGTGTCCTAATATGTTGGGGGTAATATTTAGATAATTCAGTCCGAAAATGACTGACATTATTGTTGTGCCATGTTTGTGTGTGTTAAAAATAAGTAATCAGATTTAAAAACATGATGCAGAAACAACAACATTTGACATATTTGAAAGTTGAACACAAATGTGTGTAATAATGGATATATGTTGTTAAATGTGTATTGCCTTACAAATCTACAAGTTTTGGCCAGCAAACATAAGGAAATAAATTATTTTGCATGAGAGAAGTTTGCGTCCCTTTTATAGGCATCCTAATTCAGGTTAGAATGATTTGTAAGTGTCAACACATGTAAACACGGCTGAAAAAAGCAGGTCTATTTTTTTGCTGCGTTTTTTTACGAATCGCAAACAAATCCGACCGCAATTGAGTACTCAGAGACTAACACCCAAATACGAATGAATAGTGAATTCCCGTATTGTATGAAATAACAGGCGCGTTTGACCGATGGTCTATTCATTCGTATTTGTGTACTTTGCCGTTCAAACCATTACGAATGTCCCAAACACTGCCGAGATTTGTGCTTAATGAATTCCCGTGTTGGGACTTAGTAAAAAAAAAACACAAATCGGCCAAACTCGGATTTTTAGTAAATACTGGCCCATGTTTCAAAAAATAGAAAAGAATAGCTGTGTTTAATAAAATTGTGTTGGATAGATTCTCTTAGCCTAACGCAATCATATAAAAGACAATTCAGAAAAAGTATTAGGCAGTTAAGTGTTTAATAATGTGGGTGAGGGGAATCTGGCCCTCGGTACTCGGTGGCGTGGCCCATCATGCTAAGGTGTGGTCACTGCCTGCTACTAGATACTTGGGTCCTAATATATCCTGAAGGCAGGGTGGTCACATTGTCATGGGCCCTAATTCAGATCTGATCGCTGGGCTGCCGGTTTATGCTGCCATGTGATCAGAGAGTCGCCGCCTACAGGGCGCTGCTCAAGTGTGCGATCGCATGTGTTACAGAGCTGCACAAAATTCAGTTTGTGCAGTCTCTATGCAGCCCAGGACTTACTTATCCAGTGCGATGGAATCCTGGTGATCGGGGCCGGAGCTGACGTCAGACACCCTCCCTGAAAACGCTTGAGCCCGCCTGTGTTTTTCCGGACACTCCCTAAAAACGGTCAGTTGCCACCCACAAACGGCTTCTTCCTGTCAATCGCCTTACAAACGTCGGTGTGAATGGATTCTTCACACCATCACGTCGCTGACTGCCGATTGCCCGTTCTAGCCCGTTGCGGTGCATGCGCAGTTCGGATCTAATCGCACAGCAGCGATCAGATCTGAATAAGGCCCATGGAACGTAACTGCCCCTCCTCAGCTGCACAGGCCCTCGGACAGGCCTGACCTCCTCCCCTTGGTGCCTCTGGCGAGGAATGCAGCAGAGATCCGAGTGCTGCATCCGAAAGATGCAGCACCGCATCACTATAGGTTGCAAAGGTCACATCCCTCAGCCATCTGTGTAGGCTTCAGTTAACTGAGACTGGCCACCAGAACTCCTCCGCTGGGGCCTACAAAATGGAGGCCTCCCAAACACTGCAGCTAAGGGGTGACTGTGAGCGATCACACATGACTCATTCTGCACATGCGCAGACCAACAAACATCGGAGATGCACGTAAACCATCAGGGTTACGTTCATCTCTGAATCAGGTCCATAGATTTACACACATGCATATATACACACACCCTATAAACCCACTAAAGTGAGTTTTTTTTACTATAGGCGGCGTGGCTGTACTATTGTATAGCATCTCACATAGGCGGATCCAGGGGGGGTGCACTCGGGCCCGTGCCCCCCCCCCCCCCCCCTGTCGTTTGTGACTTTTTTTTTCAAAAGGAGAACAGCAGCAGCACTACTGTTATTTCCGTCAGTCAGATTTGATAAAAAAGCCGGCAGGCACTAGGACCCGCCGCGGCTCTAACAGCAAGTCCGTGTGGTAACCAATGGGGAGACTGGAGCTGCAGTTCCAGCCTCCCCCTGCTCACACCGCAACCTACCTCCCCCACTGCCAGCCAGCCAGAGTCCAGCCCAGGCGCGGGGTTCAAATGCCAGCATCAAGTAAGACTGTTACTTATGACGGCACAGATGGCTTCTTTAGCCCTCACTGAACCACACAGGTACCCAGCGCTTCCTCCTCCACTTCCTTTACCACCATGCTAGGTGCAGTCACACTCAGCCTCAGCTCTGAGAAGGCGGCCCGTGTGACTGTGACAGGGCTGTCCTGCAGATGCTGCACCTGCACCACCAACTAAAAACTTTAATAATTATATTGTGCTGGGGTGCATTCCAGGCTCCCATAACTAATGGAACAGGTAACCAACATTTCAAGGCCCAATCAGCCTTTTCAGCAGGGTGAAACTTTGGCAATAAACCAGGATGCACTCCTACAACCAATCATTACCTGATGACGTATTCTGTGAGGCCACGCCCCCTGTGATACCACACCCCTTATCTGGTAGCACACGTGCCTTAGGTGCATGTAAATATAACTATTACCGTTTCCCTATCATGGTGCCCCCCCCCCCTTTAATTTTTTTCTGGATCCGCCCCTGGCATCTCAACTGACCGCATCTTACTCTTTCTCTTTCCACCAGGTTGCATGCAATTCATCACACATAGGGGGTCATTCCGAGTTGTTCGCTCGGTAAATTTCTTTGCATTGCAGCGATTTTCCGCTTAGTGCGCATGCGCAATGTCCGCACTGCGACTGCGCCAAGTAAATTTGCTATGCAGTTAGGAATTTTACTCACGGTTTTTTCTTCGTTCTGGTGATCGTAATGTGATTGACAGGAAGTGGGTGTTTCTGGGCGGAAACTGGCCGTTTTATGGGTGTGTGTGAAAAAACGCTACCGTTTCCGGAAAAAACGCAGGAGTGGCTGGAGAAACGGAGGAGTGTCTGGGCGAACGCTGGGTGTGTTTGTGGCGTCAAACCTGGAACGACAAGCACTGAACTGATCGCAGATGCCGAGTAAGTCTCGAGTTACTCAGAAACTGCACAGAGATGTCTTATCGCAATATTGCGAATCTTTCGTTCACAATTTTGATAAGCTAAGATTCACTCCCAGTAGGCGGCGGCTTAGCGTGTGCAAAGCTGCTAAAAGCAGCTTGCGAGCGAACAACTCGGAATGACCCCCATGGGCCCTCATTCCGAGTTGATCGCTCGCTAGCTGCTTTTAGCAGCAGTGCACACGCTAAGCCGCAGCCCTCTGGGAGTGTATCTTAGCTAAGCAGAAATGCGAACGAAAGGTTAGCAGAACAGTGCTGACATTTTTTCAAGCAGTTTCTGAGTAGCTCCAGACCTACTCTTTCCTTGCGATCACTTCAGTCTATTTAGTTCCTGTTTTGACGTCACAAACACGCCCTGCGTTCGGACAGCCACTCCCTCGTTTCCCCAGGCACGCCTGCGTTTTTATCTGACACGCCTGTCTTTTTTAGCACACTCCCGGAAAACGGTCAGTTACCTCCCAGAAACACCACATTCCTGTCAATCACTCACCGATCAGCAGTGCGACTGAAAAGAGTTGCTGCATAGTTTTTTGTGAAAGTACGACACGCGTGCACACTGCGCTCCATACACATGCGCAGAAATGCCGATTTTTAGCCTGATCGCTGTGCTGCGAACAACGGCAGCTAGCGATCAACTCGGAATGACCCCCATAAGCTGTACTGCAGCACACATTAATGGTCGCAGATCTAATGTAATGCAGTACACATAACCAGGGGCGCATACAGCTGTGCCCAGTCCAGATAATGGAGGGGAGGGGGGGGGGGCAATTCTGGGAGGTGTGTCCAGCCCCAATCCTTATGACGTATTACAAATATTATCGGCCACATGAGATGGACAGGGGGGCGCCCACATGGTGACGGATGGGCGGAGAGCAGTGGGGGGGTCCAGGGAGACTGATCACCTGCACATCAGGGAAAGAGGGGAGTGACTACCTCTCGCGTGTGTGCTGGGCTGGGGAGAGAAGCTGCGGCTGCTGCAGCAGTCATTCCTCTCTCATCCCAGTCCAAATGTCACTGCCTACAAGAGGGAATGGGGGGGGGGGGGGGGGAACAACGGGACTCAGGCTACCTCCCCCCAGGCTCCTCCGACAGGCCCGGGTAAAGAGTACCCGCTCCCCCTTCATCTCGTCGCTACTGAATATTGGGGGTCATTCCGAGTTGATCGCTCGCTAGCAGTTTTTAGCAGCCGTGCAAACGCTATGCCGCCGCCCACTGGGAGTGTATTTTAGCTTAGCAGAAGTACGAACGAAAGGATCGCAGAGCGGCTACAAAAAAAATTTGTGCAGTTTTAAAGTAACTTAAGACCTACTCAGCGCTTGCGATCACTTCAGAATGTTCAGTTCCTGTTTTGACGTCACGAACACGCCCTGCGTTCTGCCAGCCACGCCTGCATTTTTCCTGGCACGCCCGCATTTTTTCACATACTCCCTGAAAACGGTCTGTTGACACCCAGAAACACCCACTTCCTGTCAATCACTCTGCGGTCAGTAGGTGGTTATTCCGAGTTGTTCGCTCGTTGCTGAATTTCGCTATACTGCGATTAGTCGCTTACTGCGCATGCGCAAGGTTCGCAGAGTGCATGCGCTTAGTTATTTTACACAAAAGTTAGGTATTTTACTCACGGCATAACGAAGCTTTTTCATTGCTGTGCTCATCGTAGTGTGATTGACAGGAAGTGGGTGTTTCTGGGCGGAAACTGGCCGTTTTATGGGAGTGTGCGGAAAAACACAGGCGTTCGGGTTGCAAAACGCAGGAGTGGCTGGAGAAACGGGGGAGTGGCTGGGCAAACGCTGGGTGTGTTTGTGACGTCAAACCAGGAACGAAAAGGACTGAGCTGGTCGCAATGGCTGAGTAAGTCTGGAGCTAGGAGAGAACAAAAGGTTTCCGCACAGGTACAATGCGACTATATCCCCATCTTTAATATATTAACCTCAAAATCAGGATGTATAAGGGGGGGGGATGTGCTACCAGCTACCTAGAACATGTATTTTACCAAAAGGAGAAAAAAGGAAGGTAGTTGTGTGGTGCACTTAGTCGATAAATATCAAATTTTTTAAAACGTAACTTTTATTGGTATCATAAAATATAATCTCCCCACTAAACTATAAAAAGCGAAATATTAAAATATAGAGATAGAAAGAAATGAAATAATAAAATCTGGCGTTGGAGCACCCGATATTCCTCCTGTTATTATTTAAATATTTGATCCAAATATCATTAGTATTATTGTGTCTGAACTAAAATGATGTGTTAATTCGAATTCTCTAAATATATCATAAAGTGATCTATTCGTGATCTCCTCCCTCCTCTTATACACCAATCCGATTGTGTGGTTGTAAGGTAATTACGGATAGAAAATATATAGATCACTAAACATGAAATAAATAGTATGCAATTATAAATCAAGTGCAGTTCAACTGTCCTATTTAGTTCAATAGTGTATTTTACTCATACAGTGTGGTGAGGTTGATACAATGTATTATGTTCAATCCTACACTGCTACAAATTGATTGAGCAGATCACTGTGGCAATATTGTAACAGATGGGTTGCTCATTCACTCCTCTGTGCTTTTAAATGCAGAGCATAATCCCAAATCAGTGCGTCTATAAAGACAATATATTGTGATATGGGGATACGCAGTTATCCCATTCACAATTGCCACAGTATCTCCCACTAGCTCATGCAGGGTTATGAAGACTTAATTCATAGGTATGCAAATCTGCATCAAACGGTCGCAGATATAATGATACTATTATATGGCAACTTGGCTATTAGATCTTTCCTCTATACAATCATGAGGTACACACTCCAAATCGCCACCACTGTGTAATTATATGCAGATAAATCAATACTGCCAGTGTATTATCAGATAGGACTAAAATTGATTTCTAATATTAAGCCTTTATGCCTACTGTTGGTGTATTGGATGCACATACGTTGTGCTGAGTGGAAAGGTATCACAAACTGACAGTCTGCACGTGCTGCATGCATTTAGAGCGCTCTCATAATGCACAGAGCTTCTGTTAGTCTTTGCATACTTTCATTAGATAACTTATTACATATTCATGACACATAACATGATTAACAGTGTTTAACAGGAGCGGAAAGAACGGGGCTCAGCGCCTCACTCCAATGCGCATTTCGCCCGTAGCTTAATCATGGAGCTGACCCGACTGCCGGGTCTGCTGAGTTTATGTAAGGGGTATGTGTCCGTTAATTTTCAAACTGACCAGTCAGAGCAATTCCGCAAACCGAGCACTGCTCATCCATCAGGTTAATCGTTCCCCGAGTAGCCGAACAGGGGAAAGTAATCTATCTCTTGTTTTCTACTCCGTGTTTAGTGCTGTTAAAATCAATGCGTGCACATAGTTAATGTGTATGGATTGCGGCACCAGTAGCCGGATTACTGTCCTTTCAATTGTGAAGACATTTATTTGCTATATACCTGATTAAATGGATTGTCACTTATTTGTTTATTAAAATGCTTAAATTGCTTTCAATATCCTTAAATGACTATAACCCATTTTTGGTGGTATACATGTAAGGCTATTATTATGTATTTCATAATTTTGGAATTTTTGTTATATTAATTTTAATTTTAATAATTTTGTTTTTTTTTATCTCATTTCTACTCTGTGTATGGTCATAACTCCCTTTGGTTTGTGATCAAAATAATTCAATATAGGTTTGTATATTAATAGTGTTCCTATATTAGTTCTATTGGTTTAACCGTATGTTGGACTATTACATATTTACTGTAGATTAATGTCTTATTGTATGAATTTATTTATGCTAATGTCTAACTTACGTGATATCTCACAACTGTGAATTGTGTGATGGTGTGTCTGATTATATATAAAACACAATACCATGTGTCATGAACATATACAAGGTTATGTAAGGACCTATATTCATTAATGATGAAATAAATAAATAAATAAGTACTAGGTGATACCATAATGGGACATGATTTCCATTATGAGATTCCTGACAAGTGTGCAACAAAGCAAAACCAGGTGAAGTGACCTAGTTAAGTAAATATAGGATTATCCATTTATTTAGGGTTGTGTCCCAATTATGGCCTCTTTTAGTATCAGCCAGGATCTAACTACCAGACAAGAGAAATGGCAAAATGAAGCTAATAGTCTGTTTGCTAACGAAAATATTTCCAATCTAGGAGATAAGAATGATTGGTCCACAGGACTATATGAACTTAAAAAAATCTTGTGTAAACAATCTAAGACACGGTGGAATAGAATGACATTTGACAGTTACGTAAAGAGTAACATGGTACCAAGGGGTTTGAGACCTAGGATCTTCCCTGCCTTTGAATTAGGTAATGAAACTCTCAAAAAAGAATGGGAAGCCACCCTCACTAAGTGTTCCTTTGAATTAATTACCATTTTGATCAAACATGACGAATTGATCTTGGAACAATGTACAAAAGAAATCAATTGCATTGGGGAGAAATTGAGACCGTTTGAAAAGTTAGAGAGTTTCCAGAAGTTATATACTAAATACATGTCAGAGGTAGAAGACATGGAAAAACAAATCATAGAAAGAAAGAAGCGCAAATTTCAACGAGACAGGAATGATTACTCAGAAAATAAGGTATATAGATGGAGAAAATTGCAGACGAGAGAGAAAAGGGATGAACAGAACTATACAACCTCGGAAGTGGACTCATCCGATTCTGACAATCCAAACATACCTTCAACATCAAGATATCCTGCTACTAATCAGAGATCTTTTTTAGGACGAGGTCCATCAGACCATTACCCCAATGCAAGAGGATCAGGAGAGAGAGGAAGAGACCTAAGAACCCGAAATACAGGAGGGAGATGGGAGAAACCCAAGAATTACAGGAAGAGATATTGAAAGAAGATGTAACAGCCCTACAAATTATTAATCTGACGGATAAGCTCTTGACAGACCCGCAAATTGATGTCCTCAGAAGAGGTCTCTCCTTTTCTCCCACACAGAAAATGAATAGATTTGAATGGGAGAAAGATTTAAACCTATTCGCCAGGAAGTTACTTCTTAAGAAATTTTTCTCGAATAAAGAAGGTAATTTTGGCGAGAGTAATCAGGTAGTTACAGGGGAACAGCCTAATATTGAGGAATTCTTCCTCCCAATTGAGACAGAATTTGCAACATCAGAAGAAAAGAGGGCCCCTGGAAATTCTGACGGAGCTAAAAGGGGATAATCTAATACCTGAATCTACTTTGACCACTCCCACAACACCAATCTTAAAGAAAAAGTCAACATTCTTCCCAGATATTAACACCAATGCACATATCAGGATCTTTACAGAATTAGTATCCCGCAATCTAGATCAGAAAGAAGATCAGTCCGTGAATACAATCTGAGTAAAGAAGAGGATCAGGCAATTCGGGAAATACAAAAATGGCAAGATGTACTGGTCAAATCGTCTGATAAAGGCGGTAACATAGTTTTGTGGCCTAAACAAATGTACATCCAGGAAGCATTAAGGCAACTACATGATCCGACCTGCTATAAAAAAACTCCCAGGTAACCCAACAGAAGAATTTCTGAAACAATATAATTGCCTTCTTCAACAAGCATGGGACGAGGGGATTCTAGATAAGAATCAATTTGAATACCTGGAGACTAAAGAACCGAGGGTAGCCACTTTTTATATGCTGCCCAAGGTACATAAGGATCGCAATACGCCCCCGGGTAGACCCATCCTTTCGGGCATTAACAACCTAACCGAAAAAGCCAGTTACTTCGTGGATAAACACCTGAGAGGAATAGTAGTCACCCTTCCATCCTATGTGAGAGATACGATGGATGTACTTGCTAGGATAGCAAATTTACACGTAAGCCCAGAAACTTGGATAGCCACATGTGATGTGGAATCGTTATACACAAGTATACAACATACCAGAGGCCTACATGCAACGGAATTTTTCCTCAACATGGAACCCCGCAATGAACTTAATGGCTTCCTACTCCAACTTCTTGAGTTTGTGCTCACTAAAAATTATTTCATCTTTAATGGTAGCTTTTACCTCCAACAGAGGGGATCAGCCATGGGTACAGCGTGTGCACCAACCTACGCAAATTTGTACATGGGTTGGTGGGAGAGAGAACACGTTTTCACGGAAGCTCATGAGACCTTCACACAACATGTCCTCTTGTGGCTACGCTACATAGATGACCTGTTTGTCATCTGGGAAGGAGAAAAAGAACTCTTTCAAGAATTTATTGTGATCTTGAATACTAATCCCTTCAATTTGACACTGACAACAGAGATGAGCCAGAAAGCTGTGAATTTCCTGGACCTGACAATTACAGTAGAAGAAGATGGACGGTTGACAGCAGACATGTTCAGGAAAGAAACAGCAACAAATAGCATTCTCCATGCTACTAGCTTCCATCCCAAAGCAGTTATCAGAGGGGTACCCAAGGGCGAATACCTCAGGACACGCAGGAATTGCACAAATCAACAAACTTTTGAGAAAAGAGCCAAGGAATTGGAAGGCAGATTAATTGCAAGAGGGTATAGCAGGAGATCCACACGTAAAGCTTACAACCAAGCTAATAGAAAATCCAGAAATACTCTTATTTACCCTCAGAAAGAATATAGGAAACAAAATATAGACCAGCAACCCATCAGATTTATCTGTACTTTTTGTCAGGAGAACCAATTAATTAGACAAACCATCCAGAAACACTGGCATGTACTGAAAGCAGATCCTGACCTCTCCAGAATTTTGGGAGACAAGGTCCAAATATGTTGGAGGAGAGCAAGAAATCTTAGAGACTCCCTCGTACATAGCCACTTCCAATCAGAATCATCCATAAGAGTACAGCTGAAAGGATTTTACAGCTGCGGTCACTGCAAAGCATGCCAATACACTGTGAAGACGCTGCAATTCACAGACAAATATGGACACACGTGGCAGATCCAAGATTTCCTCAATTGCAACACACAGAATGTCATTTACTGCTTGACATGCCCATGTGGTTTTTATTATGTGGGCATGACAGGCAGACCGTTTAAACAGCGATTACTTGAACACGCAGGCAACATCCGGAAAGCTGAAGAAGATCAACGTAAATGCAAAGTTCTCTCCACAGTGGCTAGACACTTTATGAACTATCACCAAAGTAATACACGACTTCTGAAAGCCTTTGCGATAGAAAAAGTCAAATCAAAAAATAGAGGTGGAAATATGACAAACCAACTCCTGAGGAGAGAGGCACGCCTCATCTTTTTGATGGGGAGCACCCAACCACACGGACTGAATGACAATATCAGTTTTTCTCCCTTCTTATGAGAAATGGACATAATGGGGGGAATATCAGTAGATCTTAGAACCACCCCAGTCATGTATATAAAACTGTAGCAGGTATAACATAGAATAAAAACAAAGCTATTTCCTGTAATTCTCCTACACAACAGACAAGAGTTCTTGTTTGTCTTATAATTTGGTTTCCAGAGACTCAATGCATATATTTAAATACCATGAAGCATTTGTCCAAAATGTATGATCATGTGACCTCCAGTATCATCAATTGATCAAAGAGGTCGCATCACATTATAGTACACCATATCATCCCTTACACACTATTCTCAAATCTTGTCCTAATCACGTGGCTTAGATGACACTCACACATAATATTATTCCTCACTCTATATACCTTTTCACATTTGTCTATACAATTTTTCATGGAGAGTCTTAGGGTGATTATTAATATCTCTCCCCTACATCATATATTTTTTCTTCATTTTCTTTTAAAAAATTTTTTCCTTTAATATTTTTTTCACTTCACCTGGTTTTGCTTTGTTGCACACTTGTCAGGAATCTCATAATGGAAATCATGTCCCATTATGGTATCACCTAGTACTTATTTATTTATTTATTTATTTATTTCATCATTAATGAATATAGGTCCTTACATAACCTTGTATATGTTCATGACACATGGTATTGTGTTTTATATATAATCAGACACACCATCACACAATTCACAGTTGTGAGATATCACGTAAGTTAGACATTAGCATAAATAAATTCATACAATAAGACAAATCTACAGTAAATATGTAATAGTCCAACATACGGTTAAACCAATAGAACTAATATAGAACCACGCTCTCTATGTACCCCATCTGTCTCACCCCTGTCTGTCTACCCCTCCCCTTTAGAATGTAAGCTCTCACGAGCAGGGCCCTCTTCCGCTCATGTGCTTACCCTTTTCTTACTTTAATAATCTTCAGCTGCACCAAATCCAGCAGTCTTCTGCCACCTGATACTTATTCCAGTGTCATCTGCTGATGTAGCTTTGTTTATTCACCCTGTACTTGTCTTATATTGTCTTCAACTGTAAGTTGCTGTTTTCCTGTTTGATTATTTGTTTATGTACTCTGTAATTGGGCGTTGCGGAACTCTTGTGGCGCCATATCAATAAAGGATAATAATAATAATAATAATAATAATATAGGAACACTATTAATATACAAACCTATATTGAAATATTTTGATCACTAACCAAAGGGAGTTATGACCATACACAGAGTAGAAATGAGATAAAAAAACAAAATTATTAAAATTAAAATTAATATAACAAAAATTCCAAAATTATGAAATACATAATAATAGCCTTACATGTATACCGCCAAAAATGGGTTATAGTCATTTTTTCAACTATAGTACCGTGTATTATGTAATCACTCTTGTTCTGTTATATTCCTTGTTTAAGGATATTGAAAGCAATTTAAGCATTTTAATAAACAAATAAGTGACAATCCATTTAATCAGGTATATAGCAAATAAATGTCTTCACAATTGAAAGGACAGTAATCCGGCTACTGGTGCCGCAATCCATACACATTAACTATGTGCACGCATTAATTTTAACAGCACTAAACACGGAGTGGAAAACAAGAGATCGATTACTTTCCCCTGTTCGGCTACTCGGGGAACAATTAACCTGATGGATGAGCAGTGCTCGGTTTGCGGAATTGCTCTGACTGGTCAGTTTGAAAATTAACAGACACATACCCCTTACATAAACTCAGCAGACCCGGCAGTCGGCTCGGCTCCATGATTAAGCTACGGGCGAAATGCGCATTGGAGTGAGGCGCTGAGCCCCGTTCTTTCCGCTCCTGTTAAACACTGTTAATCATGTTATGTGTCATGAATATGTAATAAGTTATCTAATGAAAGTATGCAAAGACTAACAGAAGCTCTGTGCATTATGAGAACGCTCTAAATGCATGCAGCACGTGCAGACTGTCAGTTTGTGATACCTTTCCACTCAGCACAACGTATGTGCATCCAATACACCAACAGTAGGCATAAAGGCTTAATATTAGAAATCAATTTTAGTCCTATCTGATAATACACTGGCAGTATTGATTTATCTGCATATAATTACACAGTGGTGGCGATTTGGAGTGTGTACCTCATGATTGTATAGAGGAAAGATCTAATAGCCAAGTTGCCATATAATAGTATCATTATATCTGCGACCGTTTGATGCAGATTTGCATACCTATAAATTAAGTCTTCATAGCCCTGCATGAGCTAGTGGGAGATACTGTGGCAATTGTGAATGGGATAACGGCGTATCCCCATATCACAAGATATTTGTCACAACTGAGGGCCTGAGCTGACGGGAGGCAGCCTCAGTTGTAGGGGCTGAGATGTACCGGAACCTGGGAGGTTGTATCAGACCCCTGGACATGGAAGTAACATGAATAATAACTGCCCGAAGGCGTGACCACGACAACTTGGATAAAAGTCAATGATGTTTATTATGACAACTCCGCAACACAGCAGCAGTAAAAGAAAACGTAAAAGTCAGCAAAGAATAAATACAGTTCCTGGGTACTACAGGATGGCAGGAGCCACAGGGCACTGGTAGTGTGAGATAGTTCTTATGATCTTCTAGATGGAAAGTCCTTACCAGGCCCGACTGTAGCAATGGAGATAACCCAGGATTGTGCCAGCTGGTGTTCCAGGAAAAGCTGGGTTGCTGAAGATAAAACAGCTGCTGTGGATACTGGCTGGAACCAGACTGTTGTTAGCACAGAGTGGATACTGGCTGGAACCAGTTAAATAATAAATGAACTTGGGAGCGATGAAATATGAACTGAAATGTAGAACTTGAGAGCGGAGAAATAATAATACCGGTGGAGAGTGGTAAAGTGTAGAAAGGACACCGGCCCTTTAAGGGAAGCTGTACTCTGCTGGAAGCTGAGCTGGAAGCAGGTAATGTTGTAGCTGGAAACAGATGAATCCACAATGGATTGGAGAGTCAGGCTACACCGCAGGTGGAATGCTGGTGCGGGTCTCTATGGTGGAAGTCTTGAAACAGGAGCTGGAACCTGGAAGACAATCACAGGAGAGAGACAAACAGGAACTAGGTTTGACAACCAAAGCACTGACGCCTTCCTTGCTCAGGCACAGTGTATTTATACCTGCAGCAAGGAAGGGATTGGCTAGGCAATTATGCAGATTATCAATACTGAGAACAGATTGGTGGAAATGATCAGCTGACAGAATCCAAGATGGCTGCGCCCATGCAGACACTTGGAGGGAAGTTTGGTTTGTAATCCATGTGGTAATGAAAACAGTAATGGCGGCGCCGGCCACCGGAGACAGGAGGCGCCAGGCTGACAGATGCACATCCAACCACGCGGACACAGCGGAGGCCGCGGCTGACGTAATCGCCACTCAGACACTCTGCATGCAGAAGTTCAGGGACGGCGGCGGAGGCCGCGGGAGACGCCATGCCAGGTGTAATATGGCGTTTACTGTGACAGCGTCCCAGAGTGACAGGAGAGGATACAGGAATGTACACATCAGGATAACAGATGGAATCCGGTCCTGGAGCGCTGAGCCAGCCTTAGGAGGCATCTGATGGGTAAGAAATGGCGTCCAGATACCCGGATCGTGACAATATTGTCTTTATAGACGCACTGATTTGGGATTATGCTCTGCATTTAAAAGCACAGAGGAGTGAATGAGCAACCCATCTGTTACAATATTGCCACAGTGATCTGCTCAATCAATTTGTAGCAGTGTAGGATTGAACATAATACATTGTATCAACCTCACCACACTGTATGAGTAAAATACACTATTGAACTAAATAGGACAGTTGAACTGCACTAGATTTATAATTGCATACTATTTATTTCATGTTTAGTGATCTATATATTTTCTATCCGTAATTACCTCACAACCACACAATCGGATTGGTGTATAAGAGGAGGGAGGAGATCACGAATAGATCACTTTATGATATATTTAGAGAATTAGAATTAACACATCATTTTAGTTAAGACACAATAATACTAATGATATTTGGATCAAATATTTAAATAATAACAGGAGGAATATCGGGTGCTCCAACGCCAGATTTTATTATTTCATTTCTTTCTATCTCTGTATTTTAATATTTCGCTTTTTATAGTTTAGTGGGGAGATTATATTTTATGATACCAATAAAAGTTACGTTTTAAAAATTTTTGATATTTATCGACTAAGTGCACCACACAACTACCTTCCTTTTTTCTCCTTTCGGTAAGTCTGGAGCTACTCAGAAACTGCTAAAAAATTTCTATTCGCAATTCTGCTAATCTTTCGTTCGCAATTCTGCTAAGCTAAGATACACTCCCAGAGGGCGGCGGCTTAGCATGTGCAATGCTGCTAAAAGCAGCTAGCGAGCGAACAACTCGGAATGAGGGCCAGTAGTGCGACTGAAAAGCTTCGCTAGACCTTGTGTTAAACTACATCGTCCGTTGTGAAAGTACGTTGCGCGTGCACATTGCGCCGCATGCGCAGAAGTGCCTTTTTTTGCATCATCGCTGCGCAGCGAACATTTTCAGCTAGCGATCAACTCGGAATGACCCCCATTGTTAGACAGTGGATCATTCTGCTCAGGGGCGTAAGTTAATACCAGAAGCCCGGAGGCGAAAAAGTTTATATTGCCCCCCCCCCCGCCCCTTCCTTCGGCCCAGGTCTGGTATACACACACAGCCACACATTTTACCACTTATACACACATAGCCACATATATACACACACAAAGCCACATATCTACGTACTCACAACCACATATACACACACACATCTACACAAATACATATATACACACATGCACACACGCACACACACACACACACACACACACACACACACACACACACACAGCCACATTGACACACAATGTCCCCATCCTGACACTCTCCTCCGTCAGTTACCTCTTCTCACCATTGCCAGGCAGCCGGAGTGTCAGCATGCAGGAGAAGGGCAGCGTCGCTGTGGGGCAGGAGCCGATGCCGGGCAGCTTCACTGTGGGGCGGGCGCCGGGCAGCCGTGGGGTCATCATGTTGAAGCCGGAGCTGGGCAGCTGTGCCGTCAGGGGGGCGGGAGTTGGCCAGACGCGGTAACATCATGCGGGAGCCGCCGGAGTCGGTCAGCCGCACTTGTCAGAGGGCGGGAGCTGGGCTGTCATGCTGGAGACTGCAGCCGCAGCCGAACAGTCGCACTGTCAGAAGCAATGGAGAAGGTGCCCCCTTCACTGCTGGAGCCCGGCGGCAACCGACTCCATTGCCTCCCTGACTTCCGCCACTGACTCTGCTGTCTGTCTCCGTTCCCAGCACTAGAGGCAGCTTCCCTGCTCTAGTATTTTCCCTCCTAGTGTCAGCTCAGTGCAGTAGGAGGTGCTTAGTGCACAGTCTGAGAGAGTTCTTCCTGGGAGAGACAACTGCACTGATGTGCAGCTTCTGCTCTCCTGTGTGTGTGACCTTGTCTACCCCGCAGCCGCACCCTGTGTGTATACAGCCGCATCCTGTGTGTACTGAGACGCTGTGTTACCGCTGTACTGCTTCACATGTATACTGTGAGTTCCTGCTGCTGCAGAACATCTTCTATATACTACAAGCTGTTATCTCTGTTATCTGAATAAACCAATCATCCTGGTTAAAGCCGTTGTGTGGACTAACATCCCTATCTAACACCACAACAATTATAACACGCATTGGTGCAGGAGAGGTGCACACTGCGCTCTCCTCCCCTCAAGCAGCAGCGGCGCGATGAACAGCAACGGAGGGAGGGAGCGGCGGCCCGGCGGCAGTGGGTACGGCGTACCCACGGCTAAATTCTTAAGGGTACGCCATACCCACCCGTACCCGCCCACTTGCACCGCTTACCATAGTCCATCACACGCTCTTGTGTGCAGTACTGAGTACAACTCACGTAGCTATCAATGTTCTGGAGAGGGCGGCCATTTTCTTGTAACGCACATACATCATTTTCTTCTCCCCAGTGTGTCCATGGTGGGCAGAAAGTGATGACAACAGACCCAGGCCTCAGGGAGGCTGCTGGACTCTTTATGGAGTTGGGGAGATCACCGCTATCTCATTTCAGGGCCAGATGTACTAAGCCTTGAAAAGTGATAAATATCACGGTGATAAAGTACCAGCCAATCGGCTCCCAACTGTAATTTTTCAAACACAGTCAGTGACATGGTAGTTAGGAGCTGATTGGCTGGCAGTTTATCACTGTGAAATTTATCACTTTTCAGGCTTAGTACATCTCCCCCCTTGGGAGAGCTGGTAAGTATGCTATACTATGGATTGGTGTAACACAAGAGCTGGAATGCTAAGCCTACGTTCCTCTGAAGTCCTGGGAACCACTCTTCACTTTTTCATGTCTGTAAGCCCTTTCTTACGCTAGTACTAATTACACAGGTGACAGAAGTCTGTGCTGCGCCACAGCTCGTAAACTTCTCACAGAACATATGTTTTTTTACAGTGTAAGCGATTTTCTCAGCTCAGTTACCTTGTAATCATTCTGAGCAAGTGACACAATAAAGCTTCAAAGCCTGCAGACCTGAAAAAGAACAGAATATCATGTATTTAATTCCGCCTTTTCAGGTTTTTTATTACAGATTTTTATTATTAAAGAAAGTAAAATGTTTTTCTTAAACTGAAAACGTACTACAGTATATTGGGGGTCATTCTGAGTTGATTGCTAGCTGCCGTTGTTCGCAGCATAGCGATCAGGCTAAAAATCGGCACTTCTGCGCATGCGTACGGGCCGCAGTACGCACGCGCGAAGTACTTTCACACAAAACAATGCAGTTTTACACAAGGGCGAGCAGCGCTTTTCTGTCGCTCTGCTGATCAGTGAGTGATTGACAGGAAGTGGGTGTTTCTGGGTGGTAACTTACCGGTTTCCGGGAGTGTGCTAAAACGCAGGCGTGACAGGTGAAAACGCAGGCGTGCCTGGGGAAACAGGGGGGGCTGGCTGGCCGAACGCAGGGCGTGTTTGTGACGTCAAAGCAGGAACTAAACAGACTGAAGTGATCGCAAGGAAGGAGTAGGTCTGGAGCTACTCAGAAACGGCTTGAAAATTTTTACGAGCAGTTCTGCTAATCTTTCGTTTGCACTTCTGCTAAGCTAAGATAAACTCCCAGAGGGCGTCGGCTTAGCGTTTGCACTTCTGCTAAAAGCAGCTAGCGAGCGATCAACTCGGAATGAGAGCCCTTGTGTTTAAAGCTGCTGCTTTCTGGGTGTAAACACCGTGGAGATGATATAGTACAAATAATAGGATTTTAATTGCCTACCGGTAAATCCTTTTCTCGTAGTCCGTAGAGGATACTGGGGTCCACATTAGTACCATGGGGTATAGACGGGTCCACTAGGAGCCTTGGGCACTTTAGGAAATTAATAGTGTGCACTGGCTCCTCCCTTTATGCCCCTTCTACCAGACTCAGTCTAGAAACTGTGCCCGAGGAGACGGACATACCGTGAGAGAAGGATAGGTAAGGATAGTGTTGAGATTCCGAACCAGCACACACAACTAGAGGAAAGCCATTCTAACCAAACCTGAAACAGGAACAGCAACAGCTAAACCAACATTACTTAACCAAGTAACAGTGCAGAAACGAAGCACCGGGCGGGCGCCCAGCATCCTCTACGGACTACGAGAAAAGGATTTACTGGTAGGTAATTAAAATCCTATTTTCTCTTACGTCCTAGAAGATACTGGGGTCCACACAGCGGTGCAAGTATGTGGGTACGCTCGGGTACGGAGTACCCTTAAGAATTTGGCAGCGGGTACGCAGTACCACCTGCCACACACTTTGCCATTACCACAATTATAATGTGTCACAAAGCAACAAGACCATGGTGCTTGGCAGCATGACGGCTCCTCCCACTTTGTCAGGGTTACTGGGAGTGTGACAGTGGATGTATTTTCCTGTTATAATGGAGGCATTACTATCAGGGGTGTATCTAGTGGTCTGAACGCCCCTGGCAAAGTAAAGAACTGGTGCCCCCCACCTCCCCCACCCAGGAACACAGAGGAGGGAGTTACAGATAGGCTGAGGTCAGGGACACTGAGGGAGAATTACAGAGAGGGTGCGGGTAGGGACAAGGAGGTGGAGGGCTTACAGGGAGGCTGAGGTAAGGGACACTGAGGGGCAATTACAGGGAGGGTGTGGGCAGGGACACTGAGGGGGAATTACGGGGAGGGTACAGGCAGGGACACTGAGGTGGAATTACAGAAGGGTGTGGGCAGGGACACTGAGCGGGGTGGAGTCACAGGAAGATGGAGGCCAGGGACACTAAGGGGGAATTACAGGGTGAGTTTGAGTAGGGAAAATGAGAGGAAGGGGCTACAGGGAGGATGAGGTCAGGGATTCTGAGGGGCAAATACAGGGAGGGTGTGGGAAGGAACACTGAGAGGGGAGTCACAGGGAAGCTGAGGTCAGGAACACTGAGGGAGAATTACAGGGAGGGTGCAGGCAGGGACACTGAGAAGGAATTACAAGGGGTGTGCAGGCAGGGACACTGAGATGGAATTATGGGAAGGGTGCAGGCAGGAACACTGAGGAGCAGTGCTGTAACTAGACATTTTAGCGCCGTGTGCAAGAAACAGCCTCAGCGCCCCCCCCCACCATATTTAAAATAGGGACAGTGAGCCAAAACTATAGGGGTGCGCCAAAACTATAGGGGTGTGGCTTTATGTGTTAGGGGCGTGGCAACAAAATAATACCAATTCATATTACACTGCACAGTGGTCTCCATTAATCAAATGACGCCACTTACACACATTACTCCAGGTAGAGCCCCTATTACACATTACGGCAGGCGGAGCTCCCTTTTACACATTACAGCAGGCACAGCTCTCTTTTACACATTATGGCAGGCAGAGCTCCCTTTTACACATTACGGCAGGCAGAGCTCCCTTTTACACATTACGGGGATAATTCCGAGTTGATTGCAGTATCAAATTTGTTAGCAGTTGGGCAAAACCATTTGCACTGCAGGTGTGGCAGATATAACATTTGCAGGGAGAGTTAGATTTGGGTGGGGTGTGTTCAAACTGAAATCTAAATTACAGTGTAAAAATAAAGCAGTCAGTATTTACCTTGCACATAAACAGAATAACCCACCCAAATCTAACTCTCTCTGCAAATGTTATATGTTGCACACCTGCAGTGCACATGGTTTTGCCCAACTGCTAACAAATTAGCAACTTGGAATTACCCCCTACATGCGGTTCTCTGTCCTATGTCATTCTACCCCCTGGCATGGGTGGCACTGCCGGGCAGCGCCCCCCTCTTGGCCGGCGCCCCTGGCAAGTGCCATCCTGGCCAATAGGAAGATACACCCCTGATTACTATATATTGTTATTAAATTGGGGGCATACTATATATTTCTATTATACTGGAGGTATCACTATATATTTCTATCATACTGGAGGCATTACTATACTGTATACTTTTAGCCTTGGCTCCAGATTCCCCCCCCAAAAAGGGGCTGTGTCGTGTGGCCACGCCGCTAGTGTCATGTAGCCACTCCCACTAGCAGCATGTGGCCACGCCCCCTCACAACACATGACCATGCCAATTTTTCGGCACTCAGTACCACTAAGAAAATATTGCTACTTGCACCACTGGGTCCACATTAGTACCATGGGGATGTACCAAAGCTCCCAAACCGGGTGGGAGAGTGCTGAGGGTCCTGCTGACCAAATCGAAGGTCGTCAGAGGCCAAAATATCGAACTTGTTGAACTTAGCAAACGTGTTCGAACCAGTAGCTGCTCGGCAGAGCTGTAAAGCCGAGACACCCCGGGCAGCCGCCCAGGAAGAACGCACCGACCTAGTAGAGTGGGCATGTACAGATCTAGGAACCGGCAAACCTGCCATAGAGTAAGCATGCTGGATAGTAAGCTTGATCCAGCGAGCAATAGACTGCATGGAAGCAGGACACCCAATTTTATTGGGATCATAGAGTACAAACAGCGAATCCGATTTTCTGTGATGAGCTGTCCGTTTGACATAGATTTTCAAAGCTGCCCCCGCACTACATCCAGGGACTTGGAACTGGAAGAGGTGTCAGTAAGCACCAGAACCACAATAGGCTGGTTGATATGAAACACAGACACCACCTTTGGAAATTGCTGACGAGGTCTGAGTTCAGCTCTATCTTCATGAAAAATCAAATAGGGGCTCTTGTGAGACAACGCACCAATTCTGACACACGTCTTGCCGAAGCCAAGGCCAGCAATGTAACGGTCTTCCACGTAAGAAACTTTACATCAACCTCCTGTAAAGGCTCAAACCATTCAGATTGTAGAAACTGCAACACCACGTTGAGATCCCAAGGTGCCGTGGGAGGCATAAAGGGTGGCTGGATGTGCAGAACCCCTTTCAAGAACATCTGAACCTCAGGGAGGGACGCCAACTGTCTTTGGAAGAAAATGGACAAGGCCGAGATCTGGACCTTTAAGGAACCCAGGCATAGGCCCACATCCACTCCTGACTGCAGAAAAAGTGGAAAACGACCCAGCTGAAATGCCACCGTAGGGAATTTCCTGTTTTCACACCAAGACACATACGTCCTCCAAATCCGGTGGTATTGTTTAGACGTTATCCCTTTTCTAGCTTGGATCAGGGTAGGAATTACCCTGTCCGGAATGCCTTTCCGAGTTAAATTTGATGCTCAACCGCCATGCCGTCAAACGTAGCCGCTGTAAGTCTTGATAGACGAATGCCCCCTGTTGCAGAAGATCCTCTTGAAGAGGTAGAGGCCAAGATCCTCCAGCAGCACAATACCGCCTGAGTTTCTTGTTGAGACGAGAGGACATCATGTCGATTTGTGGAATTCCCCACCGATGTGTCACGCACCTGAACACCTCCGGGTAAAGGACCCACTCTCCTGGGTGGAGGTCGTGTCTGCTGAGGAAGTCTGCTTCCCAGTTGTCTACTCCTGGAATGAAGACCGCCGACAATGCCACAGCGTGTCTTTTTGCCCAGAGGAGAATCCATGTTACCTCTGACATTGCTGCTCTGCTTTTTGTTCCGCCCTGTCGGTTTATGTACGTTACTGCGGTCACATTGTCCGACTGAACCTGGATTGCCTGATCTTGAAGAAGATGGGCTGCCTGCAGAAGGGTGTTGTATATGGCCCTTAGTTCCAGAATGTTGATTGGAAAAATGGTTTCCTGATTTGACCATTTTCCTTGGAAGTGTGCCCCCTGGGTGACTGCTTCCCAACCTCTTAGGCTTGCATCTGTGGTTAGCAGAATCCAATTTTGAATCCCGAACCTTCGACCCTCGGTCAGGTGAGAAGTCTGGAGCCACCACAGAAGAGAAATCCTGGCTTTTGGCGACAGACAAATCCTCTGGTGCATGTGTAAATGCTATCCGGACCATTTGTCCAACAGGTGGCTACCATCTTTCCCAGAAGGCGAATGCAGAGATGCACCGATATCCGGGTTTGTTTTAGAACATCCCGCACCATCGACTGGATCACCACTGCCTTTTTCAATGGAAGGAACACCTTCTGTACCTCCGTATCCAGTATCATCCCCAGGAACGGAAGCCTCCGAGTTGGTTCCAGGTGAGATTTTGGTCGGTTCAGAATCCACCCGAGATCCCAGAGTAGTCGAGTTGAGAGGGCAATGTTGTCCAACAACCGCTCCCTGGATGGTGCTTTTATCAGCAGATCATCCAGGTACGGAATAATCCAAGCACAAGCAATAGTGGGTCTCTGGGCCACCCTCGCAGCTGTGTACAGAGATTTGAGAGTTGTCTCAATCTTGCGGTCTTACGCATCTTTTAAGGAGGCTGCCCCCGGGACCGGTAAAACTATCTTACGTGATAATCTAGATACCGATGCGTCAACAATCGGTGGGTTTTCCCATTTTTTTCTATCGTCCTGAGGAAAAGGGAAAGATGTCAGTAACCTTTTAGGGATCTGAAACTTGTTGGGTTATTTTGTTTCTGTGCAGGGTAAATACTGGCTGCTTTATTTTTAAACTGCAATTTAGATTTCAGTTTGAACACACCCCACCGAAATCTAACTCTCTCTGCACATTTTATATTTGCCCACCCTTCAGTGCACATGGGGGGTCATTCCGAGTTGATCGCTCGCTAGCAGTTTTTAGCAGCTGTGCAAACGCATAGTCGCCGCCCACGGGGGAGTGTATTTTTGCTTTGCAGGAGTGTGAACGCCTGTGCAGCAGAGCGCCTGCAAACACATTTTGTGCAAAACAAGACCAGCCCTGTAATTCCTTATCCTGTGCGATGAGTGACACGGTAATGACGTCAGATTTCCGTCCAGCAAACGTCCGGCCACACCTGCGTTTTTCCAAACACTCCCAGAAAATGGTCAGTTGACACCCATAAACGCCATCTTTCTGTCAATCTCCTTGCGTTCGGCTGTGCGATTGGATTCGTCACTAGAACCAGTGCAAAACCACAAAGGACTTCGTACCAGTATGACGCGAGTGTGCATTGCGGTGCATACGCAAGCGCAGATTAGCCGTTTTTTTCAATGATCGCTACGCAGCGAACAATGGCTGCCAGCGATCAACTCTGAATGACCCCCATGGTTTTGCCCAACTGCTAACATATTTGCTGCTGCTATCAACTGTGAATTAGGCCCTTCATTCCTTAGATGCAGGGAAAGTAGCAGAGGATTTATTTTTTACATTAAAATAAGATTCCTCATCGTCCTCTGTCGCTTTGTCAGGAATGTGCAGGACATCTCTAATAGCCTCTATCAGGGCCTGTATTCCCTGTGACAAAGCTGCACCCCCCCCCCCCTCCCAAGTCCACCTCACCCTCCTCAAAGTCTGATACATCATCATCAGTATCAGTCTACAGGATCTGGGCCAGTGTACACTTTTGTGGACAAATGGCAGGGGTCTGAGACGATGGGATGACCACTGAATCTCTATTCATCAGGTCATCTACAGACTGGCTTAAGTATTGTGTCTCCTTCTCATTTTGGGATAATTTATGTGAAATAGTTGAGATCATCCCTTTTATTGAATCCAACCATACTGGTTCGGACCCACTAGCCTGAGAATGTGTACTATCCTGAGTACATTGTAGGGATCCCCCTGAGTGAGAAAAACACTCTGCTGTGCATGAAACACACTCCTTTGACATAGTAAAATGTAAAAGAACACACACACACACACACACACACACACACACACACACACACACACACACACACACACACACACACACACACACACACACACGATGAATAAGTTAAAAGCACAGTTAACCCACACAGAGCCCCCTAGGGAGACACAGAGCCAGCCACACAGCGCCCCTACATCTAATTACAAGGTTAGCTGGGTCGCAAACTAAGCCATCTTAATAATGGCTCAGTATTCTAATACTACTCCCCCCCTTTGCTATGAGCCCCTGGTACCGCTGAGGCAAGCTGGAGTCCTTGTGGAGGGGCTGCGCTCAGTGCTTAAAGTGGTCCTAGAGAGGTGGTGGAACCTCACCCCCTCCCCACAGCGCCCATGTAATGAAGGTATTGCGCGTGCCGTAGGCGCGCACAGCAAAAATGTGGGCATGGTCTCGAAAAGACAAGGGGCGTGGCCAAGAAAAGAAAGGGCCGTGGTCACACAATAGTAATAATGCCCACAGTAGTAGTACCCAGTGGTCGATGTGGACATTTTGAAGTGGGGGTATGGACAAGTGAAGGTTGTCATTATGTGCGCGCAGAAGGCGCGCGCACTCTGGAAAAGGGGGTGTGGCCACTCAAAAGGGGGCATGTACTTCAGTGTAATTTATCACACTATATACACATTATGCACCACAATAGTAGGACTCCTTACTGGTGCCCCTTTCACATTATACCACACAGTATGAGCCAAAATTCACATTATAGCAAACAGTATGAGCTGAAATTCACATTATAGCACATGGTATGAGCCGAAATTCACATTGTAGAGTGACAGAGACACAGGGAGAGTGACAGCAGGGACAGCAGGGACATGAAAGTGACAGAGAGACAGCAAGGGTATACAGTAGGGACTAGGGAGAGAGAAAGGCAGCAGGGTAAGATTACCTGTTTATCAGCGGCGGTGGTCTGCGGTGCAGTGGATGAGGAGGCGGTGGGCCTCGGAGATACTGCGGAGGAGGAGGCTGTGGGCGTGCAGAGGTGTGAGGGTGGCAAAGGATGCTGAGGGCGACTGCAGCGGATCTGGAACCAGGCTGGCTTTATTATCCCCCAGTGGTAATGCCCCTGCAGTTATGACCCCAGTAGTTTAGCCCCCATGTAGTTTGCCCCCAGTAATTAGCCCCGTTAGTAATGCCCCCAGTAGTTTGCCTCCTTGTAGTTTAGCCCCTGTAGTTATGCCCCCTTGTAGTTTGCCCCCTTGTAGTTTAGCCCCAGTAGTAATGCCTCCAAGTAGTAATGCCCCCAGTAGTTTACTCCCTTTGTAGTAATGCCCCAGTAGTAATGCCCCCTTGTAGTTTGACCCCAGTAGTAAAGCCCCCCAATAGTTAGCCCCAGTAGAAGCGCCGCTACACGTATGAGAAAAAACACACACACACCATACTCACCGATCCCCGCTCTCACGTCCCACCACTGCAGTCCTCTGGGTGTCCGCTCCTCGGCACACATCGGATTAGGTGAGCCGAAGGAGGTGGACCTGCATTCCATCTCCAAGTGGAACTGGCGGAAGGCAGTTCCGCCCCGTTCCGGCTCACTTTAACCCCTGGCTGCACTTCCCTGCCAGTCTGTCTGTGTAGAGCTGCAGAGGGAAAATGGCGCTGGTGAGCTGCTGGGTCCGCTCATAGTGAAGCCCCGCCCCCATAATGGCGCGCAGTCTTCCCGTTTTTTTTATACTGGCTGAGGTATGCATGATGCTTAGCAGTGGGTTAGAACACCTGTAAGCTAGTTTGCCAGTGTGGGTAATGTAAGTAGTGGCTCAGCGCACCCCTCACAGCGGAACACACGCACACAGCATGTCATCCTGAGCCCTGGAGTGCAGCCTGCCAGGCAGCACTGCGCTCCACACCCTTATGCCGCCATTTCAGCCGGTGACCCGCTAACCGGGACACCGGCCACATACTCACCACTCTTCTTACTACTGGCTCTGTTAGGGGTGGCGGCGTGCTGCGGGCCCGTACGCTCTCCGTGGTGGGGATTGCGAATAGAACCATCAGGAGCTCAGTGTCCTGTCAGCTGGGAACGGGACCATTAACCCTGGAGGAGGTTGGGCCGTCCCACCCCCTCCCACCCCTAAGTCCCAGGAAGCAGACAGGCTATTGCCAAACAGCACTGTCTGAAAATAAACAGAAAAAATAAATGTAGAAAACTCTTCAGGAGCTTCCCTAAGCGTGACCGGCTCCTCCGGGCACATTTTCTAAACTGAGTCTGGTAGGAGGGGCATAGAGGGCGGAGCCAGTACACACTATTGATTTCTTAAAGTGCCCAAGGCTCCTAGTGGACCCGTCTATACCCCATGGTACTAATGTGGACCTCAGTATCCTCTACGACGTAAGAGAAAAAGGGATATAAAAACTCTGAAAATATAAAACTGTACATTACAGATTGTGCACAGACAGTGAGCCTAATTCAGACCTGATTGTAGATCAATTTCTTTGACATGCGGGGGAACGCCCAGCACAGGGCAAGTCTGCTCGGCATGTCGGATCCAGAGTGGGTTTCAGCAGGGGTGTATCTAGGGGTCCGAGGGCCCCTGGCAAGGTAAGAGGCTGGCGCCCCCCCTACACACATTTGGAATAAGGTGTGAGTATTGGAAATGGGGCATGGTCTTGTGGGGGAAGGGCGTGGACACAACAGTACTTCCAATTCAAATTATGCCACACAGTAGTGTCCCTTACTCGCATTACACCGCACAGTAGTGTCTCATATTCACGTTACACCATACCTCCCCCCTTACCCACCTTTCCCACAGCTTGACCTTAACCTGCCCCCCCCCAAAGCCTCTTCAGTGGTGCCTAACCCTAACCCACCCTTTCTAATCTCCCTCCCTGCAGCCTAACCCTAACCCTCCCGCCCTCACAGCCTAACACTAACCCTCCCACGCTGCTTGCCAGTGGAGACTTTGGCACCAACTCGATCCGGATTTTGGCATTCTGCATTGCTATCTATGTTGGGATGCCAGCATCAGCATTCAGAGCAATTTCGGGATTCTGGCGTCAGCTTTCCTACCTCTGGGATGCCAAACGCCGGCATCTTGACTGCATCCCGAATGAAATGCTAATGAGCTGCTGTGAGATGAGCCTCAAATGGACCCAGCCATTAACCAAACACCATTAGTTGGATGGTAGAAGTGCTTCCTGTTAGAAGAAACATCAGGGTGCCATCACTTCCAAGATAAAATGATCAATTATACAATTAACTGATATACATTTCCTTGAAATAGGTAAGATATGTATTTTCTTTATTACACTCAACAAGTTAAAGTTTTCGCTTACTTACTACTTACTTACATCTAACATGCATGAAAATCGTGGATAATGCAGAAGAGAGAAAACACCAATTTCTGCGCAATTAACACTCCGAGTGCAGCCTAGTTTTAAACAAGGGATTCACCAAAGACCCAGAAAACAAGTGCACAATACAGACTGAATAAAACCATAGGCGCAAAACAGAGAAGTAACATGCAAAAAATGGCAACACCACAACCTTGAATGTCTTCTTAATGGGTGTTAGTGTTGCTTCCTTGTTATTAGAAAATCCATTCCAGATATTGACCTCAAAAGAAAAGGATATATAGTGCAATACCGTTTGATAAAGAATATCCCAATTTTTTATTATTAGTATTCCACTCACATGAAGACAAATATAAACTTGCATATATGAAAATCCACAATGTGGACACGGCCAATCCTCCTTCACGTTATTCTTTGGATCAATACCTCGGAAGAAATTTATTTAGTGCAACACTGTGAGATTTTTTAACACAGTTTTAATTTTTTAAAAATACACTCACATTTAATAAAAAGAATTAAAGCATTAAAACATGGGAATTTTTTGGTCCTCACAAACAATGGAAATGAGTCCCAGCAGTCCACATCAGAGGTCAGGTTCCAGTTCCACCCCTCATGAATGTCCACGATAAAAGTCCACAATAAAAAGCACCTTGCTTAACGCGTTTCGGACCTCCAAAGTTTGGTCCTTCCTCAGATGCTTTTACAACTTACCCGGACGGCACCAATTGGACTCTCCACTTTGGACCCTAAACATCAACGGTGAGACTAGAGAAAACCCTATCTGCATGAGAAAGCTTGCACGGTGTGCTTAAAAAGGGACTTAGCAAAGCTGCTACTCACCTACAACCATATCTGTGGACCATATCTGGAGAGAATCCTAGCCTGGGGTATGATATACTTCTCCTAAGGGGACTAGTGAATGTCTTGTGACCCATGAATTGATTTGATCAAGATGATTTTATATGCCAGACATCTTATGTGTTTTTAGTAATTCTATTAAATTTGTATATTAATTCAACCTAAAACCTACCGTCCTTTTATATTCATTTATAATTATTTATTAATTATTTTTTAATTGTTGGATTATTATTAGAGGGATATACCCTTATTAACAACAGAGCGCAGGTGTTTTCTATTTTTTTCTGAGGTCAGATACAGTGTTGACTACGGTGCGAGTCAGATACAGTGTGGGTCAGATACTGGGCAGGTTACAGTGTGGGTTGGGTACAGTGCAGGTTGGATACAGTCCAGATCAGTTACAGTGTGAGCATGTCCTTTTCATCTGGTGGTGCCTGTGAGGATGATGATGATGGTTCGGGCGCTGCAGCATACACAGTGCTCTTTCAGTGCCTTTATTGTCTTGCTTGTGTAGTAGTAGTAGTAGCACAGCAGCAGCCTCTTGGAGGATGCAGCAGCAGCCAGCAGGTATCCATTAGCTAAGAGCCATGAGAATTGTCCCTCTCAGCCAATCAGTGGTCAGCCCATTGATTTCAATAGGGCTTTTGAAATTGGCTCCCGAATCCAAAACTAGAGATGTGCACCGGACATTTTTCGGGTTTTGTGTTTTGGTTTTGGATTCGGTTCCGCGGCCGTGTTTTGGATTCGGACGCGTTTTGGCAAAACCTCCCTGAAATTTTTTGTCGGATTCGGGTGTGTTTTGGATTCGGGTGTTTTTTTACAAAAACACCTCAAAAACAGCTTAAATCATAGAATTTGGGGGTCATTTTGATCCCATAGTATTATTAACCTCAATAACCATAATTTCCACTCATTTCCAGTCTATTCTGAACACCTCACACCTCACAATATTATTTTTAGTCCTAAAATTTGCACCGAGGTCGCTGGATGGCTAAGCTAAGCGACCCAAGTGGCCGACACAAACACCTGGCCCATCTAGGAGTGGCACTGCAGTGTCAGACATGTCACAACTGAGGGCCTGAGCTGACGGAAGGCAGCCTCAGTTGTAGGGGCTGAGATGTACCGGAACCTGGGAGGTTGTATCAGACCCCTGGACATGTAAGTAACATGAAGAGAAACCGCCCGAAGGCGTGACCACGACAACTTGAGTAAAAGTCAATGATATTTATTTATGACAAACTCCATGCATCACAGTAGCAGTAAAAAGTAACATAAAAATCAGCAGAGAAATAATAATACAGTTCCTGGGTACTACAGGGTGGCAGGGGCCACAGAGCTCTGGTGGTATGAGACAGTTCTTATTATCTGCAAGTTGGAAAGTCCTTACCAGGCTCAACTGTAGCAATGAGGAAAGCCCAGGGTCGTACCAGCTGGTGTTCCAGGGAAAGCTGGACTGCTGTAGATAAAATGCTGCTGTGGGTACTGGTTAGAACCAGACAGGTGTTGGCACGGAGTGGATACTGGCTGGAACCAGTTAAATAATAAATAAAGCTTGAGAGTGATGCAATGTAGATGAAATGTAGAATTTGAGAGCGGAGAAATAATAATACCGGTGGAGAGTGGTAAACTGCAGAAAGGACACCGGCCCTTTAAGAGAAGCTGTACACTGCTGGAAGCTGAGCTGGAAGCAGGTGATGTTGTAGCTGGAAACAGGTGAGTCCAGAACGGATGGGAGAGTCAGGCTACACCGCAGATGGAATGCTGGTGCGGGTCTCTATAGCAGAAGTCTGGAGACAGGAGCTGGAACCTGGAAGACATTCACAGAAGAGAGACAAACTGGAACTAGGTTTGACAACCAAAGCACTGACGCCTTCCTTGCTCAGGCACAACCTATTTATACCTGCAGCAAGGAAGGCATTGGCTAGGCAATTATGCAAATTAATAATACTGACAACGGATTGGTAGGAAAGATCAGCTGACAGAATCCAAGATGGCTGCGCCCATGCAGACACTTGGAGGGAAGTTTGGATTGTAATCCATGTGGTCTGGAAAACAGTAATGGCGGCGCCGGCCACCGGAGACAGGAGACGTCAGGCTGACAGATGCACATCTGACCACGCGGACACAGCGGAGGCCGCGGCTGACGTAATCGCCACTCTGAATGCAGAAGCTCAGGGACGGCGGCGGAGGCCGCGGGAGACGCCATGCCAGATGTAAAAGGCGTTACTGTGACTGCGTCCAGAGAGACAGGAGAGGATGCGGGAATGTGCACATCAGGATGACAGATGGGATCCGGTCCTGGAGCGCTGAGCCAGCCTTAGAAGGCATCTGATAGGTAAGAAATGGCGTCCAGATACCCGGATCGTGACAGCACCCCCCCTTTAGGAGTGGCCCCAGGACACTTCTTTGGCTTTTGAGGAAACTTGGAATGGAATCTCCGGACCAAGGCAGGAGCATGGACATCAGAAGCATTGGTCCAAGAACGTTCCTCAGGGCCATAACCCTTCCAGTCAATAAGATACTGAAGTTGACCGTAACGGTGACGTGAGTCCAGGATCTTGGCTACTTCATACTCAATGCCTCGTTGAGTTTGGACTTTCGGAGTTGGAGGAAGTGAGGAATGAAACCGATTCAAGATTAGCGGTTTCAACAGGGAAACATGGAATGTCCTGGGTATTTTTAAGAAGGGAGGCAACTGGAGTCTGTAAGCAACAGGATTGATGACTTGGTCAATTTTAAAAGGACCGATGTAGCGAGGTGCAAACTTCATACTGGGAACTCTTAACCTCAAATTCTTTGTGGATAACCATACCCGATCACCCACCTTGAGAGCAGGAACTGCTCGACGCTTCTTATCCGCAAACTTCTTGTACCTGAACGATGCCTTGAGCAGAGCTGATCGTACGCTCTTCCAGATATTGGCAAACTGATGCAAGGTGATATCCACTGCGGGAACAGAAGTTGCTGGAAGCGGTTGGAACTCAGGGACTTTAGGGTGGAATCCAAAGTTGGTGAAGAATGGTGTTGAGGAAGATGAAGAATGATACTGGTTGTTATGACAGAACTCGGCCCAGGGAAGTAATTGAACCCAGTCATCTTGAGAGGAGGACACATAGATGCGGAGGAAGGACTCCAAGTCCTGATTCACCCTCTCAGTTTGACCATTGGTCTGAGGATGGTAAGCCGTGGAAAACTTTAGCTTGACTTGGAGGGCTTGACATAAACTTCGCCAGAATTTGGCTGTGAATTGAACTCCTCGATCTGAGATAATTTCTTCTGGAAGACCGTGGAGTCGAAAGATCTCTTGTATGAATACTTGAGCCAACTTGGAAGCTGACGGAAGACCGGTGAGAGGAATGAAGTGTGCCATCTTGGTGAACCGGTCAACTACCACCCAGATGGTATTAAACTTGTTGCACATGGGCAAATCTGTAATAAAATCCATCGACAAATGGGTCCATGGTCGACGGGGAACAGATAGTGGAACCAGTTGCCCCGCAGGCGACTGGCGGGATACTTTATGTTGAGCACACTTTGGGCAAGATGCAATAAACTCCAAAACGTCCTTTTTCAGAGTTGGCCACCAATAGGACCTAGAGATAAACTCCAGGGTTTTTTGGATACCTGTATGTCCGGCAAAGCGGGAAGCATGGGCCCAATGCATGAGCTTCTTCCTTAGTGTCGGCTTCACAAAACTTTTCCCTGATGGGGGCGTAGAGTCCATCCCTACCGTGGAGAATGCCAACGGATTTATAATAGGATGCTTGTCTGAAGACTCTGACTCATTTTCTTGCTCCCATGAGCGGGAAAGGGCATCGGCCTTGCGATTCTGAGAGCCCGGGCAGAACTGGAGTTTAAAGTCGAACCTGGAAAAGAAAAGTGCCCATCTGGCCTGACGAGGGTTGAGACATTGTGCGCCTTTCAGATATAGAAGGTTCTTGTGGTCTGTAAGGATGGTGATTGAATGAGAAGCTCCCTCCAACAGATATCTCCACTCCTCTAGAGCGAGCTTGATGGCTAGCAACTCCTGGTCGCCAATGGCATAGTTGCGTTCCGCTGGGGAGAACTTCCGTGAGAAGAAACTGCAAGGATGTAAATAGCCATCTTTAGCCCTCTGAGATAACACCGCTCCTACTCCAACGGAGGAGGCATCCACCTCTAGGATGAAAGGAGAGTCGATGTCAGGCTGTTTCAGGACAGGCGCAGAGATGAACCTCTGTTTTAAAAGATGAAAAGCTTGCATGGCTTCTTCAGACCACTTGGACGGGTTAGCACCCTTCTTGGTGAAAGCAGTAATAGGCGCCACAATGGTGGAAAAGTCTCGTATAAACTTTCGGTAATAATTGGCGAACCCTAAGAACCTCTGGACCCCTTTGAGGGTTAAGGGTACTGGCCAATTCTGGATTGCTTGTAGTTTCTCAGGATCCATCTCTAGTCCGGAACCGGACACAATGTACCCTAGAAACGGAATGGACTTGACTTCAAAGACGCATTTCTCTAATTTGCAATAGAGATGATTGACACGGAGACGGGACAGAACCTCCTTTACCCAAAAACGATGTTCCTCTAAATTGTTGGCAAAAATGAGGATATCATCTAGATAGACCACGACATGACGGTATAGAATGTCTCTGAAGATCTCATTGACGAAATGCTGGAAGACAGCTGGAGCATTGCTCAATCCGAAGGGCATGACGAGGTACTCATAATGTCCGTCACGGGTGTTAAATGCGGTCTTCCACTCGTCACCCTCACGGATCCGGATGAGATTGTATGCACCTCTCAAGTCCAGCTTTGTAAAGATGGTAGCTCCGCTAACTCTGTCAAAGAGCTCAGTAATCAGGGGTAAAGGATAGCGGTTCTTGATGGTAATGTCGTTCAAACCTCTGTAGTCGATGCACGGCCGCAGACCACCATCTTTCTTTTTTACAAAAAAGAAGCCTGCGCCGGCTGGAGAAGAAGAAGGTCGAATGAACCCCTTTGCTAGGTTCTCTTTAATGTATTCCTCCATAGAATGCGTCTCGGGCAGAGACAACGGATAAGTTCGGCCTCGAGGTGGAACCTTCCCTGGAACGAGATCAATCGGGCAGTCCCATTCTCTATGAGGAGGAAGGATATCAGCAGAAGCTTTACTGAACACATCCGTGAAATCTTGATATGGAGGAGGTGGAACATCAGACGACCTGGGGGAGGAAGAACAGACAGGCAACACTTTAAACAAACATGTCTCAGCACAGGAGGGACCCCATGCCAGGATTTGCGTAGTCGTCCAATCAATTGTAGGATTGTGAAGACGGAGCCATGGAAGGCCCAGGACCACAGGATGTGTGGCTCTTGGAATCACTAAAAGTGAAATAAGTTCGGAATGAAGAACTCCCACTCTCAGACGAACTGGTAGAGTCCTTAGAGCAATAACTGTATCAAAAATTTTACTGCCATCCACGGCAGTTAAGGAAAAGGAGGAAGGAAGTCTCTCGGTGGGTAGGGACCACCGTTTAACATAGGCTTCGGTAATAAAGTTCCCAGCTGCTCCGGAATCCAGGAGGGCAATGACGTTCTGATAACGTTGAGCAACTTGAAGCGAGACTGGGAGATTACAATCTTGAGGAGATGGAGAGGAGATCATTACTCCTAGCCGGCCCTCTCCTTGGCGAGCTAGGATTTGGAGTTTTCCCGGACGTTTGGGACAGGCATTAATAGTGTGAGACGGAGCTGCACAATACAGACAGAGAGACTCAGAGAGACGTCTTCGGCGCTCAGCAGGAGTTAAACGGGAACGGCCAATTTGCATGGGTTCATCTTTAGTTGGTGACAGTTGGCGAGGAGGAGGAGCAGAAGATTTTGGAGCAGATGATCTTCCACGCTCAGTTGCTCTCTCTCTGAAACGTAAGTCAACTTTTGTACAAAGTGAGATTAGCTCATCTAACTTGGAGGGTAAGTCTCTGGTAGCTAACTCATCTTTAATACGCTCGGATAAACCATGCCAGAATGCAGCATACAGGGCCTCGTCGTTCCATGCCAGTTCAGACGCCAGGATCTGGAACTGTATAAGATATTGTCCTACAGTATGTGATCCCTGGCGTAAGCGGAGAATCTCAGACGAAGCTGAAGTTACCCGGCCTGGCTCGTCGAAGATGCGCCTGAATGTTGACACGAATGCAGTGTAAGAAGATAGCAGGGTGTCGGACCTCTCCCATAACGGTGATGCCCAGTCAAGGGCTGAGCCACTGAGAAGTGAGATGATGTAGGCAATTTTTGTACGGTCACTGGGAAAATTGCCAGGTTGTAGCTCAAACTGAATCTCACACTGGTTGAGAAATCCCCTGCAGAATCTTGGAGATCCGTCAAATTTTGCTGGCGTTGGAAGATGAAGACGTGGAGCAGAAACGGGTAAGGTGGGTGGGGTTATAGTTGGAGTCACTGTGGTTGACGCCCCAGATGCGCCTGATCCACGGAGAGTTGTCTGAATCCCATCCAGCCGAGTAGAGAGATCCTGGAGACAGCGGATGATGTGGCCCTGTGCAGCCTCCTGATGTTCAAGTCGGGCTGCCAGTTCTTGCATCGGCCTGGCCGCTTGATCCTGGTCTCCGGCTGGATTCATTTGGTCAGTGCTTACTGTCACAACTGAGGGCCTGAGCTGACGGAAGGCAGCCTCAGTTGTAGGGGCTGAGATGTACCGGAACCTGGGAGGTTGTATCAGACCCCTGGACATGTAAGTAACATGAAGAGAAACCGCCCGAAGGCGTGACCACGACAACTTGAGTAAAAGTCAATGATATTTATTTATGACAAACTCCATGCATCACAGTAGCAGTAAAAAGTAACATAAAAATCAGCAGAGAAATAATAATACAGTTCCTGGGTACTACAGGGTGGTAGGGGCCACAGAGCTCTGGTGGTATGAGACAGTTCTTATTATCTGCAAGTTGGAAAGTCCTTACCAGGCTCAACTGTAGCAATGAGGAAAGCCCAGGGTCGTACCAGCTGGTGTTCCAGGGAAAGCTGGACTGCTGTAGATAAAATGCTGCTGTGGGTACTGGTTAGAACCAGACAGGTGTTGGCACGGAGTGGATACTGGCTGGAACCAGTTAAATAATAAATAAAGCTTGAGAGCGATGCAATGTAGATGAAATGTAGAATTTGAGAGCGGAGAAATAATAATACCGGTGGAGAGTGGTAAACTGCAGAAAGGACACCGGCCCTTTAAGAGAAGCTGTACACTGCTGGAAGCAGGTGATGTTGTAGCTGGAAACAGGTGAGTCCAGAACGGATGGGAGAGTCAGGCTACACCGCAGATGGAATGCTGGTGCGGGTCTCTATAGCAGAAGTCTGGAGACAGGAGCTGGAACCTGGAAGACATTCACAGAAGAGAGACAAACTGGAACTAGGTTTGACAACCAAAGCACTGACGCCTTCCTTGCTCAGGCACAACCTATTTATACCTGCAGCAAGGAAGGCATTGGCTAGGCAATTATGCAAATTAATAATACTGACAACGGATTGGTAGGAAAGATCAGCTGACAGAATCCAAGATGGCTGCGCCCATGCAGACACTTGGAGGGAAGTTTGGATTGTAATCCATGTGGTCTGGAAAACAGTAATGGCGGCGCCGGCCACCGGAGACAGGAGACGTCAGGCTGACAGATGCACATCCGACCACGCGGACACAGCGGAGGCCGCGGCTGACGTAATCGCCACTCTGAATGCAGAAGCTCAGGGACGGCGGCGGAGGCCGCGGGAGACGCCATGCCAGATGTAAAAGGCGTTACTGTGACTGCGTCCAGAGAGACAGGAGAGGATGCGGGAATGTGCACATCAGGATGACAGATGGGATCCGGTCCTGGAGCGCTGAGCCAGCCTTAGAAGGCATCTGATAGGTAAGAAATGGCGTCCAGATACCCGGATCGTGACAAGACAGGATGGCACTTCAAAAAATAGTCCCCAAACAGCACGATGCAAAGAAAAAAAGAGGTGCACCAAGGTCGCTGTGTGACTAAGCTAAGCGACCCAAGTGGCCGACACAAACACCTGGCCCATCTAGGAGTGGCACTGCAGTGTCAGACAGGATGGCAGATTTAAAAAATAGTCCCCAAACAGCACATGATGCAAAGAAAAAAAGAGGTGCAATGAGGTAGCTGTGTGACTAAGCTAAGCGACCCAAGTGGCCGACACAAACACCTGGCCCATCTAGGAGTGGCACTGCAGTGTCAGACAGGATGGCAGATTAAAAAAATAGTCCCCAAACAGCACATGATGCACAGAAAAAAAGAGGTGCACCAAGGTCGCTGTGTGACTAAGCTAAGCGACCCAAGTTGCCGACACAAACACCTGGCCCATCTAGGAGTGGCACTGCAGTGTCAGACAGGATGGCAGATTTAAAAAATAGTCCCCAAACAGCACATGATGCAAAGATAAATTAAAGAAAATAGAGGTGCAAGATGGAATTGTCCTTGGGCCCTCCCACCCACCCTTATGTTGTATAAACAGGACATGTACACTTTAACAAACCCATCATTTCAGCGACAGGGTCTGCCACACGACTGTGACTGAAATGACTGGTTGGTTTGGGCCCCCACCAAAAAAGAAGCAATCAATCTCTCCTTGCACAAACTGGCTCTACAGAGGCAAGATGTCCACCTCCTCCTCATCGTCCGATTCCTCACCCCTTTCACTGTGTACATCCCCCTCCTCACAGAGTATTAATTCGTCCCCACTGGAATCCACCATCTCAGGTCCCTGTGTACTTTCTGGAGGCAATTGCTGGTGAATGTCTCCACGGAGGAATTGATTATAATTCATTTTGATGAACATCATCTTCTCCACATTTTGTGGAAGTAACCTTGTACGCCGATTGCTGACAAGGTGACCGGCTGCACTAAACACTCTTTCGGAGTACACACTGGAGGGGGGCAACTTAGGTAAAATAAAGCCAGTTTTGTGCAAGGGCCTCCAAATTGCCTCTTTTTCCTGCCAGTATACGTACGGACTGTCTGACGTGCCTACTTGGATGCGGTCACTCATATAATCCTCCACCATTCTTTCAATGGTGACAGAATCATATGCAGTGACAGTAGACGACATGTCAGTAATCGTTGGCAGGTCCTTCAGTCCAGACGAGATGTCAGCACTCGCTCCAGACTGCCCTGCATCACCGCCAGCGGGTGGGCTTGGAATTCTTAGCCTTTTCCTCGCAGCCCCAGTTGCGGGAGAATGTGAAGGAGGAGCTGTTGACGGGTCACGTTCCGCTTGACTTGACAATTTTCTCACCAGCAGGTCTTTGAACCTCTGCAGACTTGTGTCTGCCGGGAAGAGAGATACAACGTAGGTTTTAAATCTAGGATCGAGCACGGTGGCCAACATGTAGTGCTCTGATTTCAACAGAATGACCACCCGTGAATCCTTGTTAAGCGATTTAAGGGCTCCATCCACAAGTCCCACATGCCTAGCGGAATCGCTCTGTTTTAGCTCCTCCTTCAATCTCTCCAGCTTCTTCTGCAAAAGCCTGATGAGGGGAATGACCTGACTCAGGCTGGCAGTGTCTGAACTGACTTCACGTGTGGCAAGTTCAAAGGGTTGCAGAACCTTGCACAACGTTGAAATCATTCTCCACTGCACTTGAGTCAGGTGCATTCCCCCTCCTTTGCCTGTATCGTAGGTAGCTGTATAGGCTTGAATGGCCTTTTGCTGCTCCTCCATCCTCTGAAGCATATAGAGGGTTGAATTCCACCTTGTTACTAATACCACCTCTTGCTTCAGATGATGGCGGGGCAGGTTCAGGAGTGTTTGCTGGTGCTCCAGTCTTCGGCACGCGGTGGCTGAATGCCGAAAGTGGCCCGCAATTCTTCGGGCCACTGACAGCATCTCTTGCACGCCCCTATCGTTTTTTAAATAATTCTGCACCACCAAATTCAATGTATGTGCAAAACATGGGACGTGCTGGAATTTGCCCACATGTAATGCACGCACAATATTGGTGGCATTGTCCGATGTCACAAATCCCCAGGAGAGTCCAATTGGGGTAAGCCATTCTGCGATGATGTTCCTCAGTTTCCGTAAGAGGTTGTCAGCTGTGTGCCTCTTATGGAAAGCGGTGATACAAAGCGTAGCCTGCCTAGGAAGGAGTTGGCGTTTGCGAGATGCTGCTACTGGTGCCGCCGCTGCTGTTCTTGCTGCGGGAGGCAATACATCTACCCAGTGGGCTGTCACAGTCATATAGTCCTGAGTCTGCCCTGCTCCACTTGTCCACATGTCCGTGGTTAAGTGGACATTGTGTACAACTGCATTTTTTGGGACACTGGTGACTCTTTTTCTGACATCTGTGTACATTCTCGGTATCGCCTGCCTAGAGAAATGGAACCTAGATGGTATTTGGTACCGGGGACACACTACCTCAAGCAATTCTCTAGTTCCCTGTGAATTAATGCTGGATACCGGACACACGTTTAACACCACCGAAGTTGCCAAGACCTGAGTTATCCGCTTTGCAGCAGAATGACTGCTGTGATATGTCATCTTCCTCGCAAAGGACTGTTGGACAGTCAATTGCTTACTGGAAGTAGTACAAGTGGTCTTCCGACTTCCCCTCTGGGATGACGATCGACTCCTAGCAGCAACAACAGCAGCGCCAGCAGCAATAGGCGTTACACTCAAGGATGCATCGGAGGAATTCCAGGCAGGAGAGGACTCGTCAGACTTGACAGTGACATGGCCTGCAGGACTTTTGGCTTTCCTGTATAAGGAGGAAATTGACACTGAGGGAGTTGGTGGTGTGGTTTGCAGGAGCTTGGTTACAAGAGGAAGGGATTTAGTTGTCAGTGGACTGCTTCCGCTGTCACCCAAAGTTTTTGAACTTGTCAATGACTTCTGATGAATGCGCTCCAGGTGACGTATAAGGGAGGATGTTCCTAGGTGGTTACAGTGACATCTTCAATTTGAATATCAGGTACTGGACTGCGGGTGCTCCTTCCAGCACTTGCAGGGGGCGTGTAAATGGTGGAAGGTGCCACCTCTTCCCGTCCAGTGTTGGGAAGGTCAGGCATCGCAACCGACACAATTGGACTCTCCTTGGGGATTTGTGATTTAGAAGAACGCACAGTTCTTTGCTGTGCTTTTGCCAGCTTAAGTCTTTTTATTTTTCTAGCGAGAGGATGAGTGCTTCCATCCTCATGTGAAGCTGAACCACTAGCCATGAACATAGGACAGGGCCTCAGCCGTTCCTTGCCACTCCGTGTCGTAAATGGCATATTGGCAAGTTTACGCTTCTCATCAGACGCTTTTAATTTTGATTTTTGGGTCATTTTACTGAACTTCTGTTTTTTGGATTTTACATGCTCTCTACTATGACATTGGGCATTCGCCTTGGCAGACGACGTTGATGGCATTTCATCATCTCGGCCATGACTAGTGGCAGCAGCTTCAGCACGAGGTGGAAGTGGATCTTGATCTTTCCCTATTTTACCCTCCACATTTTTGTTCTCCATTTTTTAATGTGTGGAATTATATGCCAGTAATATATCAATAGCAATGGCCTACTGTACCGTACTGCTATATATTATATACTGGTGGTCTTCAAAATAATGCACTGTCCTCCTACTATAAATATTGCGCACAACTAAAATGCACCACAGGTATGGATGGATAGTATACTTGACGACACAGAGGTAGGTAGAGCAGTGGCCTACTGTACCGTACTGCTATATATTATATACTGGTGGTCAGCAAAATTATGCACTGTCCTCCTACTATATATACTGCGCACAACAACTAAAATGCACCACAGGTATGGATGGATAGTATACTTGACGACACAGGGGTAGGTAGAGCAGTGAACTACTGTACCGTACTGCTATATATGATATACTGGTGGTCAGCAAAATTATGCACTGTACTCCTACTATATATACTGCGCACAACTAAAATGCACCACAGGTATGGATGGATAGTATACTTGACGACACAGAGGTAGGTAGAGCAGTGGCCTACTGTACCGTACTGCTATATATTATATACTGGTGGTCAGCAAAATTCTGCACTGTCCTCCTACTATATATACTGCACACAGCAACTAAAATGCACCACAGGTTTGGATGGATAGTATACTTGACGACACAGAGATAGGTAGAGCAGTGGCCTACTGTACTGTACTGCTATATATTATATACTGGTGGTCAGCAAAATTATGCACTGTCCTCCTACTATATATATTGCGCACAACAACTAAAATGCACCACAGGTATGGATGGATAGTATACTTGAAGACACAGAGGTAGGTAGAGCAGTGGACTACTGTACCGTACTGCTATATATTATATACTGGTGGTCAGCAAAATTATGCACTGTACTCCTACTATATATACTGTGCGCAACTAAAATGCACCACAGGTATGGATGGATAGTATATGTGGTGACACAGAGGTAGGTAGAGCAGTGGACTACTGTACCGTACTGCTATATATTATATACTGGTGGTCAGCAAAATTATGCACTGTCCTCCTACTATATATACTGCGCACAACAACTAAAATGCACCACAGGTATGGATGGATAGTATACTTGACGACACAGAGATAGGTAGAGCAGTGGCCTACTGTACCGTACTGCTATATATTATATACTGGTGGTCAGCAAAATAATGCACTGTACTCCTACTTTATATACTGCGCACAACTAAAATGCACCACAGGTATGGATGGATAGTATACAACACAAAAAATGGAGTAGTTCACAAGCGCTACAACACGGAAGGATCAAGGCCTCTGCAAGATTGTCTTAATGTTCAGGTAACTATCCCCTCGACCAGGCTCGCACCTGTGGACTGACCTCCTCTCATTGGGGGACAAACATAAAAAGGTTTCTTTAGCACCACCACAGACACGTTCGATTCCAGGGGTTATCCTCTCCCTCAGTGTAGGTGCTCACCTTACTACAGGTCCCTATGTGCCTTGAAAGGTGTCTTTTTCTCTGAACTTCTTATATCATTTTGTGTTCACAGCATTAGGGGTCACCCTTTCCCTCCAATAAGACGCTCACCTTGAATATAGGCCCTATGTTCCTTGAAAGGTTTCTTTTACTGTATCCTTCCACCGACCTCTTCTATAAGGCCGTATAGACCTTTTCTCAGGATGCTTACTTTTCCTCAATCAAGAAATCCATTCGAAAAAATATTTAAAAAATGTATTCCACATAAATCTCCATCGATGGATAACAACATACAACAATAAAATAATCGATAAAAACTAATCAAAAAATCACCCAAGGCCTCTGCAAGATTGTCTTAATGTTCAGGTAACTATCCCCTCGACCAGGCTCGCACCTGTGGACTGACCTCCTCTCATTGGGGGACAAACATAAAAAGGTTTCTTTAGCACCACCACAGACACGTTCGATTCCAGGGGTTATCCTCTCCCTCAGTGTAGGTGCTCACCTTACTACAGGTCCCTACAGTGGCGTAAGTTCGTCCTAGACGCCCGGAGGCAATATAAATACAGGTGCCCCCCTATATAGAGGCAAAAAATTTTTTTTATATATATATATATATATATATATATATATATACATACACACACACCACACCAATATTGATCCTGCAGGCTATATATATATTTATATATATATATATATCCTGCCATTCTTTGCAAGCATAATGGCGTATGCATGAAGAAATTTCCAAAGGACAGCTCTTGCGGTGAGAGCTATTCTTTGCCATGATACAGTAGAACTTCCCGGTGTATGATCCGGAGTCCTATCTGTGCATGCGTGGGCTGATGCGCCCCACTAGGGGGTGCTGGGAGGGGTCCAATGGGTAATGTGATAGAAGCCCATCTAAAGATGGTGTTGCCCACCGCATCCAAGCCCTGGGGTCTAGGCTTGGTGGATAAGTAGTAAGCCGCCAAACCTCTGAAAACTGCATTTTTGGAGGTTTGGCTGCATTTTTAACCTTGTGCCAATGATACATCCCTGCAGACCAGTGCCAGTTTGGGGTCCACATGGGCCTGGAGCTGAAAGTGAGTCTATTATGTGACCGATACTGCGGGAGGGGAGGCAATCATTTTGCTGGCTGTCGGGATTCCTAGCGGTCAGGATACCGACACCAGAATACCGTCTCACAGGTCTTATTCCCATTCGTGGGTGTCCACAACACCAATAGAGTGGGATGGGAACCACCGAGACCACTGCGTTGCGAGCGCAACAAGCAAGGGCCTTCATTGCGCACGCCCCCTGCCAGAATTCTGACGGACGGGATGCTGCTGTCAGGATGCTGACAGACGGCATCCCGTCTGTCGGTAAAACATATGTATTCCCTGCGGGAGGACAATTAATTATGGGAGGAAGATGGGGAGGGATGGTCGCGGGCGGGCAGAAGGACTTGGCAAATGGGGGGGGGGGGGCAGATGGAGTAACAGAGGTCTGGAGGACGGGATGAGGCAGAATGGGGGTCATTGTATATATGACAAAAATGCAGATTCATTGAACGGGCATTGAAACGTTGCACTACTTCAATTGGTGTCAGTGTGCAAATCATTGGAGTGCCGCACCACCTCTATTTTGCTAAACTACTTTGCTGTGAGGGCACCCAATGTATTAGTCTATTATGTGGCTGTGCCAGACCCCTACCTCAATCTATATATACAAACATACATACAGTATACTGGCAGTGCACTTATGCAGGGAGAAAGGGAGCATAGATGGATACCTTGTGTAGTGAAAGAAGGCTCTTCTCTCCTCCCCAATTACCAGAGGCAGAGCGCAATAAGAAGTGTAATCCAAGGCAAGCGTGGTACCAGCTCTTAAACTCCGCCTCGCACGTGTGTCCATCCATCCCGTCCCCCCCTTCCCCACAGCAGCGGGGCAACGGTAGCAGCAGCTCCTCTCCTACCTCCCACAGCAGGCGCGCACCAGCGTACTCTCCTGGGGTTTGCGCTGTAGTGGCGGCTTACAGGAATGAGTCAGTTCAGTGACGTAACTAGAAATTTTTCTCCCCCAAGCCAAAAAATTATTCGCCCCCCCCCCCTCCATAATTGGCAGTATAGAGTGTGTGGCTTCATTGGGACGGGCGTGGCTTACCATAAAGGGGTGTAACATTGCAGGAAAAGACTGCGTTATACCCCAGTTTTCCAACCTGCACGCCCAGGCGGGAAAGAAAATTAATCCTGATTCATGCCCCTTACATTATTTGTAATTTTTCCTCCTTATAGTAATGCCCAGTATACATTATGCCACATACTGCAGTGGCCCTTAGACATTATGCCACACACAATAATGCACATGACACAATATGAACACACCATAATGCCCCCGACACATTATGCCACACACCGTAATGCCCCCGACACATTATGACAGGAATCGTAATGCCCGTTATACATTATGCTACACACTGCAATGCCCCTGATACATTATACCACACACCGTAATGCCTGTGACACATTATGACAGGAATCACAATGCCCGTTATACATTATGCTACACACTGCAATGCCCTTGATACATTATAGCACATACAATGTCTTTGACACAGTATAACACACACCACAATGAGCCTGAGACATTATACCACATATCACAATGCCCGCGATATAGTATACCATACACCGTAATGCCCGACACATTATGACACACACCGCAATGTCCGTGATACATTATGCCACACACCGTAATGCCCATTATACATTAAGTTCTACAGTAAGGCTTCTAATTACTTTTAAATTACCTGCTCGTTGCCAGGGGTTTCATGCTCTTGGTTCCATGCACGGTGCCAGGGGTTTTCATGCTCAGGTTGTCATGCTCGTTGCCAGGGGTTTCATGCACTGGTGTCATGTTCGTTGCCAGCGGTTTCATGCTCTTGGTTCCATGCACGGTGCCAGGGGTTTTCATGCTCAGGGTGTCATGCTCGTTGCCAGGGGTTTCATGCACTGGGTGTCATGCTCGTTGCCAGCGGTTCCATGCACGGTGCCAGGGGTTTCATGCTCAGGGTGTCATGCTCGTTGCCAGGGGGTTCATGCACTGGGTGTCATGCTCATTGCTAGGGGGTAGTGCGTGTTGCTAGGGCCGTGCTCCCAGTGCCACATATGCCCCCAGTGCCAGATATTCCCCCACAGTGTCAGGTATATGCCTCCAGTGCCAGGTACATGCCCCCAGTGCCAAATATACCCCCCCAGTGCCACATATGCCCCCTCAGTGCCTGCTCCCCCCCGTGCCAAATATTCCACCACAGTGCCACATATGCCCCCTCAGTGCCTACTCCCCCACAGTGCCAAATATTCCACCACAGTGCCACCTATGCCCCCTCAGTGCCAGCTATATGCCCCCAGTGCCAGATATTTCTCCACAGTGCCAGGCATATGCCCCCAATGCCAGATATTCCCCCACAGTGCCAGGTGTATGCCCCCAGTGCCAGATATTCCCCCCACAGTGCCGGGTATATGCCCCCAGTGCCAGATATTCCCCCACAGGGCCAGGTATATGCGCCCAGTGCCAGGTATATGCCCCCAGTGCCAGATATTCCCCCACAGGGCCAGGTATATGCCCCCAGTGCCAGATATTCCCCCACAGGGCCAGGTATATGCGCCCAGTGCCAGGTATATGCCCCCAGTGCCAGATCTTCCCCCATATGCCCCCAGTGCCAGATCTTCCCCCACTGTGCCAGGTATATGCCCCCAGTGCCAAATATACCCCCCTCCCCAGTGCCACATATGCCCCCCGCCCCAGTGCCAGGTCTCCTCCCCCAGTGCCAGGTATATGCCCCCCAGTGCCAGGTCTTCCCCCACAGTGCCAGGTATATGCCCCCAGTGCCAAATATACCCCCCTCCCCAGTGCCACATATGCCCCCCGTCCCAGTGCCAGGTCTTCCCCCCCAGTGCCAGGTATATGCCCCCCAGTGCCAGGTATATGCCCCACAGTGCCAGGTATATGCCCCCCAGTGCCAGGTCTTCCCCCCCAGTGCCAGGTCTTCCCCCACAGTGCCATGTATATGCCCCCCAGTGCCAGGTCTCCCCCCCCCCAGTGCCAGGTATATGCCCCCCAGTGCCAGGTATATGCCCCCCAATGCCAGGTATATGCCCCCCAGTGCCAGGTCTTCCCCCCCCAGTGCCAGGTATATACCCCACAGTGCCAGGTATATACCCCACAGTGCCAGGTATATGCCCCCCAGTGCCAGGTCTTCCCCCCCAGTGCCAGGTATATGCCCCCAAGTGCCATGTATATGCCCCCCAGTGCCAGGTCTCCTCCCCCCCCAGTGCCAGGTATATGCCCCCCAGTACCAGGTATATGCCCCCAGTGCCTGCTCCCACCTTGTGTTGGAGGGACATGGAGCGCATCGCGCGTCTCCTGTGTCCCTCCCTGGCTCTCTCCCCCGGCCGGTCTAATACAGGAAGTGCCGGTTCGTGAGCCAATCAGAGCTCACGAATGGCACTTCCTTAGACCGGCCGGGAGAGAGCCAGGGAGGGACACAGGAGACGCGCGATGCGCTCCATGTCCCTCCAACACAGCAGGGAGGGAGACATCAGATTGACATGCGGGCGCTCGTCCGCATGTCAATCTGTGTAATGTCAGAGGCGCCACTGCGAGGCGCCCTCTGCGGGTCAGGAGCCCGGCGGCAGCCGACTCCGCTGCCTCCCGGACTTCCGCCCCTGGGTCCCTATGTGCCTTGAAAGGTGTCTTTTTCTCTGAACTTCTTATATCATTTTGTGTTCACAGCATTAGGGGTCACCCTTTCCCTCCAATAAGACGCTCACCTTGAATATAGGCCCTATGTTCCTTGAAAGGTTTCTTTTACTGTATCCTTCCACCGACCTCTTCTATAAGGCCGTATAGACCTTTTCTCAGGATGCTTACTTTTCCTCAATCAAGAAATCCATTCGAAAAAATATTTAAAAAATGTATTCCACATAAATCTCCATCGATGGATAACAACATACAACAATAAAATAATCGATAAAAACTAATCAAAAAATCACCCAAATTGGCGGCCTGGGTTTTTCCTTAAACACTCCCCTTAGAAGCCGGTCGGAGAAATTCCTCCCAAGGAAATATATATAAATCTCCCCGGTCTTAAGGCCTCAATACAGGGTGGTAAAAATATGAATAAAACCTTACCGCCTAGGGGCTAAAAATGCTGGTGCCAACGCGTTTCGGATAAAAATCCTTCCTCAGGGCATATCACAGGACTAACCCAGTCGGCCTTTTAAACCCCACTGAGCCCTTCCCCTCCCCTCTTCAACCAATCAGAGAAGAATAATACTTTTATGCATCAAGATGTATATTGATAGCAACCACTCTCCATATATCTTATTTATATCCTAATGATATCATACTAAACATAAATGATTCTCCGATATATTTAAAAACAAGAAAAGAAAGACATTATAAGTCTTAATTGGTTAGACACAAAGTCCATTATGGAGTATCCATCCATGTTACTTTACATAATCCTCTTAGGCAAGCGTTGTCTCCAAAACCGGATTCCCAATCCATAATTGCAATATAGCCTAAGCCCCCCGCATGTATTACTTCCAATGCACAAAGGTCGAGGTCCCTCCACATCTAGGGCCCCCTCAGTCGGTACATCGGGTTCCCAGATACAGAAAGGCCGCCGCTATCTTTCACGGACCTTCCGATGGCGCATTTCCGGTCCGGTGGAACGCAAACCCGGAAGTGGTTGGAACGCATCGGGTTTCTCAGTGCTGGCTGAATAGATGTACTCCCAGCATTTACCATATGTAAACATTCCCATGAAAGAGGCAAAAACAATAAGAAAGAAACTGTTAGTAAACATAATATGTATATCACTTTTTTTCCTCTCATTATTTATTAGTTAGACAAAAGATGATATTAATTAATGGATTTATCCCATTACTCTTAAAAGGGACGCTTTACTTAAATATAGATTTTTAAACCATGTATACATGTATGTGGATTTGATTACATCACAATTTCATTGCACCACATCCCATGTAGTCTCCCCTATATGTTCCCTCACAGGAACCACTTCATCTCAAATTCCACGTTCAGCCCCTTAGGAACCAACGTCCTAAGCTCATATATGGCCCTCATTTCCATTTTTGCCAATTTCGCCTCCCCATCATTCGTCCTCCAACCTGGTGTTATCACTTTAATTCCACAAAAGCTAATTAGGTGATTAATATTGCACTCATGTTTCTTACTGAAGTGCAATGACACATTATGGGATTCAAGTCCCCTTTTGATGTTCCGAATGTGTTCCGCCATCCTTATTTTTAGCATACGGGTAGTTCTCCCTATATATTGTGACCCGCATGAACATTCCAGGAGATATACACAATTTTTTGTGTTGCATGTGATGAAATCTTTTATGTCATACACCTTCTTTGTCTGTGTGTATCTATATTGTGTCACCTTACTTTCCTTATTCCTGCATGCTCTGCACATTGTGCAAAGACCACATCTGAAAAAGCCTTTAGATCTATTTCTAGTGAGCATTTTAGGTACCGACACTACACTACTGACAACACTTTCTTTCAGGTTCTTAGCCCTTTTATAAATAAACCTGGGGAACTTCTTTCCACTTGTTTATGTTGACTATTATATGCTGTAACAAAGGTTACATCACCCGTAAACTTATCCTTAGTGCCTGGACCTTTAGTCAACATTTCTATACGATTGTAAGTACCGGTCGTGTCCATAGCGGTTTGGACACTATCCCGATCATATCCCTTTGCTAGAAATTGTTCTCGCAATAAATGTGCTTGCTCCCAATACACCCTCTCATCAGAACAGTTTCTTCTAATTCTTTGGAACTGGCTGATCGGAATGGTCTTCAGCCAATTCTGATGGTGATTTCTTGTGTGGTCTATATATGAGTTGCAGTCGGTAGGTTTGGTATAATTACTAGTTTTCAACTGATCATTCTCTATATAGATACGTAGATCCAAGAAGTTCACTTCCACCTCACTGATATTGAAGGTTAGATGTATAGTGGCGGGCACAAATTCGAGTTTGTCTAATTTGTCCTGCTATATATTGACCATATTTTACAGCCTATGGTCAAGACTACGCGTTCATATCTAAAAGATACGATAGCCACCATCAATCAACTCATGACGGTGGATTGGAAACCTGGCTTTTTGTTAGTCACCGCGGAGGTTACGTCCTTATACACTGTTATCAATCATCAGTTGGGCCTAGAAGCGCTGACGTACTTCATGGGCAAAGAAGGCATGCCGGTGGATAGGAGTAACTTTGTCTTAGAGGGAACTTCACTCATTTTGCAGAATAATTTTTTTTGGTTTGATGGGTCTTTCTATGTACAATTGACAGGTACGGCAATGGGCACCAGACTGGCGCCAAGCTACGCTAATCTTTTCATGGCCCATTGGGAGGACCAACAGGTTTGGAATGGCCATGAGTTTGGCGCCAGTCTGGTGTCGTGGAGTCGTTACATAGACGATATATTTTTTGTTTGGAGTGGCAACCGACACTCGCTTGACATCTTTTGTGATCACTTGAACACCAACCAACACAATATACATCTAACCTTCAATATCAGTGAGGTGGAGGTGAACTTCTTGGATCTACGTATCTATATAGAGAATGATCAGTTGAAAACTAGTAATTATACCAAACCTACCGACTGCAACTCATATATAGACCACACAAGCAATCACCATCAGAATTGGCTGAAGAGCATTCCGATCAGCCAGTTCCAAAGAATTAGAAGAAACTGTTCTGATGAGAGGGTGTATTGGGAGCAAGCACATTTATTGCGAGAACAATTTCTAGCAAAGGGATATGATCGGGATAGTGTCCAAACCGCTATGGACACGACCGGTACTTACAATCGTGTAGAAATGTTGACTAAAGGTCCAGGCACTAAGGATAAGTTTATGGGTGATGTAACCTTTGTTACAGCATATAATAGTCAACATAAACAAATGGAAAGAATAATAAGGCGGCATTGGTCAATTTTAGGAAAAGATCCCTGTTTGCAGGAGGTGATCTCTAAGTTCCCCAGGTTTATTAATAAAAGGCCTAAGAACCTGAAAGAAAGTGTTGTCAGTAGTGTAGTGTCGGTTCCTAAAATGCTCACTAGAAATAGATCTAAAGGCTTTTTCAGATGTGGTCTTTGCACAATGTGCAGAGCATGCAGGAATAAGGAAAGTAAGGTGACACAATATAGATCCACACAGACAAAGAAGGTGTATGACATAAAAGATTTCATCACATGCAACACAAAAAATTGTGTATATCTCCTGGAATGTTCATGCGGGTCACAATATATAGGGAGAACTACCCGTATGCTAAAAATAAGGATGGCGGAACACATTCGGAACATCAAAAGGGGACTTGAATCCCATAATGTGTCATTGCACTTCAGTAAGAAACATGAGTGCAATATTAATCACCTAATCAGCTTTTGTGGAATTAAAGTGATAACACCAGGTTGGAGGACGAATGATGGGGAGGCTAAATTGGCAAAAATGGAAATGAGGGCCATATATGAGCTTAGGACGTTGGTCCCTAAGGGGCTGAACGTGGAATTTGAGATGAAGTGGTTCCTGTGAGGGAACATATAGGGGAGACTACATGGGATGTGGTGCAATGAAATTGTGATGTAATCAAATCCACATACATGTATACATGGTTTAAAAATCTATATTTAAGTAAAGCGTCCCTTTTAAGAGTAATGGGATAAATCCATTAATTAATATCATCTTTTGTCTAACTTATAAATAATGAGAGGAAAAAAAAGTGATATACATATTATGTTTACTAACAGTTTCTTTCTTATTGTTTTTGCCTCTTTCATGGGAATGTTTACATATGGTAAACGCTGGGAGTACATCTATTCAGCCAGCACTGAGAAACCCGATGTGTTCCAACCACTTCCGGGTTTGCTTTCCACCGGACCGGAAATGCGTCATCGGAAGGTCCGTGAAAGATAGCGGCGGCCTTTCTGTATCTGGGAACCCAATGTACCGACTGAGGGGGCCCTAGATGTGGAGGGACCTTGACCTTTGTGCATTGGAAGTAATACATGCCGGGGGGCTGTGGCTATATTGCAATTATGGATTGGGAATCCGGTTTTGGAGACAACGCTTGCCTAAGAGGATTATGTAAAGTAACATGGATGGATACTCCATAATGGACTTTGTGTCTCACCAATTAAGACTTATAATGTCTTTCTTTTCTTGTTTTTAAATATATCGGAGAATCATTTATGTTTAGTATGATACCATTCGGATATAAATAAGATATATGGAGAGTGGTTGCTATCAATATACATCTTGATGCATAAAAGTATTATTCTTCTCTGATTGGTTGAAGAGGGGAGGGGAAGGACTCAGTGGGGTTTAAAAGGCCGACTGGGTTAGTCCTGTGATATGCCCTGAGGAAGGATTTTTATCCGAAACGCGTTGGCACCAGCATTTTTAGCCCCTAGGCGGTAAGGTTTTATTCATATTTTTACCACCCTGTATTGAGGCCTTAAGACCGGGGAGATTTATATATATTTCCTTGGGAGGAATTTCTCCGACCGGCTTCTAAGGGGAGTGTTTAAGGAAAAACCCAGGCCGCCTATTTGGGTGATTTTTTGATTAGTTTTTATCGATTATTTTATTGTTGTATGTTGTTATCCATCGATGGAGATTTATGTGGAATACATTTTTTAAATATTTTTCCGAATGGATTTCTTGATTGAGGAAAAGTAAGCATCCTGAGAAAAGGTCTATACGGCCTTATAGAAGAGGTCGGTGGAAGGATACAGTAAAAGAAACCTTTCAAGGAACATAGGGCCTATATTCAAGGTGAGCGTCTTATTGGAGGGAAAGGGTGACCCCTAATGCTGTGAACACAAAATGATATAAGAAGTTCAGAGAAAAAGACACCTTTCAAGGCACATAGGGACCTGTAGTAAGGTGAGCACCTACACTGAGGGAGAGGATAACCCCTGGAATCGAACGTGTCCGTGGTGGTGCTAAAGAAACCTTTTTATGTTTGTCCCCCAATGAGAGGAGGTCAGTCCACAGGTGCGAGCCTGGTCGAGGGGATAGTTACCTGAACATTAAGACAATCTTGCAGAGGCCTTGATCCTTCCGTGTTGTAGCGCTTGTGAACTACTCCATTTTTTGTGTTGTATATGTATTGAAGAGTGGTGATCTTTGGGGGTTTAGTGCAAAGCGGCTACAGGGCGCAAGTTACATCTCTCTTACTTTGTATATGGATGGATAGTATACTTGACGACACAGAGGTAGGTAGAGCAGTGGACTACTGTACCGTACTGCTATATATTATATACTGGTATCCGGACTCCAGGTCGACAACAAAAAGGTCAACACACTTTAGGTCGACGCCAATTGGTCGACACACCTTAGGTCGACATGGACAAAAGGTCGACATGGACAAAAGGTTGACAGGAACAAGGTCGACATGGAAAAAGGTCGACATGAGTTTTTCACAAATTTTTTATTTTTTGGAACCTTTTCATACTTAACGATCCACGTGGACTACGATTGGAACTATAATCTGTGCCGAGCGAAGCGAAGCCACCATGCCCGAAGCATGGCGAGTGAAGCGAGCCATGCGAGGGGACGCGGTGCACTAATTGGGGTTCCCGGTCACTCTACGAAGAAAACGACACCAAAAAAACATAAAAAACTCATGTCGACCTTTTTCCATGTCGAACTTGTTCCTGTCGATCTTTTCTCCATGTCGGCCTAAGGCGTGTCGACCAATTGGCGTCGACCTAAGGTGTGTCGACCTTTTTGTTGTCGACCTGGAGTCCCAGACCCTATATACTGGTGGTCAGCAAAATTATGCACTGTACTCCTACTATATATACTGTGCACAACTAAAATGCACCACAGGTATGGATGGATAGTATACTAGACGACACAGTGGTAGGTAGAGCAGTGGACTACTGTACCGTACTGCTATATATTATATACTGGTGGTCAGCAAAATTATGCACTGTCCTCCTACTATATATACTGCACACAACAACTAAAATGCACCACAGGTATGGATGGATAGTATACTTGACGACACAGAGGTAGGTAGAGCAGTGGACTACTGTACCGTACTGATATAATACTGGTGGTCACTGGTCAGCAAAATTCTGCTCTGTCCTCCTACTATATACTACAATGCAGCACAGATATGGAGCGTTTTTCAGGCAGAGAACGTATAATACTGGTGGTCACTGGTCAGCAAAACTCTGCACTGTCCTCCTACTATATAATACTGGTGGTCCCCAGTCCCCACAATGCAGCACACTGAGCACAGATATTTGCAGCACACTGAGCACAGGTATGGAGCGTTTTTCAGGCAGAGAACGTACATATTTTCAGCAAACTGAGCACAGATATTTGCAAGCACACTGGGCACAGATATTTGCAGCACACTGAGCACAGATATTTTCAGCACACTGAGCACAGATATTTGCAGCACACTGAGCACAGATATTTGCAGCACTCTGAGCACAGATATTTTCAGCACACTGAGCACAGATATTTGCAGCACACTGAGCACAGATATTTGCAGCACACTGAACACAACTGAGAGAACGCTGCACGTCCTCTCCCTATCATCTCCAATGCACGAGTGAAAATGGCAGCGACGCGCGGCTCCTTATATAGAATACGAATCTCGCGAGAATACGACAGCAGGATGATGACGTTCGGGCGCGCTCGGGTTAACCGAGCAAGGCGGAAAGATTCGAGTCTGCCTCGGAACCGTGTAAAATGGGTGAAGTTCGGGGGGGGGGGGGGGGGGTTCGGATCCCGAGGAACCGAACCCGCTCATCTCTATCCAAAATCCGACAGCTGGAGGATTAAGGTTTTGCCGCGTTTTGAGATTCAAGGACGGCGGGAAGATTGAAGCCCTATCACAGATCCCAGATGTTTGGGTGGGCTTGGTCCTCTGAGAACCGGGCCTGCCCATCTCTTATCCGAATATGCCTCTGTGATCTTCAGTGAGTGTTTCAGAAATAAGACACAACTAGGAACATTTCTAGGGGGCAAATTTTAGAGACTTAGTGGTCTATTTATTAAAATAATTTTTACTCAAATAATGTGAAAACGGTGTGAAAACACCCTTTTTCACATTATTTTGTATTAAAGGGCATTTGGAGCAGTTTTCATGAAAAACTGCTCCAAACCCTTTAATTCAGTTTTTTTAGTAACCCACATCGCATTCCCCATACTTATAGTGGGAAATGTGATGTGGCCAAATTTACAAAAAAAAAATTCGAAAAAATACCACAGTGTGCCCTTTGATAATCTCGCCTGCTCAGGCTGGTGAGTTCACAGGGCAGCACTGCGATAAGCACCGTTTTGCCCAGCTTTCTCTGCCCCTGGCAGAGAAAGCTGAGCGGGGACCCGGCAGAGTGATCAGCTATGTGTGTCCGATGGACAAACAAGCTGATCACAGTGTAAAAAAATCCTAAAAAATAATAATAAAAACAAAAACAAACATACTCACCTGTCCAGGGATCCGGTGTCCGGTGCTCCGGTGAGCGCTGCCGGGCGCCGGGTCCCCCATGTTCTGCAAAGTGACCCCGGTGCAGTAAAGAGACGCTGAAAAGTGGCAGCGCACTTTACAGCACCGGGGGTCACCACAGCGCACAGGATCCAGCACCGGGCAGCCCAGCAGGAGCAGTGGACCGGCTCGGTGTACTGGTGAGTATACTGATCTTCTGGGGGGGGGGGGTCCGTGGCGCACGGGGGTAGTCGCGACGGGGGGGCTCGACCAGCGGCAGTGGTAGCGGCGATGGCGACGGGGGCAGCGTACGCGCAGCAGGACATCGGGGTATTTTTTCCGAAATATACCCCTATGATGCTGCGGAGTATCATCGCAGGGACAGAGCTTGACCGCAAGCTCTGTCCCTGCACGCGATAATTGATACATCCCTGCTATATAATCAATTATCGCAGTGCGAGTTGGGGCGATTTTATCACCTCACATCCGCATCCTGGTGGTGATAAATAGACCCCCTAGAACTTAGAGACAGTTGGCAGCTATGTCTTGAATAAGTTATATAGAGCTTGCCAGTGTTTGCGCTTTATCTGCTGCAACTAAGGGCATAACATAGGTGCAGGGAGTGCAACTGATATGGGGCACTCTGTTGCTAACAATCAGATTTAGCTTCACCTAGATACAAAGAAGAAAAATAAATTTATTCTCTACCTGCATTGCATAAGACAGAAGATAAGACATCAGCAGATCAACACATTTTGAATATTCTCTGGAAATGCCTGAGGCTAGCATTCACACCTGAGACAAAGGTGACAGTTTATTTAGGAATTCAGGAGGGTGTGAAATCACTTAGCATAGAGAATTGAAAGTATAGCTCAGTCACAACTGTGCTACTGGCTGTAAGAGGAATCATGAAAACTCTGGTGTATTTGTTTCCACACAGAAACCTAGGTACATTGCATGAGTGGATCCCTCTATGTCTAGGACAGTGGTTCCCAAACTTTTTTGAATCACGGCGCCCTAGAGTATCGGACAAAAAATTCTTATTGAGAAATTTAGAAAGAAATATTAAATTAAGTAAATTGTGTTTATATTAGAGATGAGCGGGTCTGGTTGTCCGAGAACCAGACCCACATGAACTTTGCATTCCGAGTCTGGATTGAGTCTTCCTCAAGGCTTCCCGCCAGATTCGGATCCCAAAATGAGGCAAAACGTCATCATCCCGCTGTCGGATTTTCACAGGGTTTTGGATTCTAGATAGGTCCCAATGATTGGCGCCATTTTCACTCCTGCTGTGGAGAGTGCACTGAACGGACATGTCCGTCTTAGTGTTGGGGTTTTGGGCGTGGGGTGTGGGGCTGCTGGCTGCTGTAGGACAGGTGTATCAGTTCAGGGGTTCTCTGTCTGTCATCTGGTGGTGTATCTGACAACAAGGGGTGATCTGTCCATATATATCCAGGGGCTCTGCCAAAGTGTTAAAATAAATCCCAGTATACTGTGTGTATGTGTGCATCCATCCAAGGGCTGGTATGTTCTATGTCTCAGTATCAGTCCAGAGGTGCTCTGTCTGTAGTCCGGTGGTGTATCTGACAACAAGGGGTTGGTGATCTGTCCATTCATCCAGGGGCTCCGCCCCAGTGTAAAATTAAAATAATAAAAGCTAAAAAGCCTAAAATATAATTAGAAAAAATGTTTGTTTGTTTTTGTATGTGCTGTACCCCGTTGCACTATACAATTTTTATTTTATTTTCATAACTACTGTGACACTGCCATATTATTCTTTCATACTCATACATGTATTTTGGGACACTGTTGGTGAAATGAAACCGCAGTGTTTGAGTACTATTTCTGACTAATACACCTATTGTGCGAAACTGTTGGTGAAATTAAACTGCAGTGTTGTGGATAGATATGGAGGACGAACTATTGAGAGGAGAGCAGGAAGCAAATACTAGTTTCAATACTATACTAGACACAAGTTCGTCAACGTCATCTACTAAGGCCGATGTCCAGGGGTATAGAAGGCTTAAGTCAGGGCATGTAAAATCAAAGAAGCAATTTAATTTTACACTGGTAAATAAAAAAACATCAAAAGGAAAGTTAGCTGCAGAGACAGTAAGACAAACTGTGCATTCAGAATCAGAACCATGAGACATTCTTTAGGGAACGTTTAGGGGTGTCCACATCAGATATGTGTGAGTCTGACATTTCTCACACTGTCCTCATAGAAAAGCCTCTTTCACCTCCTTCCACTATTTCTGCACCATCTGCACATGTGGGGAGCAGTACAAATAAAAATTGATCTAGGCACATCCTCTATGTTACGTCATTTACAGTGAAACATGAAATTTATTGTACAAGATTATAATGTAATTAATACCCTCATCATCAACATCCTCATCATTATTGATCGGAGCTAGTTCTTCTAAAAATTTGTTTTGTGGGGGCCCAAACAAAGCAAGCACTTCAGACACAAAAGTGGATGTCCTTTCACTGAAGTGCTTGTTTTGTTAAATTGTGCATGTCCTTTTTGATATCCAACATACTGTAAGGGTGGGAGGGAGGGCCCCCAAGGAAAATGCAATCTTGCACCACTTTTAATTTCTGCACTGCCGTGTGGCAGTTTCATAAATGTGCAATAAACTGCTGCATGTTTGTGCCTCTGCTGTGTCAGTTAGTGACCAACCGACTTGCAGCAACCATTGTCCTAAAATGGATGAAAACAATATTGTGAACTGTGAGGAAGGTCAAAATTCATTGGAACAACTGGAAATTAATGTTATTAAGGTTAATAATACTGAAGGAACAAAAACAGGCCCAAATTCTGCGATTTTAGATGTTTTTATGATTTTTAAAAAAAAAAATACAGATCCAAAAGAAATACAGATCCAAAACCCACAAGGGCAGTTTTGGCAAAACCTATACAGATCCAAAACACGAAGGAGATGCAGATCAAAAACAAGAACCCAAAACCCAAGATTTGGGCCTGCGCACATCTCTAGTTTATACTAGTGATGAGCGGGTACGGTTTCTCGGAAACCGAACCCCCCCGAACTTCACCCATTTTACACGGGTCCGAGGCGGGTTCGAACCTTCCTGCCTTGCTCGGCTAACCCGAGCGCGCCCGAACGTCATCATCCCGCTGTCGGATTCTCGCGAGATTCGGATTCTATATAAGCAGCCGCGCGTCGCCGCCATTTTCACTCGTGCATTGGAGATGATAGGGAGAGAACGTGGCTGGCGTCATCTCCGTTTATTGTTGAACTTGATTGCTTTATTGCTTAATTGTGGGGAGGACTGGGGAGCAGCTGTTAGGAGGAGTACAGTGCATAGTTTTGCTGATAAGTGACCACCAGTTTTATCCGTTCTCTGCCTGAAAAAAACGCTCCATACCATATCTGCGCTCAGTGTGCTGCATAATATATCTGTGCTCACACTGCTTAATTGTGGGGACTGGGGAGCAGCTGTATTATATAGCAGGAGTACAGTGCAGAGTTTTGCTGACAGTGACCACCAGTATACGTTGTCTGCCTGAAAAACACTCCATATCTGTGCTCAGTGTGCTGCTTTATTGTGGGGACTGGGGACCACCAGTATAATTAATATTATATAGGAGGAGTACAGTGCAGAGTTTTGCTGACCAGTGACCACCAGTATACTATATATAGCAGTACGATACGGAAGGCCACTGCTGTGCCTACCTCTGTGTCGTCATTAAGTATACTATCCATCTACATTCTATACCTGTGGTGCATTTTAGTTTTGCAGTTTGCTGACACAGTGACCACCAGTATACTATATATAGCAGTACGATACGGAAGGCCACTGCTGTGCCTACCTCTGTGTCGTCATTAAGTATACTATCCATCTACATTCTATACCTGTGGTGCGCCTCTTTTTTTCTTTGCATCATGTGCTGTTTGGGGACAATTTTTTTGAAGTGCCATCCTGTCTTGACACTGCAGTGCCACTCCTAGATGGGCCAGGTGTTTGTGTCGGCCACTTGTGTCGCTTAGCTTAGTCACACAGCGACCTTGGTGCGCCTCTTTTTTTCTTTGCATCATGTGCTGTTTGGGGACAATTTTTTTGAAGTGCCATCCTGTCTTGACACTGCAGTGCCACTCCTAGATGGGCCAGGTGTTTGTGTCGGCCACTTGTGTCGCTTAGCTTAGTCACACAGCGACCTTGGTGCGCCTCTTTTTTTCTTTGCATCATGTGCTGTTTGGGGACAATTTTTTTGAAGTACCATCCTGTCTTGACACTGCAGTGCCACTCCTAGATGGGCCAGGTGTTTGTGTCGGCCACTTGTGTCGCTTAGCTTAGTCACACAGCGACCTTGGTGCGCCTCTTTTTTTCTTTGCATCATGTGCTGTTTGGGGACAATTTTTTTGAAGTGCCATCCTGTCTTGACACTGAAGTGCCATTCCTAGATGGGCCAGGTGTTTGTGTCGGCCACTTGTGTCGCTTAGCTTAGTCACACAGCGACCTTGGTGCGCCTCTTTTTTTCTTTGCATCATGTGCTGTTTGGGGACAATTTTTTTGAAGTGCCATCCTGTCTTGACACTGCAGTGCCACTCCTAGATGGGCCAGGTGTTTGTGTCGGCCACTTGTGTCGCTTAGCTTAGTCACACAGCGACCTTGGTGCGCCTCTTTTTTTCTTTGCATCATGTGCTGTTTGGGGACAATTTTTTTGAAGTGCCATCCTGTCTGACACTGCAGTGCCACTCCTAGATGGGCCAGGTGTTTGTGTCGGCCAGTTGTGTCGCTTAGCTTAGTCACACAGCGACCTTGGTGCGCCTCATTTTTTCTTTGCATCATGTGCTTTTTGGGGACAATTTTTTTGAAGTGCCATCCTGTCTTGACACTGCAGTGCCACTCCTAGATGGGCCAGGTGTTTGTGTCGGCCACTTGTGTCGCTTAGCTTAGTCACACAGCGACCTTGGTGCGCCTCTTTTTTTCTTTGCATCATGTGCTGTTTGGGGACAATTTTTTTGAAGTGCCATCCTGTCTTGACACTGAAGTGCCACTCCTAGATGGGCCAGGTGTTTGTGTCGGCCACTTGTGTCGCTTAGCTTAGTCACACAGCGACCTTGGTGCGCCTCTTTTTTTCTTTGCATCATGTGCTGTTTGGGGACAATTTTTTTGAAGTGCCATCCTGTCTTGACACTGCAGTGCCACTCCTAGATGGGCCAGGTGTTTGTGTCGGCCACTTGTGTCGCTTAGCTTAGTCACACAGCGACCTTGGTGCGCCTCTTTTTTTCTTTGCATCATGTGCTGTTTGGGGACAATGTTTTTGAAGTGCCATCCTGTCTTGACACTGCAGTGCCACTCCTAGATGGGCCAGGTGTTTGTGTCGGCCACTTGTGTCGCTTAGCTTAGTCACACAGCGACCTTGGTGCGCCTCTTTTTTTCTTTGCATCATGTGCTGTTTGGGGACAATTTTTTTGAAGTGCCATCCTGTCTTGACACTGCAGTGCCACTCCTAGATGGGCCAGGTGTTTGTGTCGGCCAGTTGTGTCGCTTAGCTTAGTCACACAGCGACCTTGGTGCGCCTCATTTTTTCTTTGCATCATGTGCTTTTTGGGGACAATTTTTTTGAAGTGCCATCCTGTCTTGACACTGCAGTGCCACTCCTAGATGGGCCATGTGTTTGTGTCGGCCACTTGTGTCGCTTAGCTTAGTCACACAGCGACCTTGGTGCGCCTCTTTTTTTCTTTGCATCATGTGCTGTTTGGGGACAATTTTTTTGAAGTGCCATCCTGTCTTGACACTGAAGTGCCACTCCTAGATGGGCCAGGTGTTTGTGTCGGCCACTTGTGTCGCTTAGCTTAGTCACACAGCGACCTTGGTGCGCCTCTTTTTTTCTTTGCATCATGTGCTGTTTGGGGACAATTTTTTTGAAGTGCCATCCTGTCTTGACACTGCAGTGCCACTCCTAGATGGGCCAGGTGTTTGTGTCGGCCACTTGTGTCGCTTAGCTTAGTCACACAGCGACCTTGGTGCGCCTCTTTTTTTCTTTGCATCATGTGCTGTTTGGGGACAATGTTTTTGAAGTGCCATCCTGTCTTGACACTGCAGTGCCACTCCTAGATGGGCCAGGTGTTTGTGTCGGCCACTTGTGTCGCTTAGCTTAGTCACACAGCGACCTTGGTGCGCCTCTTTTTTTCTTTGCATCATGTGCTGTTTGGGGACAATTTTTTTGAAGTGCCATCCTGTCTGACACTGCAGTGCCACTCCTAGATGGGCCAGGTGTTTGTGTCGGCCACTTGTGTCACTTAGCTTAGTCACACAGCGACCTTGGTGCGCCTCTTTTTTTCTTTGCATCATGTGCTGTTTGGGGACAATTTTTTTGAAGTGCCATCCTGTCTTGACACTGCAGTGCCACTCCTAGATGGGCCAGGTGTTTGTGTGTCGGCCACTTGTGTCGCTTAGCTTAGTCACACAGCGACCTTGGTGCGCCTCTTTTTTTCTTTGCATCATGTGCTGTTTGGGGACAATTTTTTTGAAGTGCCATCCTGTCTGATACTGCAGTGCCACTCCTAGATGGGCCAGGTGTTTGTGTCGGCCAGTTGTGTCGCTTAGCTTAGTCACACAGCGACCTTGGTGCGCCTCATTTTTTCTTTGCATCATGTGCTTTTTGGGGACAATTTTTTTGAAGTGCCATCCTGTCTTGACACTGCAGTGCCACTCCTAGATGGGCCAGGTGTTTGTGTCGGCCACTTGTGTCGCCTAGCTTAGTCACACAGCGACCTTGGTGCGCCTCTTTTTTTCTTTGCATCATGTGCTGTTTGGGGACAATTTTTTTGAAGTGCCATCCTGTCTTGACACTGCAGTGCCACTCCTAGATGGGCCAGGTGTTTGTGTCGGCCACTTGTGTCGCTTAGCTTAGTCACACAGCGACCTTGGTGCGCCTCTTTTTTTCTTTGCATCATGTGCTGTTTGGGGACAATGTTTTTGAAGTGCCATCCTGTCTTGACACTGCAGTGCCACTCCTAGATGGGCCAAGTGTTTGTGTCGGCCACTTGTGTCGCTTAGCTTAGTCACACAGCGACCTTGGTGCGCCTCTTTTTTTCTTTGCATCATGTGCTGTTTGGGGACAATTTTTTTGAAGTGCCATCCTGTCTTGACACTGCAGTGCCACTCCTAGATGGGCCAGGTGTTTGTGTCGGCCACTTGTGTCGCTTAGCTTAGTCACACAGCGACCTTGGTGCGCCTCTTTTTTTCTTTGCATCATGTGCTGTTTGGGGACAATTTTTTTGAAGTGCCATCCTGTCTTGACACTGCAGTGCCACTCCTAGATGGGCCAGGTGTTTGTGTCGGCCACTTGTGTCGCTTAGCTTAGCCATCCAGGGACCTCAGTGCAAATTGTAGGACTAAAAATAATATTGTGAGGTGTGAGGTGTTCAGAATAGACTGGAAATGAGTGGAAATTATGGTAATTGAGGTTAATAATACTATGGGATCAAAATGACCCCCAAATTCTATGATTTAAGCTGTTTTTTAGGGTTTTTTGAAAAAAACACCCGAATCCAAAACACACCCGAATCCGACAAAAAAATTTCGGTGAGGTTTTGCCAAAACGTGTCCGAATCCAAAACACGGCCGCGAAACCGAATCCCAAACCAAAACACAAAACCCGAAAAATGTCCGGTGCACATCACTAGTTTATACGTCATGTCATGGTCAGTTATGTGGTGAGGGATAAGATTTGCTTCTGTTTGTCAACATATGTTATTATTGGTAGCCACCAGCACTGGTTAGCTTATTACATTGTCCATAAATAATTTTACTTGGTGCTGGTCCACCAATCCAAGGCACCCCTGAAAGTGCTCCGAGGCTCCCCAGGGTGCCACGGCACACAGTATGAGAACCACTGGTCCAGAAGAACAAGACCATACAGAGGGTGGTGCGAAGACATGCACCAGCTATAGCATTGTATTCATAATGTCACAAATGTTCCCTAAGGTAGGTACTGAGAACCTGGGGGGAGGAGGTCTATAAGAGAACTCATGGCAAGAGACGAGTTGTTCGCTCGCTAGCTGCTTTTAGCAGCATTGCACACGCTAGGCCGCCGCCCTCTGGGAGTATATCTTAGCTTAGCAGAATTGCGAACGAAAGAGTAGCAGAATTGCAAATGAATAATTCTTAGCAGTTTCTGAGTAGCTCAAGACTTACTCCTACACTGCGATCAGCTCAGCCCGTTTCGTTCCTGGTTTGACGTCACAAACACGCCCTACGTTCGGCCAGCCACTCCCCCGTTTCTCCAGACACTCCCACGTTTTATCCTGGCATGCCTGCGTTTTTCCGCACACTCCTAGAAAACGGTCAGTTTCCGCCCAGAAACACCCACTTTCTGTCAATCACACTCCGATCACTTCAACGAAAATTCTTTGTTCGGACGTGAGTAAATCTACTAAGTTTTGCGCTAAAATACTTAGCGCATGCGCGCTGCGTACCATGCGCATGCGCATTTTTACCTTAATCGCTCCGTTACGAAAATCGGCAACGAGCGAACAACTCGGAATGACCCCCACAGACAGAAACCCCTTAATGATTCAAGTCAACTCATTAGGTCTGAATGTACTTATTAATTACATAATAATCTTGTAAAATAAATTTCATGAACTCGCGGCTTATGTCCCTACCTCATCTAACCTTGGCATCACAAATAGAGCAGATGCCTTCACAAATGTTTTTAGGATTTGGGTATAAATAATCCCACACTCAAGAGGTGGCTTTTTTGGTCTTTTTTTTATCTTTGTGTTCTTTTTTTGGGCACTCTGTTGCTTTTTAAGGTGACACCTCTACCCCTTTTTTCTTAACACTGCGAAGATTTCGATTTCAGGTGCCCGTTCCTGGACTTTCTGCCCCTAGATCACCTTTAGTAGATGTTTTACTGTCATGACTGGCAACAGCTGACGCGCTTACATTTGGTTGCTGCTACTGCTCTTCTCTCAACTGATCGTTATCCCTATCGATGGACACATAGAAGTAATACAAACAATAGAACAATACATTTTTTTCCACAAATGACAGCTCACACTGTGGGGCATAACAGCACTTACATGTATGCGAACAAACGCACTGGGGTACAATACACAGAAGAAGTAGTGCAAACACTAGAACAATATTTAGTTTTTACTACTTTTTTTTTTACAAATGATAACGCACACTGTGGGGTATCACAGCGCTTATACGTATGGGAACAAGCGCAGTGGGGTACAGCACACAAAAAATTGTACAAAAAATATTTTCAGCTTTTTAAAAAGTTTTTATGACTTTTTTGAAAAACTTATTTTTGCAAATGACACTGCAGAGTAACATCGCTTATATTCGGAGTGGATGGAGACAGCACAGCACAACAGCAGCCACTGACTAGAGTGCATGGACGGTGGACACAGCACAAAACAGCAACAATAGCCACTGACTGGAGTGTAAAGACCGTGGACACAGCACAAAACAGCAGCAGCCACTGACTGGAGTGTATGGACACAGCACAATAGAGACAGCACAGCCCAGCAGCCACTGACTGGAGTGTATGGATAGTGGCAGGCCCGGATTGCCCATCTGGCACTTCTGTCAAATGCCAGAAGGGCTGGTTGGCCGGTCCTGTCACACACAGAGCTGGGAAGCCGTGCACAGCGCAGCCTCTGGCTCTCCAGTGTGGACGCTCCCCCGCCGCCCCACCCGTCTCCATGGAAATAGGGGCTTGCCATGAGTACACTCCCCCTGTCTCTTGGCATGCCCCCATTGGCAGTGTCCACATGCCCCCTTTCACGGCACTTGTGCCCCTTCCCTAGACAGTGGACATAGTATAATGGAAACAGCACAGCTCAGAAGCCACTGACTGGAGCGTATGGACACAGCACAATGGAGGCAGCACAGCTCAGCAACCACTGACTGGAGCGCATGGACACAGCACAATGGAGGCAGCACAGCTCAGTAACCACTGACTGGAGCGTATGGACACAGCACAATGGAGACAGCACAGCTCAGCAACCACTGACTGGAGCGTATGGACACAGCACAATGGAGGCAGCACAGCTCAGCAACCACTGACTGGAGTGTATGGACACAGCACAATGGAGGCAGCACAGCTCAGCAACCACTGACTGGAGCGTATGGACACAGCACAATGGAGGCAGCACAGCCCAGCAGCTACTGACTGGAGCATATGGACACAGCACAATGGAGACAGCACAGCTCAGCAACCACTGACTGGAGCGTATGGACACAGCACAATGGAGGCAGCACAGCTCAGCAACCACTGACTGGAGCGCATGGACACAGCACAATGGAGGCAGCACAGCTCAGTAACCACTGACTGGAGCGTATGGACACAGCACAATGGAGACAGCACAGCTCAGCAACCACTGACTGGAGCGTATGGACACAGCACAATGGAGGCAGCACAGCTCAGCAACCACTGACTGGAGTGTATGGACACAGCACAATGGAGGCAGCACAGCTCAGCAACCACTGACTGGAGCGTATGGACACAGCACAATGGAGGCAGCACAGCCCAGCAGCTACTGACTGGAGCATATGGACACAGCACAATGGAGACAGCACAGCCCAGCAGCCACTGACTGGAGCATATGGACACAGCACAATGGAGGCAGCACAGCTTAGCAACCACTGACTGGAGTGTATGGACACAGCACAATGGAGGCAGCACAGCCCAGCAGCTACTGACTGGAGCATATGGACACAGCACAATGGAGACAGCACAGCCCAGCAGCCACTGACTGGGGCGTATGGACACAGCACAATGGAGACAGCACAGCTCAGCAGCCACTGACTGGAGCGTATGGAGACAGCACAGCTCAGCAGCCACTGACTGGAGCGTATGGACACAGCACAATGGAGACAGCACAGCTCAGCAGCCACTGACTGGAGCGTATGGACACAGCACAATGGAGACAGCACAGCTCTGCAGCCACTGACTCGAGTGTATGGACACAGCACAATGGAGACAGCACAGCCCAGCAGCTACTGACTGGAGCGTATGGACACAGCACAATGGAGACAGCACAGCCCAGCAGCCACTGACTGGGGCGTATGGACACAGCACAATGGAGACAGCACAGCTCAGCAGCCACTGACTGGAGCGTATGGACACAGCACAATGGAGACAGCACAGCTCTGCAGCCACTGACTCGAGTGTATGGACACAGCACAATGGAGACAGCACAGCCCAGCAGCTACTGACTGGAGTGTATGGACACAGCACAATGGAGACAGCACAGCCCAGCAGCCACTGACTGGAGCGTATGGACACAGCACAATGGAGGCAGCACAGCTCAGCAACCACTGACTGGAGTGTATGGACACAGCACAATGGAGGCAGCACAGCTCAGCAACCACTGACTGGAGCGTATGGACACAGCACAATGGAGGCAGCACAGCCCAGCAGCTACTGACTGGAGCATATGGACACAGCACAATGGAGACAGCACAGCCCAGCAGCCACTGACTGGAGCATATGGACACAGCACAATGGAGGCAGCACAGCTTAGCAACCACTGACTGGAGTGTATGGACACAGCACAATGGAGGCAGCACAGCCCAGCAGCTACTGACTGGAGCATATGGACACAGCACAATGGAGACAGCACAGCCCAGCAGCCACTGACTGGGGCGTATGGACACAGCACAATGGAGACAGCACAGCTCAGCAGCCACTGACTGGAGCGTATGGAGACAGCACAGCTCAGCAGCCACTGACTGGAGCGTATGGACACAGCACAATGGAGACAGCACAGCTCAGCAGCCACTGACTGGAGCGTATGGACACAGCACAATGGAGACAGCACAGCTCTGCAGCCACTGACTCGAGTGTATGGACACAGCACAATGGAGACAGCACAGCCCAGCAGCTACTGACTGGAGCGTATGGACACAGCACAATGGAGACAGCACAGCCCAGCAGCCACTGACTGGGGCGTATGGACACAGCACAATGGAGACAGCACAGCTCAGCAGCCACTGACTGGAGCGTATGGACACAGCACAATGGAGACAGCACAGCTCTGCAGCCACTGACTCGAGTGTATGGACACAGCACAATGGAGACAGCACAGCCCAGCAGCTACTGACTGGAGTGTATGGACACAGCACAATGGAGACAGCACAGCCCAGCAGCCACTGACTGGAGCGTATGGACACAGCACAATGGAGACAGCACAGCTCAGCAGCCACTGACTGGAGTGTATGGACACAGCACAATGGAGACAGCACAGCCCAGCAGCTACTGACTGGAGCGTATGGACACAGCACAATGGAGACAGCACAGCCCAGCAGCCACTGACTGGGGCGTATGGACACAGCACAATGGAGACAGCACAGCTCAGCAGCCACTGACTGGAGCGTATGGACACAGCACAATGGAGACAGCACAGCTCTGCAGCCACTGACTCGAGTGTATGGACACAGCACAATGGAGACAGCACAGCCCAGCAGCTACTGACTGGAGTGTATGGACACAGCACAATGGAGACAGCACAGCCCAGCAGCTACTGACTGGAGTGTATGGACACAGCACAATGGAGACAGCACAGCCCAGCAGCCACTGACTGGAGCGTATGGACACAGCACAATGGAGAGAGCACAGCTCAGCAGCCACTGACTGGAGCGTATGGACACAGCACAATGGAGACAGCACAGCTCTGCAGCCACTGACTCGAGTGTATGGACACAGCACAATGGAGACAGCACAGCCCAGCAGCCACTGACTGGGGCGAATGGACACAGCACAATGGAGACAGCACAGCTCAGCAGCCACTGACTGGAGCGTATGGACACAGCACAATGGAGACAGCACAGCTCTGCAGCCACTGACTCGAGTGTATGGACACAGCACAATGGAGACAGCACAGCTCAGCAGCCACTGACTCGAGCGTATGGACACAGCACAATGGAGAGAGCACAGCTCAGCAGCCACTGACTGGAGCGTATGGACACAGCACAATGGAGACAGCACAGCCCAGCAGCTACTGACTGGAGTGTATGGACACAGCACAATGGAGACAGCACAGCTCAGCAGCCACTGACTGGAGCGTATGGACACAGCACAATGGAGAGAGCACAGCCCAGCAGCCACTGACTGGAGTGTATGGACACAGCACAATGGAGGCAGCACAGCCCAGCAGCTACTGACTGGAGCATATGGACACAGCACAATGGAGAGAGCACAGCTCAGCAGCCACTGACTGGAGCATATGGACACAGCACAATGGAGAGAGCACAGCCCAGCAGCTACTGACTGGAGCATATGGACACAGCACAATGGAGAGAGCACAGCTCAGCAGCCACTGACTGGAGCGTATGGACACAGCACAATGGAGACAGCACAGCTCTGCAGCCACTGACTCGAGTGTATGGACACAGCACAATGGAGACAGCACAGCCCAGCAGCCACTGACTGGGGCGTATGGACACAGCACAATGGAGACAGCACAGCTCAGCAGCCACTGACTGGAGCGTATGGACACAGCACAATGGAGACAGCACAGCTCTGCAGCCACTGACTCAAGTGTATGGACACAGCACAATGGAGACAGCACAGCCCAGCAGCTACTGACTGGAGTGTATGGACACAGCACAATGGAGACAGCACAGCTCAGCAGCCACTGACTCGAGCGTATGGACACAGCACAATGGAGAGAGCACAGCTCAGCAGCCACTGACTGGAGCGTATGGACACAGCACAATGGAGACAGCACAGCCCAGCAGCTACTGACTGGAGTGTATGGACACAGCACAATGGAGACAGCACAGCTCAGCAGCCACTGACTGGAGCGTATGGACACAGCACAATGGAGAGAGCACAGCTCAGCAGCCACTGACTGGAGCATATGGACACAGCACAATGGAGACAGCACAGCTCTGCAGCCACTGACTCGAGTGTATGGACACAGCACAATGGAGACAGCACAGCCCAGCAGCCACTGACTGGAGTGTATGGACACAGCACAATGGAGACAGCACAGCCCAGCAGCTACTGACTGGAGCATATGGACAGTGGACACAATACAATGGAGACAGCACAGTCCAATAGCCAGCACAGCAGCGTGGATAGTGATAAATGGAGTCACCGCCGCAGGGTCTTATATAGAATCCAAAATCTGCGAGAATCTGACATCGGGATGAAGACATTTTGCCTCATTTTGTGATCTGAGGCTATGTGGGAAAACCTGAGCTGCAGCTGCTCAGATTCAATCGGATCAGGGAAGTTCAGGTAGGCTCGGATCTCTGACATCTCTAACCTCCATACTGTGCATGCACACCATATACTGTACATGTGTCTATGTGCAGTTCTTTTGGTGTCATTAAATTGCATCCACTAACACTTGAAAATGTGTTACAGTAATGAGTATGGGCATTCAAGCCTATGATGAGCATTTTAAGAGGCATAATCAATGGGAGTGAAATATAGGATAAACGCTGCCGCACAGATATTTTCCAGCAGCCGCTGGGTTTTTCCTATTCAACTGAGGAAGATAAAATGAGCCACAGTGACTCCTGTAGAAAGTATTTTTTCTCGCGGCCATAGAGCAAGTCTAATTTCTCCTTAACCTGTTATTTTAGGGAAAAAGTGTAAGGACTGCTCCAGAACCCCTTGAACACCCTCCTAATGACTATTGGAAGTCTCCAATTAGCTTAATAAGTCCATAATTACTTTTTTTCGCCAGCGCTGTCCACTTTTGGTCTTCTTCTGCAGTGTGTGTGAGATTGCTTGTCATGTGTTAGTGTGCGTGAGACGCCGTGTAAGCATGTGTGTGAGAGATGCCATCAGTCAGTGTTAGTCAGTGTGTGTGACCCTCGGTGTGTGCGTGTCACAGTCAGCGAGTTGGAGCATGCGGCAGAAGGGCAGAGCAGCGGGTAGAACACTTCAGTGAGTGCCCCATGTTCCCTGGCTGCACATGGGACTTTGGCTGCAAAGAATTTTTCAACCGTTTTATTATTTTAATTGAATACCGTCAGTATCAGGAGTGTGTATATCTGTGGAAATACAAAATTGGTCACGAGGCCCACAAAATCCTGCAAATAAATATGCCCCTAAGGCTGTATTAACGTAAGTGCAACGTGGATGCTTCGATTTTTCCCATCGTGAAGCTGGAGATGCATCTCTTGCAGGTACAGGAAGGCTGGTGCAAATACGAGGATGTTGGATGTTGGCCATTAACGGCATTTACTTTCACAGTCCCTGCAGTCCCTAACTCTGTGCTACTGATCCGACTTATTCTCTGCTTTGTTATAGAGTGATGTGAATAACGTGGGTAGGTCTGATATGTGCAGTGGCATACAGGGTGGGGGGGAGTGGGGGGCTTATTGGTCAATGTTCTACTGATATGTTGAGGTGTTGACCTTCAGTTACATTCCACATTTTCCTTAAAAATACACATTTTCTGGATTGAGTCCAGATGGTTGAATCAATTTGGCAGAGGTGCTAATTCAGTCATCTGTGGCCAAGCATGGATAAACTTAAAACCTAGACTGTTGGGGAGCCTTGAGGAGCGTGTATGAGAACCTCTAGGTTAGGCACTGGGGGGGGGGGGGGGGGGGGGGTTAGGCTGCAGGAGGAGAGGTTTAGGATTATGGTTAGGAGTTAGAGTTACTATTACTTACTGCTACAACCAGCCAGAAGTAAGAATCAGCCGACCGCTGGACCCAGAAGATACCATCGGAGCTGCCGAAGATCTGATAATGGGGAAGTGAGCGCTGAAGTGGTACACACAGTTATGTCAAAATTCTAACCATGATGACAATTCATTGGTGTCGACATGACGAATGTTGTTAAAATGTATGTTGAATGTTGACATGATCAATGTCAACATACAGAGAATGTAGACAACGTTACAACGCTATGAATGTCAATGTGCAGTTCTATTTTCTCTCATAGGTTACAATCTCTGTAATATTGCTTCACCGCATGCAGTGGTAAATCCAATGCATATACAGTACTGTAGATGACGGCGGGACTTTAATAATTAAGCAAACATCATATTAATCAAGGCAGGGTCCAGGGTTCTATAAAAAAAAAATATATATATATACAGGTTGAGTATCCCATATCCAAATATTCCGAAATACGGAATATTCCGAAATACGGACTTTTATGAGTGGGAGTGAGATAGTGAAACCTTTGTTTTTTGATGGCTCAATGTACACAAACTTTGTTTAATACACAAAGTTATTAAAAATATTGTATTAAATGACCTTCAGGCTGTGTGTTTAAGGTGTATATGAAACATAAATTAATTGTGTGAATGTACACACACTTTGTTTAATGCACAAAGTTATAAAAAATATTGGCTAAAATGACCTTCAGGCTGTGTGTATAAGGTGTATATGTAACATAAATGCATTCTGTGCTTAGACTTAGGTCCCATCACCATGATATCTCATTATGGTATGCAATTATTCCAAAATACGGAAAAATCCCATATCCAAAATACTGCTGGTCCCAAGCATTTTGGATAAGGGATACTCAACCTGTATACTTATTGTAGCAACAGGCGGCACTCTCAGGACTATAATAATAGCAACCATTTTTTATTTTTTTTATTTTTTTGTAGATCAACGTTTCGATTTATCAAAAAACCGTCATCAAGATCATATAACAAATATTACATACATGACATACTTACATACCCTCGTCTCCCCCCCGTCAGTAAGCCGCCGGCGCCGCGCCGTCTCCCGGGTCAGTGACGTCACTGACGTCACCACATGTGCGCCGCGCGCCCACCGGCGCGCCCAGATGACAGCCCGGCGTCATGACAACCCGGCACAACAACCCCCCTGTGAAAACATAGTGAAAAACATAAAAAACATAAAAAACAAGCTTCCACATGGTTACAGATTTCAAACACAGACATGTTATCAATCACTACACCAATGCTAAACAATCAATGGATGTCTGGCCAATTTAGAATTCGCTAGTACAGTCATAGCACCTAAATCCCGTCAAAACTATATTGTAAAATACGATCATATTACAAAAAGCAATTCAATGGTAACATTTCATTTAAACCACGGGGGGAGACCGTATCCAAACGGTGAATCCACCGCGATTCTTTCTGCAACAATACTCTGTGGCGTTCACCCCCCCGCATTCTCTTAGGTGCTTGATCGATAATCTTGTATCGCAGGGTACTCAGCCCATGATTGAAGACTTTAAAGTGCCGAGCAACTGGCTGACTGTGTATCCCAGTGTTTTCCAACGCCTGTCTAATCGCAGACCTGTGAAGAGCCATTCTTTCTTTAAATTGCCTTGTGGTCTTCCCCACATAGAGGAGACCACAAGGACAACGAATAATGTAAACCCCAAATGTGCTGGAGCACGTCAAAACCTGTCGGATGGCACATCTAGCTCCCGTGTGTGGGTGCGGGAAAGAACTCCCCGTCTCCATAAAGCTACACGTGGTACACCCAGTGCACCTGTAACAACCAGGTTTTTTGGTCAAAAAATTGGTCGGAACCAACTCCTGAAAGGAAGAAATGTCATTCTTCACCAACCAATCTTTCAGATTACGATCCCTGGCAAAACTGGGCATCACAGTAGCGTTACGGAGACACGGCAAGTCCCTGTCCGTAGTCACAATGGGCCACAATCTTTTGGCACATTTGGCGATCTCTCTACTAGAGGAGTGAAACTTCTGAACAAAAGGGACAACCTCTCTGCCCCCCCTCCTGCCCGGACTCTTCATAAGCGTCTTGGCCCTGGGAATTTTAAGCACTTTCTCCTTCGCTTCAATCAAGGCATCATATTTGTACCCCCTCAACATAAATTGACGTACCATGAGGTCAATCTCTCTCTCAGTTTCCACAGGATCATCCGAAATCCGATGAACCCTTAGAAACTGAGAGTAAGGTAACCCCTTCTTGGTCGCATCAGGGTGCTGACTGGCAAAATGCAACATGGTGTTTCTGTCAGTAATTTTCTTATGTAATCCTGTGTGAATCTGACCCTCACGCAGGGAAATACATACATCCAGATAATTAACACTAACATCACTGATCTCATATGTATACTTAATGGTGGTATCTCGAGAATTAACCTGAAACATTAAATCAATAAAGTCCTGCTTGGGACCAGTCCAGATCAGCAGCAAATCGTCTATATACCCAACAAAAAATAGAATTTTCTTTGCAACACCTGGATCAACAAAGAAGGCATCACGTTCTAGGTCAAACATATAGCAGTTGGCAAACGCAGGGGCCACGCATGACCCCATCGCGCATCCCTGCCGCTGTATGTACCACCCCTTGTCGAATAGAAAGTAATTACGTTTCAGCGTAAGTTCCAGTAATACTAGAAAGAAAGAAACATCCGGTCCATTATATTGAGGACTCGTGGACAGCAGCCTCCTTGCTGCTTCTAACCCTTCCTGGTGGGGTATGTTCGTATATAAGCTTACTATGTCCATCGTACATAGAAAGCTACCCACTGGTACCTCTTTGATCGCCTGTAGCTTCAAAATCAACGTAGTCGTATCCTTCAAGTAGGTGGACTGGACCTGGATCACGGGTTGGAGATAGTTGTCCAAATATTTGGAGACTTTATAGTAGATAGAGTCTCTGGCGGCGATGATCGGCCGACCAGGCGGCTCCGTCGGGTGCTTATGCACTTTAGGCAGCGTGTATAATACTGGTGCCACAGGATGTTCCTCAAATAAGGCCAACTGAGTGCCTTTAGTGATGATGCCATCCCTGACTGCTGATTCCAAAATATTCCCCAATTCTTGGTTGTACATCATAGTCGGATCAACACTCAATTTAGCATAGACAGCTGTATCCCCCAGCTGCCGATAGATTTCCTTTCTGTTTTGCGCCAAATCTTGTACAACAATTCCGCCCCCCTTGTCGGCAGGGCGGATGATGATGGACTGGTCCTTGCTCAGAACCTTCAATGCCTCCATCTCACTTTTGGATAAATTGGGTCTAAAATGTCCATCCCGTTTAGTGATCTCCTGAACCTGTTGATCCAGTGTTCTATTAAAGCACTTGAGTGAAGTATTCATACTAAGTGGATCAAATTTAGATTTACTGCGAATAACTGAACTGGTCTCAGCCGTGATGGGTGTCGGCATTTTAGAAAAATGTTCCTTAAGTCGGAGCCTCCGATCAAATTTGTAATGATCCAGTTTCCACTGGAAATCATCAAAGCCACTGGATGGCACAAACGACAGTCCTTTATTCAGAACCCGTAATTCAGCATCCGACAAAGTCCGACTGGACAAATTGAATACTATTTGTTTTTCTTCTTGGCAGCAGCTTTTGAACGTCCTTTGCCACTGCCTCCCTCGTCGGGTAACCGGTCTCCTTTTGTGTCGCGCTGAGCGCGCGTACTCACCCCTAAAGGGGATTTATTCGCTGCACCTCTTTTCTGTGTCTCCGACTCGCTAACGCAATTACCTCCACTTGAGGACTCCGTGTCTCCAGGAAAGCGTCTAAACCGATGTTGTCGAGATCTGAACTGTCTTTGTCCATCTGGGTGTTGGGCCCAAGAATAGACCTTACATTCAGCATAATCTTTTTGTACCAACTGTAATTTGTCCCTCTTAAACTTTACCAGCTCCCGTCGGTATTTCTCGACCTGAACGGTTAATTTCTCCATCCAATTCTCCTTGTCATCTTATTTGAGGGTATCAAGGTGCACTGCCTCAAAGGCTGCTTTCTTATTTCGGATCTCAGACAGTTCCCTGGTCGACTCCTCAATAACGAGTAAAATGAGGTCCAAGGCTGCATTTATTGAGAATAGCAGCCCATTTCCTGCAAAACTCAGCGTTGTACTTCCCAATCGTAGGGATATTCCGTATCCGGAACCCTCTAGGGATTTGTCCACTTCTGTGGTAATCCGACAGGGTCACCCCATGCAGGTAAAAATCAACTTCTTTTTTGGACAATCTCAGTAGTTGTGTAAATAGCTGTTCAGGTGCTTCCAATCCTCCTGTTAATTCCAGCTTATCCTTAACCCTGATCGTGTCAGCATCGGCATCAGAATAACTCCACGTTTCTCCCGTGGGTAAAACAACATTTCTGTAGCCAGTGTTCGCTTGCATGGTGGGTGAGTTAAAAGCAAACCGGCCAGGATTGAGTGACCATGCACCCTGCCTTCCTGTTAACCGGGGAGAATCCAGACAGTGAAAAAATGTTTAAACAAACAAAAGCGGTGCCTTGTGTTACGTATGGTGCCGCGGCTGGGTGCTGTCCCACCGCTGGTCACCCTCCGTATATTCACCTCCAATACGCACCGGCACTCCGCTCTATCCCAAAAGACTGTGCCCGGGTGCCCTCCAACAAGAACCCAGTATGGGTCTTACACAAACTTATTGTAGCAACAGGCGGCACTCTCAGGACTATAATAATAGCAACCAGTTGCTATTATTATAGTCCTGAGAGTGCCGCCTGTTGCTACAATAAGTTTGTGTAAGACCCATACTGGGTTCTTGTTGGAGGGCACCCGGGCACAGTCTTTTGGGATAGAGCGGAGTGCCGGTGCGTATTGGAGGTGTGTATATATATATATATATATATATATATATATATATATTGTTCCTAAAGACACTCTGTATAGTTTGTAAAAAAAAAAAAAAATGTTAACTCGGTAATGTTATCTGTAATTGTTATCATTGTTAATATCTCAGATTTAATATCATATTTACTTGTCTTGCAATAGAAATAGCAGGGACTTATTATTTATTTCCCACTCTGGAGAATATGGTGGGACAGATGGGTCTATATTTTATTTAAATTCAAGTAGGTTTATTTCAAAGTTAGCAGATGTGGGTTTATAAACGTCTTTCTGTACATAAGGGGTGATACATATGGCTGTTCCTTAATAACATCCATAGCATTGTCTGGGCACAGTTTCAATGATGATGATGATGATTATATAATGTTTGTGTAAGTGGATAATGAACTGTCTAAATTGATATTTACACATTTGATTGTAAACCTAATATATATTTCTGTCTTCACATTTCTCTTACACCCTATTGTCTTCAGTACGTTATATCCTCCTTGTGTCAGGTGACTCCCTCGATGGTGACTAATAGCTGCTAGTGTTTGGTAGAGAACTTACCTTTAAGAACTGTGTGTAGTGAAGACACAGTCCCGGCAAAAGCATATCCACTCTTATATTTACATGCTGAGCAATATGTACCATAGGACTGGTCAGAAGGGGATGGTGTAATGGTTAGCATTACTGCCTCCCACCATGGCCCTAACTGTGCAGAGTTTTTATATTCTCCCCGTACTTGCGTGGGTTTCCTCCGGGTACACTGGTTTCCTCCCACAATCCAAAAATATACTGGTAGGTTAATTGGCTTCCAACAAAAAAATTAACCCTAGCGTGAATGTGTGTGTGTACATGTGATAGGGAATATAGATTGTAAGCTCCACTGGGGCAGGGACTGATGTGACTGGCCAAAATATTCTCTGTAAAGCGCTGCGGATATGTGTGCGCTATATAAATAACTGGTAATAAATAAATAAATAAGACTTTGGTATGGGATGGTCAGCTTAACATATATGGCCTTGTGTTCAATAAAGAGTACAGCTTGATGTATTACTAGTACAGGTGCAGGCTGGGCCTGGAGGCAGGGTGACATCTGCCCTCGGCCAGACCCATAGGCAAACATGGAGGGGTTTCCAGTTGCCCAGAACCCCCCCTCCCCACAGCCTGGCCAGTAGGGTCTGCTATAATGTTGCTGTTTGGGGCTGCAGTCAAGCTGCGCTTGTGCATAACTTGCAACTGGGAGGCCATGCAGAGAATGCTCCTGGCTGTTCTGAGCCTCTGATATCCGGGTCAGGGATTCGTATTCCTGATGTACACAGCTCCTGACCGGGATTAATGGGGCCAGACCCTTTTAGCCAATGATAAGCTTTAATGGTGGCTGGCCCCTCCACTCTGCTATATACCTCCACCCTTCTTACCAACTCATTTCAGAAACTAGGTTAAGTGACATGAAGGGTGGGGGGGGGGGGCATATATAACATACTATGATTCTCAAAACTAAGAGGTCTATGTACTAAGCCGTAGAAAGAGACAAAGTGGACGGAGTAAAGTACCAGCCAGCCAGCACCTAACTGCCATGTCACAGACTGTGTTTGAAAAATTACAGTTAGAATCTGGTTGGTACTTTATCTCCATCCACTTTATCTCTCTCCAAGACTTAGTAAATAGACCCCTAAGATCCCAGAGGAGATCTTAACATTGAGACGTGATTACTATGCTTGATGTATAACATCTCTTCACTGATGGTGGATTAAATGTGATGTCTGGTGATTTCCCAGGGGTGGTTTAGGAGTGGAGAGGGCCCATGTGTAGGCTGTATTTGGGTCCCCTCCTTTCTGGCAGCGATGTAGACATTGGCTTTGTGACAGATTCTACTGTGCATGTGCAGATCTCCAGAAACATGGCATCCACGTCTTGTTCCCAGGGACATCTCTACTATGCCTGCGCAAATACCTCAAGGAAGGGCGGGGAGGTAAGTATATTTAAATATGGCGCAGGGTGTGTGGTGTATCCATTATCATTATGCCAATTGCCTCTTTAAGATTTTTTTGCGCTAGTTTGGATAAAGATATGTGTTACTGAGGGCTGACCAACATAGTGGCGCATGCAGGGAGGTCTCTGAGTACCTAGAAGCCCCTCCTGCGCCAGTTCATCACCACAGCCGCAACAATTTTTTTTTGTGTGACATGGTATATAACCTCTAAAATGGCTGATCAATATGAAGCGACTGGTCTAACCTATAAAATGCTGTTCTATGGATTATTAATATTAGCGTTTACCTCCTACAAACCGTCACATTAGGTGACATAAACTAGCCAGGATCAACCAAAAATATGGCGACCACCAGCAATGTACTACTACAAGCAAACATAGTATATGCCCTTATGTAAAATCTGTGCACCGTTAGATGGCCCATGCTAGTGCTATAGGCCACAAAGATGATATCTGCCTGAAGCTACAGCAGGTGTCTCCCGCTAATGAGCATATGTGAATATCACATGAACTGCACAATGCATTATGGGAGACACAGACATCACAAAATACATCACCGATGACCATACAAATATGTACAGAAAGGTCCCAGTTGCCTAATTAACCCTCCCCTACAATGGAGGGTATTTAATGGGACTCTAGTGACTTATGATTACTAGGGATGAGCGGGTTCGGTTCCTCGGAATCCGAACCCGCCCGAACTTCATGTTTTTTTACACGGGTCCGAGCGACTCGGATCTTCCCGCCTTGCTCGGTTAACCCGAGCGCGCCCGAACGTCATCATCCCGCTGTCGGATTCTCGTGAGGCTCGGATTCTATCGCGAGACTCGGATTCTATATAAGGAGCCGCGCGTCGCCGCCATTTTCACACGTGCATTGAGATTCATAGGGAGAGGACGTGGCTGGCGTCCTCTCCGTTTTTAGAGAAGAGAGTGAGACAGTAGAGAGAGACACAGTAGTAATTTTGGGGAGCATTAGGAGGAGTACTAGTTACTTGCTGAAGTGATAGATAGTGTGACTGTATATTATCTGACTTGTGGGGGAGACACTGACAGTGGGGAGCAGTTAGAGTCTGAGAGCAGGACTCAGGAGTACATATAACGTACAGTGCACACTTTTGCTGCCAGAGTGCCACACTGCCATTGTGACCACACTGACCACCAGTATAATATATATTGTGATTGTCTGCTTAGGAGTACTACTTGCAAGTTGCTGATAGTGTGACCAGTGACCTGACCATCAGTCACCACCAGTTTAATATATATATATATATATATATAATTGTATATAATATATATATATAATATTGTATACCACCTACCCGTGTTTTTTTTTTTTTCTTTCTTCTTTATGCATACTACTATAGTAGCTTACTGTAGCAGTCTGCGGTGCTGCTGAGCTGACAGTGTCCAGCAGGTCCGTCATCAGTCATTACATAATAAATATATATACCTGTCCGGCTGCAGTACTAGTGATATTATATATATATATATTGATTTCATCTCATTATCATCCAGTCTATATTAGCAGCAGACACAGTACGGTAGTCCACGGCTGTAGCTACCTCTGTGTCGGCAGTCGCTCGTCCATCCATAATTGTATACCACCTACCCGTGGTTTTTTTTTTTCTTTCTTCTTTATACATACTACTATAGTAGCTTACTGCAGCAGTCTGCGGTGCTGCTGAGCTGACAGTGTCCAGCAGGTCCGTCATCAGTCATTACATAATAAATATATATACCTGTCCGGCTGCAGTACTAGTGATATTATATATATATATATTGATTTCATCTCATTATCATCCAGTCTATATTAGCAGCAGACACAGTACGGTAGTCCACGGCTGTAGCTACCTCTGTGTCGGCAGTCGCTCGTCCATCCATAATTGTATACCACCTACCCGTGGTTTTTTTTTTTCTTTCTTCTTTATACATACTACTATAGTAGCTTACTGTAGCAGTCTGCGGTGCTGCTGAGCTGACTGTGTCCAGCAGGTCCGTCATCAGTCATTACATAATAAATATATCTACCTGTCCGGCTGCAGTACTAGTGTGATATAATATATATTGATTTCATCTCATTATCATCCAGTCTATATTAGCAGCAGACACAGTACGGTAGTCCACGGCTGTAGCTACCTCTGTGTCGGCAGTCGCTCGTCCATCCATAAGTATACTAGTATCCATCCATCTCCATTGTTTACCTGAGGTGCCTTTTAGTTGTGCGTATTAAAATATGGAGAACAAAAATGTTGAGGTTCCAAAATTAGGGAAAGATCAAGATCCACTTCCACCTCGTGCTGAAGCTACTGCCACTAGTCATGGCCGAGGCGATGAAATGCCAGCAACGTCGTCTGCCAAGGCCGATGCCCAATGTCATAGTACAGAGCATGTCAAATCCAAAACACCAAATATCAGTAAAAAAAGGACTCCAAAATCTAAAATAAAATTGTCGGAGGAGAAGCGTAAACTTGCCAATATGCCATTTACCACACGGAGTGGCAAGGAACGGCTGAGGCCCTGGCCTATGTTCATGGCTAGTGGTTCAGCTTCACATGAGGATGGAAGCACTCAGCCTCTCGCTAGAAAAATGAAAAGACTCAAGCTGGCAAAAGCACCGCAAAGAACTGTGCGTTCTTCGAAATCCCAAATCCACAAGGAGAGTCCAATTGTGTCGGTTGCGATGCCTGACCTTCCCAACACTGGACGTGAAGAGCATGCGCCTTCCACCATTTGCACGCCCCCTGCAAGTGCTGGAAGGAGCACCCGCAGTCCAGTTCCTGATAGTCAGATTGAAGATGTCAGTGTTGAAGTACACCAGGATGAGGAGGATATGGGTGTTGCTGGCGCTGGGGAGGAAATTGACAAGGAGGATTCTGATGGTGAGGTGGTTTGTTTAAGTCAGGCACCCGGGGAGACACCTGTTGTCCGTGGGAGGAATATGGCCGTTGACATGCCTGGTGAAAATACCAAAAAAATCAGCTCTTCGGTGTGGAAGTATTTCAACAGAAATGCGGACAACATTTGTCAAGCCTTGTGTTGTCTTTGTCAAGCTGTAATAAGTAGGGGTAAGGACGTTAACCACCTCGGAACATCCTCCCTTATATGTCACCTGCAGCGCATTCATAATAAGTCAGTGACAAGTTCAAAAACTTTGGGCGACAGCGGAAGCAGTCCACTGACCAGTAAATCCCTTCCTCTTGTAACCAAGCTCACGCAAACCACCCCACCAACTCCCTCAGTGTCAATTTCCTCCTTCCCCAGGAATGCCAATAGTCCTGCAGGCCATGTCACTGGCAATTCTGACGATTCCTCTCCTGCCTGGGATTCCTCCGATGCATCCTTGCGTGTAACGCCTACTGCTGCTGGCGCTGCTGTTGTTGCTGCTGGGAGTCGATGGTCATCCCAGAGGGGAAATCGTAAGACCACTTTTACTACTTCCACCAAGCAATTGACTGTCCAACAGTCCTTTGCGAGGAAGATGAAATATCACAGCAGTCATCCTGCTGCAAAGCGGATAACTGAGGCCTTGGCATCCTGGGTGGTGAGAAACGTGGTTCCGGTATCCATCATTACTGCAGAGCCAACTAGAGACTTGTTGGAGGTACTGTGTCCCCGGTACCAAATACCATCTAGGTTCCATTTCTCTAGGCAGGCGATACCGAAAATGTACACAGACCTCAGAAAAAGAGTCACCAGTGTCCTAAAAAATGCAGCTGTACCCAATGTCCACTTAACCACGGACATGTGGACAAGTGGAGCAGGGCAGGGTCAGGACTATATGACTGTGACAGCCCACTGGGTAGATGTATGGACTCCCGCCGCAAGAACAGCAGCGGCGGCACCAGTAGCAGCATCTCGCAAACGCCAACTCTTTCCTAGGCAGGCTACGCTTTGTATCACCGGTTTCCAGAATACGCACACAGCTGAAAACCTCTTACGGCAACTGAGGAAGATCATCGCGGAATGGCTTACCCCAATTGGACTCTCCTGTGGATTTGTGGCATCGGACAACGCCAGCAATATTGTGTGTGCATTAAATATGGGCAAATTCCAGCACGTCCCATGTTTTGCACATACCTTGAATTTGGTGGTGCAGAATTTTTTTAAAAACGACAGGGGCGTGCAAGAGATGCTGTCGGTGGCCAGAAGAATTGCGGGACACTTTCGGCGTACAGGCACCACGTACAGAAGACTGGAGCAACACCAAAAACGCCTGAACCTGCCCTGCCATCATCTGAAGCAAGAAGTGGTAACGAGGTGGAATTCAACCCTATATATGCTTCAGAGGTTGGAGGAGCAGCAAAAGGCCATTCAAGCCTATACAATTCAGCACGATATAGGAGGTGGAATGCACCTGTCTCAAGCGCAGTGGAGAATGATTTCAACGTTGTGCAAGGTTCTGCTGCCCTTTGAACTTGCCACACGTGAAGTCAGTTCAGACACTGCCAGCCTGAGTCAGGTCATTCCCCTCATCAGGCTTTTGCAGAAGAAGCTGGAGACATTGAAGGAGGAGCTAACACGGAGCGATTCCGCTAGGCATGTGGGACTTGTGGATGGAGCCCTTAATTCGCTTAACAAGGATTCACGGGTGGTCAATCTGTTGAAATCAGAGCACTACATTTTGGCCACCGTGCTCGATCCTAGATTTAAAACCTACCTTGGATCTCTCTTTCCGGCAGACACAAGTCTGCTGGGGTTCAAAGACCTGCTGGTGAGAAAATTGTCAAGTCAAGCGGAACGCGACCTGTCAACATCTCCTCCTTCACATTCTCCCGCAACTGGGGGTGCGAGGAAAAGGCTCAGAATTCCGAGCCCACCCGCTGGCGGTGATGCAGGGCAGTCTGGAGCGACTGCTGATGCTGACATCTGGTACGGACTGAAGGACCTGTCAACGATTACGGACATGTCGTCTACTGTCACTGCATATGATTCTCTCCCCATTGAAAGAATGGTGGAGGATTATATGAGTGACCGCATCCAAGTAGGCACGTCACACAGTCCGTACTTATACTGGCAGGAAAAAGAGGCAATTTGGAGGCCCTTGCACAAACTGGCTTTATTCTACCTAAGTTGCCCTCCCACAAGTGTGTACTCCGAAAGAGTGTTTAGTGCCGCCGCTCACCTTGTCAGCAATCGGCGTACGAGGTTACTTCCAGAAAATGTGGAGAAGATGATGTTCATTAAAATGAATTATAATCAATTCCTCCGTGGAGACTTTGACCAGCAGCAATTGCCTCCACAAAGTACACAGGGAGCTGAGATGGTGGATTCCAGTGGGGACGAATTGATAATCTGTGAGGAGGGGGATGTACACGGTGATATATCGGAGGATGATGATGAGGTGGATATCTTGCCTCTGTAGAGCCAGTTTGTGCAAGGAGAGATTAATTGCTTCTTTTTCGGTGGGGGTCCAAACCAACCCGTCATTTCAGTCACAGTCGTGTGGCAGACCCTGTCACTGAAATGATGGGTTGGTTAAAGTGTGCATGTCCTGTTTATACAACATAAGGGTGGGTGGGAGGGCCCAAGGACAATTCCATCTTGCAACTCTTTTTTCTTTAATTTTTCTTTGCGTCATGTGCTGTTTGGGGAGTGTTTTTTGGAAGGGCCATCCTGTGTGACACTGCAGTGCCACTCCTAGATGGGCCAGGTGTTTGTGTCGGCCACTAGGGTCGCTTATCTTACTCACACAGCTACCTCATTGCGCCTCTTTTTTTCTTTGCGTCATGTGCTGTTTGGGGAGTGTTTTTTGGAAGGGCCATCCTGCGTGACACTGCAGTGCCACTCCTAGATGGGCCAGGTGTTTGTGTCGGCCACTAGGGTCGCTTATCTTACTCACACAGCTACCTCATTGCGCCTCTTTTTTTCTTTGCGTCATGTGCTGTTTGGGGAGTGTTTTTTGGAAGGGCCATCCTGCGTGACACTGCAGTGCCACTCCTAGATGGGCCCGGTGTTTGTGTCGGCCACTAGGGTCGCTTATCTTACTCACACAGCTACCTCATTGCGCCTCTTTTTTTCTTTGCGTCATGTGCTGTTTGGGGAGTGTTTTTTGGAAGGGCCATCCTGCGTGACACTGCAGTGCCACTCCTAGATGGGCCCGGTGTTTGTGTCGGCCACTAGGGTCGCTTATCTTACTCACACAGCTACCTCATTGCGCCTCTTTTTTTCTTTGCGTCATGTGCTGTTTGGGGAGTGTTTTTTGGAAGGGCCATCCTGCGTGACACTGCAGTGCCACTCCTAGATGAGCCAGGTGTTTGTGTCGGCCACTAGGGTCGCTTATCTTACTCACACAGCTACCTCATTGCGCCTCTATTTTTCTTTGCGTCATGTGCTGTTTGGGGAGTGTTTTTTGGAAGGGCCATCCTGCGTGACACTGCAGTGCCACTCCTAGATGGGCCCGGTGTTTGTGTCGGCCACTAGGGTCGCTTATCTTACTCACACAGCTACCTCGGTGCAAATTTTAGGACTAAAAATAATATTGTGAGTTGTGAGGTATTCAGAATAGACTGAAAATGAGTGGAAATTATGGTTTTTGAGGTTAATAATACTTTGGGATCAAAATGACCCCCAAATTCTATGATTTAAGCTGTTTTTTAGGGTTTTTTAAAAAAAACACCCGAATCCAAAACACACCCGAATCCGACAAAAAAAATTCGGTGAGGTTTTGCCAAAACGCAGTCGAACCCAAAACACGGCCGCAGAACCGAACCCAAAACCAAAACACAAAACCCGAAAAATTTCAAGTGCACATCTCTAATGATTACCCCGGGTCCTGAAGTAGTCTTCACAGAGTGGACTCTCGCATATTTGGACATATATGGACTATTCAATCATTATACAGTATTAAGATAAGCCTTTTTTTTTATATACTTGTTTCCTTTTGTGTTTTGTATTTTATAGATTAAAAACTTGCATTTGAAAAACATCACTGACGGGGAATTATTTCTTTCCCACTTGAAGTCAAATGTGACAAAGGTTACTTCTACCACTGATCACCAGAGGAATTAATCAGGACAATTATGAGTTTGACCATAATTTGGTACGCAGTATATAACTACTTATCTAAGATTTCCACGTTCACTCACAGTACTATACTATATTGCCTCCCCTTTTTTTCCTATCAAATTAGGCATATATCGCCTTATATCAAATTAATTGTTGCTAGAATTTACTACACTATCAGGCAAATTTTTTTTGCTACCCCTACAGAATCTCATCCTCTGATTGCAAATTGGATCGTTTAAAGACTGCTGCCACCTCACTCATGAGTGTACTTTGAGACTTTTCCAACATCTGAATGTGGAGTGTTCATGAACATAATTTATATATTGTCCTTTGTGTCTTTGATTTTGTTAGGAATGTTAGGGACCTACCTGACAAGGTCACCTGGACGCGGTGGGTAGGCCCATATTTTTGGCTAAAAAATTATGCAAAAAACCTCAATTGTATTCAATGCTAATTTGCAGAATTTATTACATTTATTCTGATTAGTAATGTTTGGAGTGTGCACCTGCATTTTCCTCCTTTCTCCACTAGTGTACAGTTTGTTCATTCACTAACTCCATTTTGCTTAGGAGTATCGGCAATGGTCAATTAATGCTCTAGTCCAGGCATGTCCAAACTGCAGCCCTCCAGCTGTTGAGAAACTACACATCCCAGCATGCCTTGACACAGCTTTAGCATTCTCTGACAGCAAAACTGTGTCAGGGCATGCTGGGATATGTAGTTTCACAACAGCTGGAGGGCCGCAGTTTGGACATGCCTGCTCTAGTCTATATTTCTCAAAAATTGTTCCACCTCTTTGTTGAGATATTCTCCAAAATGTTCAGATCTCAGCACTTTGGGTATGCAGCCTGTTTGTTTTTCTACAAGTCTCTTGTTGTCTGCAATTCGTTTTCCCACTTCATATTTCTTTTTTATGAAGTAGACGTTTGTAATTTTTGTGACGTCATCTATAAATGTCACAAAGTATCTGTATCCACTAACAGACTTTTCTTCCACTGGACCACACACATCTGAATGTACTATCTCAAGTGATGCTGTAGCTGTAGTTGTTGAGTACTATCTCAAGTGATGCTGTAGCTGTAGTTGTTGACTTTGGAAACAACTAACAACTTTTCCCAAACATTCAGCTTTCACACACAAATTTCTCCCGTATTAGTCACTGACATTCCTGTGACCATCCTGTTCTGTAGCTTTTGAACACTGTCATATCCAAGGTGTCTAAATCTTCTGTGCCAGAGTTCCAATGAATGTGACTCAGTTGTCACCATTGCATAGCAGTGTTGTGTATTAAGGACATACAGTTGCTGACATCTTGTGCCTGTAGTGATAATTGTCCCAATTCTGTTTTTCCCATTGCACTTTCCATTGGCAAAACTAACTCTGTGGCCACTCTGTCCTAGGACACCAATAACAATAAAATTTGTTCCCATCTCTGGTACACAAAATACATTTGGGATTTCTGTGACTTTTGTTCTTGATCCAATTCTCCAGCAAGCTTTTTTGTTCCTGTCAATGTTTGATTGCCAATTTCTTTGATTGTGAAAGGGTCACACACTGTCAGTTTAATAGATCACTCCTCCTTTCAGCTGAAGTCTCTTGTAGCACCTGAATCCGTATGCCAACAATCCTTTCTGTAGCTATCTGTAACACTCAGGACTGACTCATCTTTGTCATTACATTTCTGGTTTTGCACAGTATTCACTTTTCTCTGCAGTTAATTGCTTTGTAACAAATATTGTGATAATTAAATTTTCTGAAATTCTCACTCACTCCATCATTTGTAATGTAGTTGTGTCAGCATTTGATTCACAGGGAACACATTCCTGAAACTGTAATAGCTTTGCTTTTACTGTTTCTGTTGTCAACCTTGCAGTGTTTGCCTCTAACAGCACAACTAAGAAGTCAAACTCTGGTGTTAGATTTTGAAGCATGGGCATTGCTATTTCTTGGTTATCAACTTGCACACAAACAGACATTGACTGCTGAGAGACATATTTTATATAATCACTTACTGTATATATAATCACTTATACTTCTGCATTCATGAAACTTTCTATTACTCAATGCATGTCTTAAATGTATCCTTCTCATGAGACCTCCACCCTGGTATGCCTCTTACATTGCAATGCCATCCACATGTCTCTGATATTTTCCCATGAATGATGGCATATTCATGTTGCTCCACACCTAAGCTTATGGTTCTCATGGCTCTTTCTACATCATCTGGGCTTGGACTGTCACCAGGATCAACTGTTACTTTCCTCAGACTTTCCCATAAATTGCATTTCTACAGTAAACGTCCATGTAGTATAGTTCTCTGCACCTTTTAGTTTAATAAGACCCATTATTAGAGTATGTTCTGCATGTGTGCTTCTTACAGACATTATCTTGCAGCTTTTTTATTCTAAAATATCTTTGCTGTGACACTGTTTTAAACACACTGCTTTCTTCCTTTTGTGCTGTTAGAGCTATCTGTGTCTTCTACATGTGGCCAAGATGGTACCTATTATATATGTGTACTTTGTCTGCATCTTCCACACTTGTGTATCTGAGTGCTTTTTACAACTGAGTGCCCTGGGTCATAACCTGTTGGAAATATATGTGCTTGGCAGAGTAATGTACACACCAGCGGAATTGTATTTGGCCCAATCTCAAGTCCAGTGGCTTAATTAGTTGTGTGGTTTATTGACAAGTGAAGGAACAGACCTGCTCACTGTTACACTGGTTGAGGCATGAAGTGGAGCTTGTAGTGAAGCTTGTAGTAGAGTGGGGTTGGGAGAGCTCACCAGCCAGTTATTGTATTCTGGATGCGGGTAATGGTACAGGGTACTGGAACAGCAGCATCACGGATAACAGCAGCAGGTCCATTGGAGCTAAGGGGGAGACGTACATCTCCCACTATGTCACTCTACCAGTGGTGGATTTAGCGGGGGGGGGGGGGGGATTAGGGCGAACGCCCCTCTACACCTGCATGTAAATTTATTTAAAAAGCCAGCACTGGGTCGGCCAAGTCCGCCGCAGCCGCTATGCTCCGTCAGCAGGAGCCTGCGGAGCCGGAAACATGCTGGCAGCTCGGAGGAACAAAAGAAAGCAGTGTCCTCCCCACACTGTATCTGCAGGCACAGAGGCCGCACCACCCGGCACTGCACTTTAACACAGCCACACTCCGAGTCCTCATGTCCCGCTGCCACCCATACACATATGTAGCTTTGTGATCAGCTAGCGCTGCCTGCAGAGTTATGGCTATAGGAGCAGAAAGTTCTCAGGGTTACATTGTTCTCCTACACAGGCTCCGCCTCCAGCAGATTTGGAGCTGTCACCCAGAGCCAGCCACACTGAGGAGGGCACCGGGTAACAGGAGTCAGACCTCGTGTCTGCTCCTTATTCTGCTCCTTATTGGAACTGGCGCCTTCCCTGACGCTAGAGACCGCACCATCGGCAGTAAAAAGCCTTGGTAAGCACCACTGCTGGGTGCATATGTCTATCTGGCACTGGGGTCATATCTGTATCTGGCACTGGAGGCATCTGTGTATCTGGCACTGGGGGAATATGTGTATCTGGCACTGGGGGCATATGTGTATCTGGCACAGGGGCCATATGTGTATCTGTCATGGGAGCATATGTGTATCTGGAACTGGGGGCATATGTGTACCTGGCGCTGGGGGCATATGTGTACCTGATGCTGGGGGCATATTTTTCAATACTTGCTCTATTTCATGATTTGAATGCTCTGAGTGACATTTTTGAGTAAATATAAAATATTCTGTGTCCCCCCTTCTTCAATATTGAAAAGGGGAGGGGCTTAACTAAATGGGAGGAGCTATGGTTAGAGGGGAGGAGTCCGATTCTTAAACCGCCCCCTAAATGTAAAGTCTAGATCCACCACTGCACTCTACACAGTAACAAGATAACGCCGCACATGCACAGTAGTAACACCAGGGGCCATCTTGGTAAGGGAATGAAGCATTATCTTCAGAGAGCCATGTTGGAGATCTCCCATTCTAACATGGCTGACTTGCATCTCCACAACCCTACTTTACTACTTTACTAATCTCTCACATGAGAGCCCCTACCTTCCTTTTTAAGCACAAGTGGGTGCAGGTATAAGACACTGTCAAATTATGGCTGCAAATTGTGTAATTGCAACTCTTTTTTTTTTTTTGTCACATATGTCTGAGAAACATAGAATGTGTCGGCAGATAAGAACCACATGGCCCATCTAGTCTGTACCTTTTTTATCCTTTAGGTAATCTTAACCCTTTTTGATCCTTAATAGTTTGTATGGATATTCATATGCCTGTTTAAATTGCTCTACTGCCTTAACCACTACCACCTCTGATGGGAGGCTATTCCACTTATCCACTGCCCTTTCTGTGAAGTATTGATTCCTTAAATTTCCCCTGAACCCCCACTCCCTCCAGTGTCAGTGCATGTTCTTGTGCTCTAATACTTCTCTTCCTGTGAAGAATGTTTCCCTCTTGTACTTGTTAAAACCTTTGGTATATTTGTAAGTTAATAGCATGTCTCCCCTTTTCCTTCACTCCTCCAAACTATACATATTAAGATGTTGTAGTCTAGCACATAGCGGGGAGGGTAAGAGTTAGGCTGCAGAAAGGGAGGATTAGGGGGGTAGAGCGAGAGGTATTTTTATAAATGTCCTTACAAATTAACTTGGCCCCTTCCCTTCTCCTTCTGTAGTGAATACTGAGCAAAAATAATGTATTTATTTATTAACAGTTTCTTATATAGCGCAGCATATTCCGTTGCGCTTTACAATTATTTAGATGATCTGCTATTGCCTTGTCTCCCTCCCTTTTTGCAAAGTTGGCCTTCCTAAAATCCAACACCTTTGTTTTTGTGTGACAGGAGTTGGACCCAGTCTTTATACTAAACCATACTGCTTGATGATCACTGCATCCTAGGTTCTCACCTACATATACAGTATGTCTGATATCTTGTCACCATTTGTGAGTATTAAATCTAATATTGTGTCATTCCATGAAAATGGTCTTTTTATGTAACGTTTGTTACCAGTTTTCATGACAAGCTTTGCATCAAAATTAAAGCATATCATGTACCACACAAACAACATTTACTTTTCACAAAATATTCAAAACACATGCTCAAAAATATATATTTCACATGAAATATATTTCAAAATGTAACGTTTGTTACCATGGAATGACCCTATTGCGTCTTTGTGAGTGGGCTCCCTCACCAATTGCTTGAGAGATGGTCTCTGTGAGGAATTTAGACATTTGCCACTTGTAGTTGAACTTGCAAAAAAAAAAAACCCTCCCAATTTGCATCAGGTAGATTAAAGTCTCCCATGGTTATGATCTCTCCCTTTAAAGCCATTTTATTGATATTCAGCAATAGGTTCATGTCCAACTCCTGCCTCTGGCCTGGTGGTGCGAATAGTGTCCTTCTCTGCTGTTTCTATGGTCACCCGAAGGGACTCAGTTTTTTCTTCAATATTTTGTATTAAAGTAGCATTTATGCTTTTTTTCCACATACATTGCTACCGCTCCTGTTTCTTCCTAAATAAATTGTATCCTAGTATAGCTGTGTCCCAGTCATGATTCTCATTGCACCATGACTCTGTAATAGCCACAATATCTAGATCATCCCTTGTCAGTATCGCAATTAGCTCTGGAATTTTTTCTCCTAAGCTACTAGCATTTGCACACATAGCTTTAAGAATTTTGTTTGTGCATCTGTTAACCCTAGCCATGTTCAGACAGTGCATAACAAGTCTTATAATGTCAAGTCAAACAGATTTACATCCGACTCTAAATCAGACCAAAAGAGTTATTTCATGACATGTTGCAAAGTGACCCAGATCCAGAGGCGTCCCAAATTTCACCATTCCAGAGTCTGTTGATATTGATTACAGCACATGGTTTGTCACTATATTATAATAAAAAGCTAAACTGTTTTCTGGTCTTTTACAGACCAGTGCACAGGGCTTTTATTATCTGCGTGTGATCTCCACATCAGGCAGAGATAGCCGCAAACAATTCTTAAACCATCCCCAGTGGAAATTGTGAAGTTCCTGCTGCACGTAATGTCTAGGTCAATAAAATAAATGAGAGCCTATATGGAAAACATTAGGCTGGGTACACATAGGGGGTCATTCCGAGTTGAGCGCTTACTGCCATTTTTCACAGCGCAGCGAACAGGTTACTACTGCGCATGCATATGCACCGCAATGCACAGGCGCGTCATACGGGTACAAAGCAAATCGTTGCTGGGCGATGGATTTAACGAAGAATCCATTCGTACAGCCGATCGCAAGGAGATTGACAGGAAGAGGGCGTTTATGGGTGTCAACTGACCGTTTTCAAGGAGTGTATGGGAAAATGCAGGCGTGTCCAGGCGTTTGCTGGGCGGGTGTCTGACGTCAATTCCGGGACCAAAAAGACTGAAGTGATCGCAAGGACTGAGTAAGTCCAGAGCTACTCAGAAACTGCAATAAACTTTTTCGTCCCGCTCGGCTGCACACGCGTTCGCTCACTTGCAAAGCGAAATTACAATCCCCCGTGGGTGGCGACTATGCGTTTGCACGGCTGCTAAAAGTAGCCATCGAGCGATCAACTCGGAATGACCCCCATAGTGCTACAGTTCAGAGTGACTTACAACAAGTGAAAAGGCTTCCTTCGCCTTATATGTTGGATGGAATAGAAGAGGATGCTGATGTTTGTCTTCCCAGGAGTCTGCTCATGTAACATATGTTTTATGTGCTCAAACTTGAGTCTGTCCCAGGAATGTTTAGACTACAGATAGAAATCACACATAGCTTAGTACTCTCAGTCAGAGGTGCATTATCTGCATCAGAGATTGTGCACTGTCTTTTACAATCCTCTTTGTGTATGTTTGACATCACAGCACTAAGACTGATATTCTAGAGATTACTGTATTTTATTGCTGTTATTGCTAGATGGCTTTATACGCCCAGTATAGAGATTTACAACTAGGATGCAGATAGCAGACTGCAGTACTGAAAACCCGAGAGCATAGTAATAAAATTTTGTGACAAAATTGAAGTATTTCTATTAAACAATCTGTACAATAATAATAATAATTCTTCTTCTTCTTATTATTATTATTATTATTAATAAGGTGTCATTGTTACAGCAGTATGTCACACACCAGCAGATGCCTTACAAACAGCCCAGTTACTTAACCAGTGGAGTGGTTTAATTAAAGATATAGGTGGTCATTCCGAGTTGTGAATTGCTAATAGGCTAAAATCCGGCAGTTCTGCGCATGCGTATGCACCGCAGGGCGCACGCTCTAAGCAATTTTACACAAAACTATGCTATTTTACTCACGGGCGAACAAAGCTTTTCAGTCGCTCTGTTGATCGGAGAATGATTGACAGGAAGTGGGTGTTTCTGGGTGGTAACTGAGCCTTTTCTGGGAGTGTGCTTAAAAACGCAGGCGTGCCAGCAGAAAACGCAGGAGTGGCTGGAGAAACGGGGGAGTGGCTGGACAGACGCTGGGCGTGTTTGTGACGTCAAACCAGGAACTAAACGGACTGAGGTGATCGCAATCTAGGAGTAGGTCTGGAGCTACTCAGAAACTGCAAGGAAATACTTAATAGCAGAATTGCTAATCTTTCGTTAGCAATTCTGCTATGCTAAGATACACGCCCAGAGGGCGGCGGCTTTGCGTTTGCATTGCTGCTAAAAGTAGCTAGCGTGCGAACAACTTGGAATGACCACCATAGGGCGGGATGTACTAAGGGAAAAATGCTGCAAAACCCCCGTTTTCAGGAGTTTTACCGCATTTTCAAATGTACAAAGACCCCCCGCCGGTTTTTCGCCGCCCAGGGTATCGCCATCCCTGGATGGCGATACCCTATAGAAGCCTATGTGCTTCTTATCGCCGGCCGACGCAACCCGCCGCCTTCGCCGCCCCACCGTAGACGCCTACCCCCCCCCCCCCCCCCCCGGCATACCTGCCTCCAGGTAGCCCTGGTCCCGGAAGGTAATCTCCTCCTCCCCGTAGCAACGCATCCGGAGGTCCTTCCAGGTGCAAGGGGGAGGAGGCGCTGGGGGGCAGCCTGCTGCTGCTTCCCGGCGTGCGGGCAGTGTGGAGGCCCCTGGGAGGTGACGGAGACCCCCCGCACACCACCTCACAGGTATCGCGGGGGGCCTCCATCACCACATTGCGATGTTGATCGCGTATGTTAGTACATATGCGATCAACATCGCTGCGGTAGGTGGCGAGGGGCGGCAATGTATTTTAATACATCCCGCCCATAGCAGGTACAGCCATACTCACTGTTATATACATGGGCAGATGGAGAGGCGTCTCCCCCTTTTTTCTCTGTGGAACTCTCACACAGTCCCAAGCTGGCTCTGCACATGCTCAGTTGTAGCCTTGGTGGCCATCTTGTTACAGGGAATGGAAGTTCAAGCAGGCTCCATCTCCAGTTGACACTTCCTCATACGATATTCTCCAACGAGAATTAAGTGTTATTCTTGGTATTGACCCCTTGGTTATAACTGAGTACAAAAAATATATGTTTTGGGGACTCACTTGTTTGTAAGTGATCTGCTTATAACAACTCCAAGACAGTAATGTCTATTGGACCACAGATGGTCAATCTGCCAAGTATAGAGATATGTGTTTCCAATAAGGAAACTCTGGCCAAGAAAATTGAAATTACATAATATATGAAGTCTCACCATGTAGGGTAGTGAGCACAGGTAGGGGGAATACAGGGCTGTTAAAGTGCACTTGGTTGCAGGGTTTGTAATCAGTGAAGTCCACAAACATACAGCAGAATGTTTTGCATAGCATATACTGAGGAAGAACAAGCCATTTACTGGAGACTTTTGAGTTCCGCTTTTGTTTGCCTTTTTGCACTGTATTTTTGCATTTCATATTTTGCGGAATATATAGTCTACTACCAGCTATTATTTTTAAGTTGTATTTAATTTTTTATTTTATTTATTAAAGACGTGTCTTCATTTTAATTTTTTTTACTATATTTTCTTAATGATAAGTAAATTAAACTTTTATTTTACTTTTTTCCATTTTTTTTAAACAAATGACGTGAAACAATTTTCTCAACAAAGAATTTCGGAAATTGTTAAAATCTCCCTTGTTTTCGTTTTGCTGTCAATATATTTAAGTAACATATTAGGAATTTTTATATACCGTGTACTGTATTACTACCCCACACCCTTCCTAGCAATTTACTACACTTTCTAGTTATAGATGTCAAGCCTTTCTTACCATGCCTTTTTACTTCACCCCACCCATGACAGTGCTACATAATTGTCCATGAGCGAGGCAGCTGTCACGCCTGTCCACCCTACATATCGTTAAAGTTTGTCCTTGGGAATTATTGTTTGTTAGTGCAATCATTAAATGCACTGGAAATGTCACTAGTTATAAGTGAATAGATGATCTGGTATTACAGTATTAGAACATCACAGCAAGTTAATATAGTAACTTCTAGAATATTTGAATGCAGCTTACACTTAATTTACTCTTATTATGTAGTCCACATGGGTGGGGGAGGGTGGGATAGGTTGGGGTCAAGATTTGTAGACAGTATAATTGAACATCCTATATAAAGTATAAATATGTGTCCACTTATTTCCACAGAATAGTAATTTGTTGGGATGCATGCAGTGTCAGACTGGGGCAGGAAGGGTCCACCAGGGAAAAGCAATGGAATGGGCCCATGCTTCGTGGTGTGGACATCCACCAGAGGGGGTGTAGTCATCCATTGCAGATGTTTGGCTAACAATTAATTAATAGAAGGGAACCAAGAACCCGTTTTTATCAGTGGTCCTACTCCACTAGGTAACTGCCCCTCTAATAGTAAATAACAAAGTAGACTTTGAAACTGGAGCATAAGGGGGTGGGCTCTCAGGCAGTGGATTTAATCTGTACCCCTGTGGCCCAGTCCAATCCTAGATACATGAAGCTTTATGTTGGTCAATGACATTATCTATCGACTTAAAATACGCACCTGTCCTGTCCAGTGTGTTACATACAGAAGGAGCCACGCTATTCATGGCTCCGTCTGTGATTAGGCGGGCGCGCCTATCGCCGAGAGCGTCCCCATCCGCCTGGGTGCGCGTGACCGCATCGGAGATGCGGCCATTCACTTGAATGGAGAGCGTCTTCGTCCGAGCGCCCGGACAGAGACGCTCTGAGTGGGAGTCACGCCGGGAGTGCTCGTTTGTGATGGAGCCACCTCAGATAAGCGCGGCTCCATCCGTACATGCCTACTTCAGAGAACTGAGCTCAGGGAGGACTGTGGAGATGGAGGCCTAGGAGAACAGGGCGCTGTGAAATTAATCATCACAGACTGCCCCACGTGACTTTTTGCAGCTATTCAAAACATTACATCACTGGGGGCAGGGCAGTGATGATGCAATGTATAGCGAATCACGTCATCACACTTCCCCAACCCGCCCACTTCAACTGAGAAGTTCTGGTACTTGTGGGATGTGGGAGAATGGCTAATTTTCCTTTGAACCGGGAGACTCTTCCACAAATCTAGTAGTCTCTCAGAAAATCCAGGAGAGTTAGAAAGTATGTGTGTTATATCTTGTGCATTGCTTGTGCTTGCTATGGTGTAGTCCTCATACTCTAACTAAGAGGCATATTAACAGCTTCAACATACTCTAATACCCCAGTGAAATAAAAATTGGCCAGAATTAAGCAATTATAAAGTGAACATACACAAAATGTGTGATTGCAGAGTCATTATAAACGCATTGAGCCTTACAACTGGAGAAGCAGAACTGGGGTGGAAGAAGCATTTCCACTTAGGTAAATGTCAGTATTGGCTCTTGCAAACCAGTAGTTATACGTTCTGTATATAAGCTTTCTAGGATGCTTATCTTTTATACAGTGGTAGAACTTGTGAGTGGTGGGCCCAGGTGCAAAAATATAATTTTGGGCTCCTCTCCTCCACCCCAACGCAAGTTTACAATATGCCACGTTGCAGTGGGTGACAATGTAAGGCAGGGGGAGGCAGAGGTTGGCAGAGAGTAACAGTGGAATGCAAGGGGAGGCAGAGGGTGACAGAGGGAGGCAGTGGGTGACATGGAGAGACAGTGGGTGACAGGGGTACAAGCACAATGTCCTGTATGGTGCAGAGAACAGGGGGCATGTACCTTGGTGGGGGCAGGAACACAACGGACTATGCTCTGTCCATGACAAGGGCCCCCAATCCTTGTGCTTTCCTCAGTTTGGCTCTCGACAGGCAGACTCTGACAATGCCAGTTACACCAGTTGTGAGCTGCCTTTAATTCAGAGGGAGCAGTGAATCAGAAAAATGTGTTGGTGCCTGTTTATTATAGGCAGTGTGTGGCTGTGATCATCAGCGCTGATAGGTGGCAGAACTCCTGTATCAGTACAGCACACACACCGTCAGCCATGCCTCCCTACGGTAAGGGGCAGCAGGGATGTGCAGTGAGGTAAATGGCTCAGGAGGCACTGGCTAGTACAATAGCCAGATTTATACACAATATATGAGCAAAAGGGTTCATGTGGCAATATACACAGGTATAGTTTTGACTATAAAAATGATAAGAATAATACAAAGAAGATATTTCTAATATATTCTTTGTATTTTTCATATACTTTATACAGTCAAAACTCTGGCTGATACGTTTGTATGACAGGAAAGGCTCTGCCTCACCTGCCTCACCCCAGCACACGTCACTGAGGGGCAGGTCCCTCAGGCAGTGGGGCCCGCCCGGCTCTCTGCACTGGGCTGTTCATCCAACATTGTTCAAAATGGTCTGCGGGGGGTCCATGCAGGGCCGGCGCTACCATTAGGCAGCTTTAGGCAGCTGCCTAGAGCGCCGGCCGCTGGAGGGCGGCCACTACTGTCCCCTTACAACTCACAGGACCATTTTTTTTTAAATAAACTTTTGCGCGTTACGGAGGGCAGGGGAGATTGAGGAGAGGCATCAGCCGCCCGCCCCTCACCAGCATCAGCCGCCCGCCCCCTCACCAGCAGTAGCGCCAACCACGCGCTTATAGAGCTGTCGGCAGTAACGGGAGCAGTGCTAACCTGGCAGGGGATGCAGCTGCTATGGGGCCCTGGCTAATTCCATGGCCCGCGCAGCTCCCACATCGAGAACTAGAGACAGGCTGGGGATGCTCAGGCACACTGTCCGCGGCATTACTAGAAGAGAAGGGGACGTAGAGCAGTAGGGAGGGGGCGTGGCCATATGCAAAGCATTGCCCATTCAGTGTTCACTGGCCAGATAGTGTACCTGAAGCTCCTCTGCAGTAGCCGCTGAAGCCCCGCCCACCCGCGGCTCCTGGTGCCCCGCCCCCATTTTGGCTGAAGTCCTGACATTCACCCACCAGTAAGTGTTGGGAACCCTGGGCTCTGAAATTATGAGAAAAGGGCAGCTGCAGGGGCTGAGCTGCCTACAGGAGTACCAGAAAAGCCAGGAAGAAAAATGCATGGACACAGGGCAGCTGTCAACGTCTGTGAGGTGAACTCTGCATGCATCCTACAGGTCAGTGCAACATCTGGAGCTGCCTCACACATGCTGCCCAATAGCCTGACACTCACACACTGCATCATAGCCTGACACACACACACGCTTCCCCATAGCCTGACACACACACGCTTCCCCATAGCCTGACACACACACACTGCATCATAGCCTGACACACACACACGCTTCCCCATAGCCTGACACACACACGCTTCCCCATAGCCTGACACACACACACTGCATCATAGCCTGACACACACACACACGCTTCCCCATAGCCTGACACACACACGCTTCCCCATAGCCTGACACTCACACGCTTCCCCATAGCCTGACACACACACGCTTCCCCATAACCTGACACACACACGCTTCCCCATAGCCTGACACTCATACGCTGCCCCATAGCCTGACACTCACACGCTTCCCCATAGCCTGACACACACACGCTTCCCCATAACCTGACACACACACGCTGCCCCATAGCCTGACACTCACACGCTTCCCCATAGCCTGACACACACATGCTTCCCCATAGCCTGACACACACACGCTTCCCCATAGCCTGACACACACACGCTTCCCCATAGCCTGACACACACACGCTTCCCCATAACCTGACACTCACACGCTTCCCCATAGCCTGACACTCACACGCTTCCCTATAACCTGACACACACACGCTGCCCCATAGCCAGACACACACACGCT